>NW_022589784.1:2514289-2560375 GCF_004348235.1 Phoca vitulina | reverse complement strand
TGTCTGCCTGCCCTGGGGCCTGACCTCTCCTAGCCCACTGCCTGCCTTGGGGTCTGAGCCTCCCCTCTCTGCCTGCCTGCCTGCCTGCTCTACGTCCTGAACCTCCTCTGTCTGGCTGCTCAGTACCCTTCTATTGCCTCATCCTTGACCTCTTCCCATCTGTCTGCTTAACTGCTCTGTACTTCTTCCGTCTGCCACCTGACCACTCATGTGACCCTCCAGTGGCACTTCCCTTTGTCGTTCTGTCTGACCCCCATGGGCACCCTGAACCCTCTCTGGATTGGGTCTGACTGCTGGTGGCACCTCTGTCAGTCGGCCTGGTCGGCTTGACTTTTCCATTTGTCTGTCTGGGTGACAACTCTGTCCGAGTGAGGGTCAGGCTGCCTGGAGCCCCCTCTGTCAGTCTGTCCCGTTTCTCCAGCGCACTCCGGCCCATCCTCTGCCCCATCATGGGGAACCTGGTGCTTGGGAGGTTTAGGGGTGCTGCGCTGGGGAGCCAAGACTTGGGGGCCAGACTGAAGAGGCAGGGGTCTGCGTGTGTCTGGCTGAGGAGGATGGGGTCTGCGGGCCCAACAGGGTCAACCTGTGTCCTGGGGGAGTTGTCAGAACACCTCTGTTGGTGAGGGGAGGAGGCAGGTCCCCCAGGAGCCGGGGTGTCCTGCCCAGTGCACACCCTTGATAAGGCCTGCCTCCCAGCATCCCTTCTCTGCCACCACGGATCCTGGGCCGTGAGATTAGCCCCAGCCGCTTTCTCTGCTGTTCTTTCCCTGGCAGAGGGGCCTGCTGCATCCTGGCATCTGGGTTCCGCTGGGCATTTCAGGAGGCAGGCACAGGAATCCTGCCCAGTCCTGTGAATTCTGGGTGGCAGCTTTCTAGAAGCTAGGAGGGGTTGCCTCCTTGCCCTTGGGAGCAGTGGCCGGGGAGGCAAGGATTCGCCCTGGGCCCTGGCGAGTGCTGTTTTTGCAAGGTGCAGCAGATCTCCAAGTGGCCCAAGTGGCCGGATGTCAGGTTTCTCAGGCACTGAGGACACCCAGGCTGCTCTTGGGTCACTTGAGACCATGGCAGCCAGGGAGGGAAGCAGGGGGAGACAGGAGACTCCGACAGACTGGTGATCACCTCATCTGAAAAACATACGCGAGAGGTGCCCGTCTTTGGGCTGACGTTGGGATTGCTTGCAGAGCTGAGCCCAGTCTTCAATGCAGTTTTGTTCATAATAGATAAACTCATGGACAAACACACAAGACAGCCCCTAGGCCTGACAGGTGACAGAGGTGGGGGGTCTTTTCTCTGGGGCGGGCAGGGGAGACACCCCCGAGGAGACGGAGCCAGCTGTGGGAAGGTAGCTGGGCAGTGGACACTGCATGTGCCCCCAGGCCTGACTGTGTGCCCCTCTCGTAGGTGGGAGGGTCCACCTGACCCCGGAGGAAGAGTCTGAGTCCCCCGGCAGAGGCAGGGGTTAGGCACCTTTGTAAATAAAGAACTGAAGGCTTTGTGTTTATGTAAAACAGGCCTGGGGGATAGGTGTCCCTACGGGACCTCACGGCCTCCACCTGCACCCCTTCTCCACCTCAGGGTGAGCATGTGGGGAGACCCCGGAGGATCTGTGGAGTGAGGAGACTGGGGCAGCCCCTCTTGGCCTGATAAGGTGGCTTGAGTGAATCACCTTGGAAACAGTGCCCACTTCTCTTTTTTTTGCCCCTGAGCCTGAGGGTGTTGGGTTCACTTTACCCCTTAGCAGGCCCCCTGGGCTCCCCCGCTCTAGCCCAGAGAGGACCCTTAGAGCCACACATGGATTTGGGTGACCCTCCAGTGGCATGTCCCTTTTGGGATGTGGGTGAACTGGGTTTCATAAGGGAGAAGGGGAGCTCTGAAGCTTTGGGGATTTGAAGGATGAATAGGAGTGTGTGTGTGGGGGGGCATTCCAACCCATTGAAACAGCTGTGCAAGGGTGACATAGCCCAGCTTGGAAGCTGCTGAGGCAGGAAGTGGCTGAGAGCCATAGGAGCTCCCACTTTCATAGGTTAACTGCTGGTTCTCATGCTGACTTTGGGAGCTGGGTATTTTCAATGTCTGTACTTTCTGGAAACTGCGGCCCAGGGAGGGAAAGTCACTTGCCCGAAGTCCCCCGGCCAGGCAGCCTCATCCAGGCAATGGTTAACCTGGCCTGGCCAGCTTCAGGGTGGATTCTGGCAAGGGCAGCACATTCTTCTGACCAGAGTCTACATAGTTTGTGCCTGGCCCTGAGGCGGCCCCCGGGGCCCCCAGGCATGAGCTCAGGATGCCCCTCCCAGGCCCCAGTTCCAGAGAAATAGCAAGGAAGGGTGCCTTTGCTTTCATTTCCCCATCCCAGGATGCGGAGTTGGCCCCAGGGTCTACGGCATGAGGTCCTGAGCCTGGAGGGAGAGGGGAAGGCCAGCTGCCAGTTCCAGCAGGGGAGGGTGCTGAGCTGGGCCTGTCCTGGCAGAGGGAAGGAACATGGCTCAGGGCCCAGCGGCTCACACACTGAACCTGCGTCCTCATCTGGAAAGCGGGGAGAATAGGAACACCCGCTTCTTGGGGCTGTAA
Organism: Phoca vitulina; assembly: GCF_004348235.1. Taxonomy (NCBI): domain Eukaryota; kingdom Metazoa; phylum Chordata; class Mammalia; order Carnivora; family Phocidae; genus Phoca; species Phoca vitulina. Next base: position 2,557,810 of record NW_022589784.1, on the reverse strand, counting down.
GTGGATGACATTAGTATAATTATACAGTCACCCGAAAGATATGTGCCAGGCTCCGTGCTGGTGGCCAGGGCCCCAGAAGTGACCTCGAGAGACCTATTGCCCACCCTCCCAGAGCCCAGTCTCCGCTGGGGGAGGCAGGCAGGAAACAAGCAGAGACAAAAGAATCCCTGTGTGGGCTAAGGCATGTGAGAGGAAAGCCGTGTCCAGATGGACTGTGTCAGCGCAGGGAGGGGACTGCTGGGGACTGCAGTGGTCAGGGAAGTGTCAGCACAGGGAGGGGACTGCTGGGGACTGCAGTGGTCAGGGAGAGCTTTGTTGAGGTGGTGGCATTTGAGTTGAGTCCTGAGGCATGAAAGGATGTGAGGGGAACAGCGGGTACAGCTGGTGCAAAGGCCCTGGGGCAGGACCGAGCCTGGTGTGCTGAGGCTAGGAGGCCTCCTTGTGTGGCTGGGGCGGGGGTGGGGGGGCAGGTCCTGCAGGGCCTGTTGGCTGCCCCCGCGCACTTGGGCTTCTTCTGAGGTATCAGGTAAAGAAAATACCCCCTCATGAGTTGATAGGGACACTGGGGCTCAGGGAGGGCAGGGTCCACCGTAGCCTCAGCCAGCATCACCTGGCCTCCTGACTGCTGGGTGCGCGGTGGGACGCTTGGCGGGAGCTGGGGGGGAAGCCCTGCCAGGAGGCGGGAAAGCAAGCGTGTCCGTGGCGGGCAGCGCTCCAGGGGACGCCGCAGGTGCTCTGTGCTTCTGTTTCCCCACCTGTCACCAAGGGAGCACCCCTGGGGAGCCCGAGGCTAGCAGGGGGGAAGCCCCATTCTTGTCCTGTCTTGTCACTTGGCTGTAGGTCCTGGCCCTGCTCTTGTACTTGCAGCACGTGGCCTTGGGAACACAACAGCCCGTTGTGTGTCTCAGTTTCGTCAGACCTGGGGGCACAACCTGAACTGACAGATGGAGCCCTGGCCCTGCTATCCTCTTGGGCTGCATGACCTCAGGGGGACCCCAGGGCTCCCTGCCTCGGTTTCCCCATTTGTCACAGGAACTATTCCCCAGGGAAGCCGTGGGCCGCGGACCCCCCCGATCTGTGACTGTGGAAGGGTCCCACCTGGTCAGGCCCTGGGAGCCCGGGGCTGGCGTGGGAAGGCCCCGGGGTGTGACCTCCCGCTCTCTGCCCATCCACAGGTACCGTCTGTGTCCTGCTGTCCTTCCCCTTCATCTTCAGCCCGTGTCTGGGCTGCGGGGCAGCCACGCCCGAGTGGGCCGCCCTCCTCTACTACGCGCCCTTCATCGTCATCTTCCAGTTCGGCTGGGCGGCTACGCAGATTGCCCACCTCAGCCTCATCCCAGAGCTCGCCACCAACGACCACGAGAAGGTGGAGCTCACGGCCCTCAGGTGCGGCCTCCGTGCGAGCACCGCGGGCCCTCCTGCGTTCGGGCTGCGCGGCTCTGGGCCGGTGGGCCCCCGCTCACGCGCCTGTGAAAGCGTATTAGCCAGCCGTCGCCGCGTGAACGGCCAGAGCGGGCAGCTTCAGACAGCACGCACGTGTCAGCTCACGGTTTCTGTGGGTTAGGGGTCTGGCTCTGCTTAGCTGTATTTTCTTTTTTCTTTTTTTAAATATTTATTTGAGAGTGGGGGGAGGGGCAGAGGGAGAGGGAGAATCTCAGACTCCGCTCAGCGCGGAGCCTCACACGGGTCTCGATCTCGCAACCCTGAGATCATGACCTGAGCGGAAACCAAGAGTTGGATGCTCGACCAACCGAGCCACCCAGGCGCCCCACCACTTAGCTGTACTTTCTGCTCCGTGGTCTCCCCTCAGGGTACTGGTTAGGGCAGGGGTCTCAGCTGAGGCTTAGGTTTTTCTAAGGATTTCCTGATTAGGTCTGGCTCACCCAGGATCATCTCCCTTAATTCTAGCTGCAGAATCCCTTTACCTTCGCCACACACTGTTGCCTCAACCTGGGAGTGACATCCGTGTCCGTGGGCCCCCTCCCCCAGGGCAGGGGTTGGACGGAGTGGGACCAGGGCCATCTTAGAATCCCGCCTGCACGATGCAGCTAGCACTTGGCCTGTTGACTTGCTTGAGGTCCTGACAGACCTTCTGCTGGATAGGATGGTAACAGGAGCATTTATGGAGCGCTTGCTGCGTGCAGGCACATTTCTAGGCCCTTCACGAGGATTACCGTCTTTAATCCCCCTGGCAGTCCCGAGATCTGTCACGTGCCCTTGAGAGGGTCTGAGCAGCGTGCGTCCCCGTGGGACAGTGTGTGCTAGGAAGAGCTCCGGGAGGAAGGGCTAGCACGGGTGGTGGCGGCCGGCGTGGCTGGAGCTCAGGGAAGGGCTGGCCCGCGGGAGGGCGCCTGCGAGCTGTGCACTCCTCTTGCTGTCGTGGAAGCATCTTCACTGCGGCCCAGCCTGGCTTCCTCCCCACCCTGCCTTTGGGTTCCGCTTCGGGCGTGGGCGCGGCCCCAATGACAGGGGTTGCCCAATGCCCAGGGCCCTGAGGGCCCCAGCTGGCGGGTGGCTTGTGAGACCAGGCTCTGGGGCGCCTTCTACCGGCAGGCACTTTCCTGCCAGTCTTGTGGCCTCTCCACTTTGATCTCTGGGGTATTGGTCCCACTCTCAAAGGGAAACTGAGTCCTCTGTGCGGTCCAGAGGCTCTGCCCCCACACCCCCAGCCCCTGGAGGGGCACCGCTCCGGGGCTACAAGCAGGAGGGGCCCCAGATGCTTCTAGACCACAGAGCCCTGGCCCCGTCAAGGCCCAGGATCTGGGAACCAAGCATCCCAAACCCTGGCTTCTGAGCGTCTCAGGTCTTCCCGGAGTCTCTGTACCCCCGGCCCGGGCAGCTGGAATGTCAGGGTGGAGTCGTGGGTCGGCCGTCAGTCATCACGTAACGGGCAGCAAGGGCTCTGCTGCGGCCACCGTGTTTGGCGGCTGAACGCCCCCCCAGCCAGAGACTCCCTGGAGGCCGGAAGTGGCTTTGGCAGCGTGGCCAGCGGCCGCGTGCTTTCCCGGGCCCCGCGCTGAAGCCCGCCCTGCCCCCGCCAGGTACGCCTTCACCGTGGTGGCCAGCATCACCGTGTACAGTGCCGCCTGGGTGCTGCTCCACCTGCAGGGCTCCCCGAGCTGGGGGGGGGCCCGCAGGGTCACTGACCAGCTGGGCGTCCAAGACGTGCCGGTGTTCCAGGTGAGCGGGGCCCGGCTGGGACACCCCGGTGGCCCCGAACCCAGGGCCCGGGCTGAGAGTGTGGCCGCTGACCCCTCTCCTGCCTGGCCTCCAGAACCTCTCCCTGCTGGTGGTGGGAGTCGGAGCCGTCTCTTCGCTGCTGTTCCATCTGGGCACCAGGGAAGGGCGCCGGCCTCGGGCGGAGGAGCCGGACGAGCACAGCCCGCTGCTGGCCCCCACCACCGCCCGGCCCCTGCTGCTCTGGAAGCACTGGCTCCGGGAGCCGGCCTTCTATCAGGTGCGCTGCCGGGGGGGCGCGGGGCTGCGGGCAGGGATGGCGGACACGGGGTGGGGGCCACGCGGTCCCTTTGCCGCCCTCCCTCCGTCACCGCTCCCCGCCCCGCCAGCCTGGCGGCCGGTCACCACGAGCGGCTCACGTGGGCCCCCCAGCCCCCGCCCCCCACCCGAGCCTTCGCTTTGCCTGCCCACAGGTGGGCTTACTGTACATGAGCACGAGGCTCATCGTGAACCTGTCCCAGGCGTACATAGCCATGTATCTCACCTACTCCCTCAACCTGCCCAAGGTGAGCTGGGGGGGCTGGATGGCGCAGTGGGTGGCACGGCCCCTGGGGCCCCCCGTGCCCCCCGTGCCCACACCCGCTCTGCCCCAACAGAAGTTCATCGCCACCATCCCGCTGGTGATGTACCTCAGCGGTTTCTGCTCCTCCTTCCTCATGAAGCCCGTCAACAAGTGCATCGGGAGGAACGTAAGTGGGCAGGACGGGCGGGGGGGTGGGGGCCCCCACAGCTGAGGACGCCCAGGACCCCGAGAACTGGTGGCTCCGGACCGTGGCGTCCAGCCCATGGCAGCCCCGGGTCTGGCTTCCGTGTGGCTCAGGGCTACAGCGCTCTAGGACTCCGTGCTGCCCGGGGCCGTGGCCGGCGGTGGCCCGGAGCCCTGGAACTCTGGAACTCTGGCCGGTGCAACTAAGGAACTCGACACGTCACCGTGTTTGATTTTAATGGATCTGCGTCTGGCTGCAGCCAGCTCCGTCTCCACGCAGCTCCCCGGGGCTGGCTCGGCGCGCTTAGCACCCCTGGCCCCAGGACCCTCCGAGTCCGAGCTCGGGGTGCCGCAGGGAGGGTCCAGCTGGACCCCCTCCCTGCTGCGGCCGGGCAGGGGCTCCGACCGGCTGAAGAGCAGGGAGGGCAGGCGCCACGCAGTGAGGCGGCCCTGATGCCGGCCGGCTCCCCCGCAGCTGACCTACTTCGCGGGCCTCCTGGTGATCCTGGCCTTCGCCGCTTGGGTGGCCCTGGCAGACGGGCTGGGCATGGCCGTGTACGCGGCGGCCGTGCTGCTGGGCACGGGCTGCGCCACCATCCTCGTCACCTCGCTGGCCATGACGGCCGACCTCATCGGCCCCCACACGGTAAGGCTGATGGGCGGGCGGGGGGGGGCCGTGGCCGCGCTGCGGCTGCTGACCTCCCTGCTCGTGTACCCAGCACAGCGGAGCCTTCGTGTACGGGGCCATGAGCTTCTCGGATAAAGTGGCCAACGGGCTGGCAGTCATGGCCATCCAGAGCCTATATCCCTGCTCGTGAGTGCTGTTCATTTATCCGTTTAGTAACCTGCCGTGCGTGCTGAGTGCCAGGCACTGCCCCGGGTCTGGGGGTTCAGCCTGGACGAAGGCCAGCGCACGGGTGGCGCCCGCACAGCGGGGAGACCCGCTTGCTCCTGACCTGTGGCACTTGGCGGGCTGTTGTGCGCTGGGGACACAGCGTCCGGACGTACTGGGGAAGTAGGAGTGGGCAGGGCCGGGGCAAAGCCAGAATCTGCGTTCAGACCCTCAGAACCTAGGGTTCTGGACCCAGATGGTTCTAGACCACTGGGTGGAGACTTGTAGAAGCCTGGGATCTGGGAACAAAAGCCTGTTTCTCTGTCCTCACTGACCTGGGGGCAATACCAGCCCCTTTAATAAGCACAGAACTGTGTGATCCAAACCAGTGGCAAGGAGGTGGAGAAAACACCAGTTATGAAGACCTGTCTGGGGCAAGAGGTCAGGGGGGGCTTCCTTGAGGAGGTGACATTGGACCGGAGACCTGTTAGGGAGTTCCAGGCAAATGGGGAGGAACCCCCAGTGCGAAGGTCCTGTGGTAGGACTGGGCTTGGTGTGTTGGAGGAACAGGGGGAGGCCCGTGGGGTTGGAGCAGAGTAAGTGACGGGCAGGGAGGGGATGGGGCAGATGTGGGAGGAGGGTGTGGGTGGTGGAGGGTGACCCCCTGGTTCTGGCTACCCAACAGCTGAGCAGGAGGTCCAGGCTGGAGGGACCTGACAGATGGCAACTCACCTGCTTCTGCCCTCCCCCTAGCTTGGAGATTTGCTGCAGGGCCTGCATGGGCTTCTACCGCTGGGTGATGGTGGCCGCCACCGGCGGGGTGGGCGTGGCCGCCACCCTCTGTCTCTGCAGTCTCCTCATCTGGCCCATCCGCCTGCGGAGCTGTGAGTCCCAGCCGCGCCCCACCCCGTGGGCCAGGGGCTGGAGGGCTGGAGGGCTGGAGGGCTGGGCCCGGGGCAGGGCCCCCCCTCCACTGATTCCACCCCACCCCTGTCTCCTGCAGGGGACCCTGGAGCCCAGCCCTGATTCCACACGCGCACGGTTGCCGTCCTGTGCACATGAACTCTGTATACTCCAGGACCAGCTGAGGCCAGGAGCAGCCCTCCCTCCGTGCCGCCCCCACCTCCCATCCCTACCCCCCACCCTTGCCTGGCTGTGGGGCAGGACGGTCAGGATCCCAGACACGGAGCTCAGCGCTCTGGGATCCAGGGGTGCGCCCGGCTCACCCCTCACCCCGGGCTCGGGTGCAGTTTGCTACGTGCCGCCAGGTCCCTCGACCACGACGTGGTCACTGAGCCTGACGGGAGCCTCAGGCAGGGGGAAGGGAGGAGCAAGTCCCATGCTCTGTGCCCAGGCCACTGCTGGCCACGAATAAAGAGCCACCCGTGGGTGAGGACTGTGGCCTCAGCTGTGTGCCCGGAGCCCAGAGTGGGGAGAGGGCAGCTGGTATGCCCTGCGTCTGTCTGCCTCTGGCCCAGTTTTGGTCACTGGGGTCTTGGTTGGGGGCTCCCTTGATCTGGCCGCCGGGTCACCCAAGGTCCCCGGGGTCCCCAGAGGTGGACAGATGCACGGGGGTGGGGTCCCTGCAGCGGGTGGTATCGGGCAGCATGAACTTTATCAGTGGGTGGGCGTGTAGACGGATGGGGGCCGCTGGATGGTGGAGGGACAGTAAGGTTCCAGGTCCCATTGCCTATAGTTCTGCGCGGTGTAGCGTGGGCGCCGGGGCGCCGACAGGAACGGCACGTAGTCAGACCCCTGCCACGGCGGCTCCGCCCGGTACTGATGCCTGTTGACCACTGTGGGGCCAGGACCCAGGTCACCTCCTGTCGCCGGGCACTCTGAACCCCAGCCGAGGTGGCCTTGCTCTCCCTGATCGCCCCCCCCTTCTCACCGTATTCCTTGCCCCGGATGGGTCTGTCCGGCCACAGCGTGCTCCCCCACCGCGTGCTGGGGGCCCTGTACTGGGCAGGGAGGACAGGGTCGTACCAGGCGGTCTCCCGGAGGCGCTGGGTGTAGGCTGTTGGGGGGGCGGGTAGGAGGTCATCTGTGGCCCTGGCCGTCCCCTTGGGGCTGGCCTGGACGGGTGGGGGGGGCAGGCCAGGCTGAGCACTCACCGGAGGGCATGCTTTGCTCCCGGTGGCTGTGATGTCCGTGCCATCGCGCGTAGGCCTCGCGGTACGGGCTGTCCGGGGCCCGCGGGAGCGTGTACCAGGCTTCCCGGGACTCGGAGTTGGTCAGGCCGGTGTAGCACAGCTGACCGGCGGCGTCGTGCCCCATGGGGGCGTACTTCCAGCGCACTGCCTGCCTGGTGGCCGGTGTCCAGCGGGGCCCCTCCACGGACAGGTAGTCATCGCTGAGGGGGTGAGGGCAGGAGACAGAGGCTGAGTCTGGGGCCCGCCCCCGCCCTCAAATGGGCCTTTTCACCCTCTGCCCTGCATTGCCGGCATGCACACCCCCTGCCCAGCCTGGCAGAGGAGAGGGGGTGCTAAGCCCTGTAGTCCCCGCCCCTCTAACCCCCCAGGACCCTCATTAAACCTTTCACTATGTCAGCGCTTCTGGCCCGTCCCCCCAGGAACACGGGGTGGCAGGGGGGCGCCTATGCCAGGAGGCCTCTGCTGCCAGAGCCCATCCTAGGCTGGGCATTAGGACAGCTTCCCTAAGGAGGCAGCTGCAGCCCAGTGCAGGTGAGCGTACAAAGGCCCTGGGGCAGCAGGGAACGGCGTAAGGAGCGGGGCTGCAGTGCAGAGATGGAAGTACGCTAACAATGATCAAGGTCGAGGGGCGCCCGGTGGCGCAGTCGGGGGAGCGTGCGACTCAATCTTGGAGTCGTGAGTTTGAGCCCCATGTTGGGTGTGGAAATGACTCAAAAATAAAATCTTAAAAATTGAATCTCTATGTGGTACCATGAAAAATAAAAGAAAAAAAACCCCCAAAGTGGAAGAAACCCCCAAAGCTGCTAAAGCTGCAGGGAAACTTGCTTGGGCAGAAACCTCAAGTGGCCGTTCCTTCCTGAAGGCCTGGTAGTAGCAGCACTGCCCGGGAAGAGAGGACGAGCAGGTGCTTCGCCCCGCCGGTCGGGGGCGCTGTCGACCACAGGCTTTCACCTGCGCCTTGCACGGCCCAGAGATCACGGAAAACTGGAAACCCACAGGTCTCCTTGAGGGTGGGTGAGCCTGGAAGGTTCTGGGACATCAGTCTCGGGAACCCGACACACACTGAGTTTGCCACGCGCTCAAAGGGGAACTTCACCATCATCTGGGGTACCCCGCCCTCGTGAAACGAACACTTCTGAACCGTAACGTGCACAGAACTGGTAAAACACAATGACTAGGGTCTAACGTAACAATGAGAAGTAGGTCTCTCTCGGTCAAATGTCAGTTTAACAAATGGAGAGCAGCACCTTAGAACTGGAAAAAACCCCCAAATGAATGCTTGCTTGGTCCACGATCCAGAGAGTTCCTGCCCCTTGCAACAGCCCCGGCCGCCGGCCCCCGCACCCGGGTTTCCAGCGCGTGCTGCGCGTCCCCCTACTTCAGCACAGACGTGCAGTGGGGCGGCCCAAGGGCACCTGTCTTCCTACATCTGCACGGCCCCCGTTACGGTGCGTTTCCCCAGGCCACTGCGGTGAAAGGGCCCCCCGAATCCATGCCCACCTGGTATCTCAGAACAACCCCACTGGGAAACAGTCTCAGCAGACCCAGTTGCTGAGCTGCGGGCCTCTGGGGCTGGGCTGGCCCTCGTGCAGTGCCTGGTGTCCTGGAAGGGGGAGCCTGGACACACGGGGGCACAGATCGGGGTGACGTGTCCTCGGAGGGCACCGAGGACTGCCAGAAAGGCACTAGAACGGGGAGGCCCGGGAGAGCTGCTCCCTCAGGCCCCAGAAGGAACCAGCCCTGCTGACCCCTTGATCTCTGACTTGCGGCTTCCAGAACCGGGAGAGAGTAAATCTCTGTGGCTTCAGGCCCCAGCACCCCAGGCTGGTGTTCTGTGGGAGGAGCTGCAGAAGACTCCTGGAGAGACCTGGTCAGTTCTGCGGGCCGTGCCCATGCCCACAGCGGACCCCTGACCTGCGGTGCCCACGCACGCCCTGCCCTGGCCGCAGGTGGGGAGGGGAGCACCAGGTGCAGGTGGGGCAGGAGATGCGGGGTGCAGCCAGGTTAGGATGGGGCGAGGGTACAGCACCAACGTGCCTTGACTGAAGAGCAAACGACACGCAAGAGAAGCCAAACCAAATGCCATCAGGCCTGAAACACAGAGGTGGCGCATGGGGCCGTGGCGGGCACTCACCTGTACAGAGGTGCTGGGAAATCTGCTTCGAGGGTCCCCCGGGGGACGTAGGGCCGGGCAGCCTCCCGCCGCAGGGTCTGCATGTCTGCCTCTGGGTCCCCAGGGGCTCATGCCTGGAAGGCCTGTGGGGCCATTGTTGACAGCGACAAAGGCCACCCTTGGTGTCCTGGCAACGGTACTGGCCAGCGCGGGCCCCCATCCAGACAGCTCCCTCCCTCCCCCAGCGGAGGATGGCAGGATGGCAGGGCCAGGCGGGGGGAGGCACGAGTGAGGCGGTGGCCGTGAGCCCCAGGCTCCCTGTGCCCGACCTGGGGCTCCCACCTCCTCCTCTCTGGGCCCCTCAGAACACCCCCACGGGCTCTCTGGGCCGTGCCGTCCGGTGCACCCTTCCAGGAGCTCCAGCTGGGACCCCCCACATTCCCAGCCCTCCCTCCTCACCCCCAACCCTGCCCCTCTTCTGCTTCTGAGCTACACTCAGAGCAAGACCTGCAGGCATGCGCGCACAGCAGCTCGGTCCACAGTCCGCAACCGCACTGCGGACACACAGACCATGGTCCCCATGCGCTGCCCCAGGGACGGACCCCGAGCCCACGACGCTCAGGGAGGGAACCAGACACGGAAGGCCACACGGGGTGTGAGTCCATTTATGTGAAACATCCAGAACAGGCACATCCAGGGATGGGAAGGGGGCTCGGGGGGGAGGGGGGAGTGACAGCTGATGGGGACGGGGTTACGGAATGTTCTGGAGCTAGACGGCAGCACAACCTCATGAATGTACCAAAAATCACTGAATTACATGCCTTAAGATGGTAAATGGTAATGCATATTTTACCACAGTAACGAAAACCGTAGCAAGAACTGGAGATCTGCCTGCCCCTCACTTGCACCTGCTCCTGGCTGCCTGGGCCGCGCCTCCTTCTGGCTCCGTGCCCGGCCCTGCTGCTGGGTCTCAGGCAGTCTCCCCACTTCCCTCTCGGTGCACACCCAGGGCTCCCACTGCCTAGGGGTAGAAGCCCAAGTCGTCCCTGTGGTCCCCAAGGCCCTGCCGCCCCTGCCCTGTCCCCTCCCCTGTGCGGCTCCAGAGCCCCCGCAGGGACTGTGCCCTCTGTCCGCAGCACCACCCCCACTCCCTGCTCTCTGGGCCCCTGATCACACGGCTGTCTCTGGGTTCACAGGTGCCCCTCCCCAGGGCCTCCCACCCCGTCGCAGCCACATGCTTCTTACTGTCCACCACAGCCGGGGCCCACGAGGGCAGGCGCTGCGGTCTGGTCTCTCTGGTCCCCACTGCCCCGGACAGGGCTCCTCACCTGCAGGGAAGGGCCTGGGTGCTGGCCAGCCGTGGGCAGCTGCTCACTGTGGGGGGGCTCACCCTTCTTCTCAGGAACCCCTGGGGCCCCCTGACCTGCCGGGTCCTGCTGGAGTCACCACTCCTCCGGCCTGGGCTGGCTTTCCTCTCCAGCCCCAAGACCCTCTGCTCCCCTTGATCACCTCCAGATCCCCCTCTTCTATGGTCCTCACGGCGTCCTCAGCCCCCACTCCTGCCGCCCCCCCACGTCCTCCCCTGCGGCCTCCCCGCCCCCCACAGGCCCCTGCCTCACCCCCCCACTACTACTAAATCGCTTTCCCTTTCCCGCAAAAGCTACATTCAAGGATCAACAGAAACAACTCTTGCCTGCCCACCCTCCCCCCACCTCCCCTGAGATGCTGGGCCAGCGAGGTCACCCACTGGCCTCAGTTTCCCCATCTGTCAGGTGGAGGGGGCAGCAGCGCGTGCCCCACCTGAGAGCTGCTGTGCGGCCCCCTCACCCCTAACACCCCCCCCAGTCCTCATCTGCTCCTCCGCCCCCGGCCCTCCCTTTACCCCGCCATGACCCGCCTTCTGCACACAGACCGCCACTCCCGCCCCACTCTCCCCCTTCCAGATGGCAGCCAGGGGGGTGCCTCTTCCCCACAGCAGCCGCACCCTAGCTGGGCCACAAGCACTGGCCACAGCCCTGTCCTCAGCCCCAGGGGACCCTGACCTCGGGGTCGCCGGCACCTCTTGTAGATGCCCTGAGTCTTCTCCACGACCAGCTCAGCCAGGACGAGCCGCCTGCCCCCGTGTGCGACATCTAGACACCCCAGCTGGGGACCAGACAGATGGACGGCCGGCCCTAGCAGTGCATGAACCCACAACTGGTTTAATGACAACGACGCATTTCACAAGAAACAAGGCTCGCTCTGCACCAGGCGCCCCCGTCCGCTGCCCGTGCAGTTAGCCCCACGCAGACTCCCGCCCGCTGTCCCAACTCCCAGGCGCGGGTCCGCCAGGCGGGGGTCCGCCAGGCCGGGGGGGCACAGTGTCACAGGCACAGCCAGCTCCTGGGCTCCAGCAACTGCGCAAGGCGAGCGTGTGGCCGAGTCAGGACTGTTTTCTTAAAAAAACACTCAAACAAAAATAACTTGACCAATCAAAATACACACATCTATGTACACTGTCCCTCGTCCGTCCCGCGGCAGGCAGGTGCGGGGCTGGGGCTGGGGAGGCGGGCTCCCACCGCCCCCCTGCTTCAGGCAGGTTCAGCTCATCGGGAGGGTAAGCGCTGTCCCCCCCAGTGGGTAGGGGGTGAGCCACTGCTCCTTCCCCTCCAGCCTGAAACTTGGCTGGGACCAACCTACAAGAACACAAACAAATCCAAAGAAAAGTCACAAGTACATATATACATGTGCACACACATGTCCAGTAGAGGGGGGCACAAGGCCACTGGGACCCGGAGGGGCTCTGCTGGACTCCCCCCAGCCCAGGCCTGCCCCAGCCTGTCCACTCCATCAGCACCCCGTGATCCAGGAGGGGAGGAGGAGGGGAGCACTGCTACTCCTGCCCCCGGCCACATGCAGGCCCTCCCTTCCTCCCTCTTGGTCTCCTGGTCTGGAGATGAGGCAGGAGGGGATGGGCTCACGTGCAGCTGGGGACAGAGCAGTGGGTTGGGGGAAGCTCAGGAAGTTTCTGGAGGGACCTCCGGGTGCCTCCTCCCCTGGCTGCCCCACGGCAATGGCACAGGACAGGACCCAGTGGGGTGGCCTGGGGTAGGGGAAGGGGCTGGGGGGGAGGGGCCACATGCCCTTAGGACCCGGCCCTTAGGGTCGATTCTGCCCTTGGGTCACCCTGCCCAGCTGCCCAGCAAGCCACAAGCACCTGAGTCCTGCTTGGGGATAAAACAGGGCCGTGACCCCCGTTAGTAACAAGGACAGTGCGGGGTCAGGGTAAGCACAACACAGAGAGCGGGCCTGTCTCATTTTCCGCAGACAACAAGTCCATCTCGAGATGACCTCCTTCGGCCTGGACACTGCCCGGGGCCCGTTCCTGACGGGGCGCCGTGCCCCCGAGGAAGTCAGCGGCGTGGCTGCCGGGGCAAGGGCGGCGGGACTGGCCACAGAGAAACCTATCAGGTGGCTCTGTCCCTCTGATCCATGGGCCGATCTCAGCCGTCTGCCCAGCCCCATCTGAGCGGCCTGGCGTCCAGCTGTCTGTCCCGTAGGCGTGAGTGGTGATGGCGGTGGTGACGGTGAGCACGTGCTTCTGGGAAGAGCATGCAGCCCCGACGATGAAGTGGCGGACGCAGACAGAAGCAGGCTGGGTCCCAGGAGGCGTCCATCGTGCTCCGAGCAGAGCAGCCAGACAGATGGTCCCTGCTGGGGCCCGGCCACGTCCCCGCCCCAAACACCGGCTGCCAGGGTTCACAATCAGGCTTTAATGAGAATCTTCAGGATCTCTCCAGGCCCGACTCCCCACCCGCCCCGGCTGTCTCCTCTAGGGACCGCGTGCTGGGGAGGGGAGGGTCCATGCACGCCGATGAGAGGTGGGACTCTTCTGACCCAGACGGTGAGGCCCGAGGCTTTACCGGATCCTGGTGAAGAGGTTGAGGACTGACACGGACTCCTGCAGGGCACACAGGAGGGACTGCTGAGCCCGCAGCCCCTGGGCGACCTCCCAGTAACCGCGGGCCGCTCGGCCAGGCCGTCAGGGCGCCGGGGAAGGAACTCCTGCCTGGAGGGCATGCGAGGCTTCGGGCCAGGGGAGCCTGTGAGCACCTTCCCCAGCACCCCGAGGCGGGGGGTGGGGGAGCCAGGCTCTGAGCGCCTTGTGCCACGCGGCTGGGGCTGTGCGGCGACGCGGAGCAGAGACAGAGGGGACGTGGGCGTCCCAGAGGAGACTCCCGGGGAGACCAGAGCCGACGGGGTAAATGCGCTGGTTGGGTGACTGGGGGAGGGGAGCCCCCAGGACAGGCTGAGGGACGCGCGCGGGGGAACATGTGGCTCTGATACCGACCCACTTTACCTTTGTCGAACGGGTTTTGCTAAAGACGTTCCAGAACCTCAGCGTTTCGTCCCCAGCACCAGTGACTATGGCCTCTCCATCAGGGGACATGGCCTGCGGAAGGGAGGAGACAGACCCCCCTTGGCCTTATGCCCTGCAGGCAGCCCTACTTGGACAGGGCTGCCGGAATGCAGCCAGGGGCGGGGGACAGGCCCCAGCGAGGCCACACGACAGAGCCGCGGTTAGAGCACCCTGGTCAAAACACAAGGCCGCCCCCCACCCGCTGCAAGGAGAGAGAGTCTGTTCTGTAAAATCAGACAAATGGTAAGTGGGTTTTAAGCACAAAACATTTTCTTCTGAAAAGAAAAAAAATAGCACATCTGCAGACAGGAGGGGTCCTTCGTCCAGAGCACATGGCGATCTGGTGAAACGTTCAGAGATCAGCCGAGGGCTCAGACCTGGGTTACCTAGCGAGATTTCTTTCTGTGTGTGTCCAAAAACAGAAGAGTGGAGGAAGGGTAGGGATTCGGGAAAGCAGACTCCGGGTGGTGGGACAACCTGACCGTGCAGACAGGAGCCCATCCTGCTGTCCAGGCCTGGAGGCTGCCCGGGCAGGGGGACGCGGAGGCAGGGGCTGCACAGGGGCACAGGACAGTGGTGTTCTCCCAGACCCCGGGGGGGCAGACTCACCAGGTACAAGACCCTGTAGGAATGCCCGGTCAGCTTTGCCACCTGGGTCAGGGACGGGTACTTCCAGACCAGGATCTGGTTCTGCGAGTAGCCGTGTGTGCTCACCTGGGGGGTGGAGAGAGCGCTGTCGGAACTCAGGCCCCCCTTCTGTGGCCCTGGGGCTCAGACGCAAGTGGTCCGATGCACCCACCCAGGAACCATCTTGGGCTCGCTGGGCAAGGCGCGGAGGCCACAGGTGACCACCCTCGCTCCCTGCGAACCTGTCTGGTGCTCCCCCCACCTCCCGCCTGCAACACCTGGGCTTGTCTGCCCCCAGCTCCTCACAGAGGGCCTCTGAAGGCTTTCTAGCAACGAGGGGGAGGCGCGCACGGCCCCACAGGCCCCGCCCAGGCCCGCACTCACCAGCTCGTTGGCGTGCTTGGACCAGGCGAGGTTGCACACCTGGGAGCCCGTGTCGATGCACTGCAGAGGCTGCCCTGTGAGCGTGTTCCAGAAGCGGATGCAGCGGTCGGCCGTGCCACCGCCGGACGCCAGCAGCCCGTGCTGGTGTGGGGACCAGGCGATGGCCTTCACGGCCGCCAGATGCTCTGTGTACTGCTGCACAGGGCTCAGGCTTGAGTGGTTCCAGACCAGCAGCTGCGGGGGCAGCGACTATGAGACCCCCCGAGCTCCTCACAGCCCCCCCACCCCGGACAGCACCCGCATCGCCCTTGCCCTGTGACGGAAGGGACGGCCCGAGGCCGGGATGGCGGGGGCCCTGGGGCGCCTACCTTGTTGTCGTTGCCCCCCGAGGCGAGGAGCTGGTGGTCCGTGGACCACTTGAGCCCACACACCTCCTGCCGGTGGCCCTGCAGCCGCCGCTCCGACTGCAGGGGCGGGGTCCGGATGTCCCTCTGCAGGATCATGCGGTCCCGGCTCCCAGAAGAGAGCTGGTCAGCATTCCAGGCCAGCGCCCCTGGAGGCCGGGCAGAGGGCAAGGGAGGCTGAGTCCTGGCCACCCCCACCCCCCGAGATCACACCTGCCCCCTGGGGCCCAGGTGGCTCCTCACCGACACGTGCCGTGTGGCCTTCCAGCATGGACAGCTTCTTCCCTGCAGCCGCATCCCAGATCTGCACAAAGCCCTTGTGCGTGCCCACGGCCACGAGGTTCCCCTAGAACGAATCACACGGGGGAGGGAGTGGGCATCAGGCCCAGGCGCAGGGCCCTCTCTCTGACTGGCCACCCTGGCTCTCTTCTCCCTCCTCGCTGCAGGGCATCGCGCACCGAACCCAGACTGAGCTCTGGTGAGAAGCATCCCACTTCTCTGCGAGCTCCTGTGGGCCAAGAGGATATCCCTCCTTGGAACCCTCTGGGAAAATGGGTCACACAGACACTCTAGCTGACACACTGAACATCTGTGTGCTTCCACAGGGTGGGGGGGGCGCAGTCCGCAGGGGACCAAGTCTGAGGAGCCCCATCCCTGTAACCCAGGCTGGGGACAGGCAGGGGTGCTGAGGCCACTCCTGCAGCTTAGACGAGCGACCTCCAGGCTGGGGTCTGAAGCCCCCTCCGCACTGGGCAGGGCCCCCACCAGTGAGACCGGGTCAGATGGCCCCAGTGCCAGCCCTGCCCAGCTGGGGGACGGGCCCCGGGTACTGACCCGTTCAGACCAGCCCACAGATGTCACCGAGTCCCCTTCCACTGAGAGGTCGCAGAGCCGGGTCACCTGGGGAGATGGGAAACAGGCGGTGTGAGCCACGTGCTGCCCGCCGGGCCTCCGAGGCCCTGCCCATCTGTTCATCCCTCCGTCCGCCCCCCAACCACCGTTCACTCGCTCGGGAACACCCCAGGCCCGCGCGCACTGCGGTCAGTGCTGAGACCCGGGGCAATGTGGCCGGGGTGCTCAGGAGGCTGCACGCTGGGGGGGGCACACAACAGCACGGGGACGACAGACTGCACAGAGCCTGGGGGGGTGACCAGGGCACCATGCTGCAGGCGGAGGCCACAGACTGCCATGTGCTGAGGGGTGGCCCTTTCTCTGAGGCGGCTTCAGCCTCCTCTGGAACCCACTTGCCTTTGGTTTTATTCCCGAAAACAGCCCACCTCAAAGAGCAGTGGGTTCCTGCCCTGCAGGCCCTGAACCCCAGCAGCGACTCCAAGAGCTTTACTGCTGCGGGAGGTGTGAGGACCACCACCACGGACGCGGCCCTCAGGCGGTCCCCAGGCTGCGCTGGGCCTAGACCCCACCCCTCTTGGGCTGACACGGAGGAACTGGGGAGGCTGCGGCCCCCCGCAGGGAGGGGCAGGCCTGGGGGCACGCGGCCGGTGCTGCCTGGACCCCGGGGACCGGCTCAGTCCTGCCTGCCCCCCACCCCCAGCGCACGCTCGCTCAGGGGCGCCACCTGGCTGGTGCAGGCGCTCCACAGGTACACGCAGGTCCCCAGCCCCACGCTAAGCACGTTGAGGGACGACCAGTCCACCAGGTTCAGGTAGAAGTCGTCCTGCAGCTCTGGTGCGTCCAGGACCTTGAAGGGGATCTTGGAGATCTTACGGGTAGGCTTCCGTGGCGACCGCAGGAGCTTCTGACTGCAGGGAGGAGAGCCACCTCGTGATCTCCTCTCCTCCTCTGCAGCCCAGCAGCACTAGGCTCCCCCGCCCCGCCTTCTGCCCCCCACGTGATCCCAAAGCTATGGGTGACCCAGTGGCCACCAACCTCCCTGAGCTCTGACAGCCACACAATGCCTCTGCCCGGCACCTCCTCTGGGGAGCCATCCCTGACTCCCCTGTCTGGGCCCAAGGCCACTGAGCCTGCAGTGCGTCCCCAGGGAGGCCCCCTGAGCCACCCCTGCCCCTCTGAGCACAGTTCTTGGACCAACCTTGGCTCCCAAGCACTGCCTGGCTGCCTGTCCTGCCCTGTCCCAGCCCCCACAGGCTCAGACTCACCTTTTGTTGCTAACAGGGGACAAGGAGTAGGGAGATACATCGTTGCCGTCGTCAGGGCTGGAGCGCTTGGTGCTGAGGGAATACTGGAGGCAGGGGAGGGGGACACCTGCTGAGCGGAGCCCCGGCCGAGCTCAGGGACCTCCCGCCCGAAGCCCTGGTGTCCCCGCGCTGCCGGAGGCTGGGCAGGAGGGCAGGGTGTGCACTGAACCCGGGATGAGCTTCTGTGAGCAGCATTCAGAGAAGCCAACCAGGCCTCGGGCCTGAGGTGTCGTCTGGACAGTGACTTGCCCGTGTCGGCCTCCCCGCTGCCCCCATGGCCACGAGCCCCCTTGGCCATCTCTCAGGAGACCCAAGCCAGGCTCCTTCCAACACTGCGCGGTGGCTGCCCCGAGGCTCAGGACCGTGAACTTGGCACCTGGCCCAGCACTGCCTTCGTGGCAGCAGGAGAGCAAAGCCTTGGTTCGAGGCGTGGGGTTAAGCGGCTCCCAGGGTGAGCACGGGAGGGCAAGTGGGGAGCCGGGCCTGCTGGCTCACCGTGAACAGGCCCTTCTTCTCAGGCGTGGAAGGCTGCAGCCTGCGGTCCTCTGTCTGAGGGTCCTGCACCTTCTCAATGCCGGCTCCCAGCAGCTCGTTCTTCAGCAAGGCGGAGTAGGCCAGGCCGTCTGCAGGCAGGGGGCTCCATGAGGCCAGGCAGGGGCAGGGGGCCGGGATGCGGGGGGGGGGGGGTGGGGGGGCCTGACTCCTGACCTTTGCCGTTGTCTGAGGTGGCGTCCTTGGCTTTCCGGTTTTGGCTGGGAGACTTCTCATTCTCCTGTGGGAGAGGGGGGCAAAGGAGGCGGGGCCAGCTGGAGCTAGCTCCCGGCCCACCGGCCCCCCGGCCCTGGCCCGGCCCCGCCGCCCTCTGGGCAGCCCCTCACATTGATCCTGTGGAAATTCACGCTCCAGTTGGCCCCGGCTCTGGAGGGGATGAAGCGGTCTCCATGCTTGCTGGGGGAGGACACGGGAGAGTTGGCGGGCGTCAGGGTTCGCCGCATCTCTGCCACCTGCAAGGACAGAGGGGCTGGGCTGGTGCCGCGGAGCCCTCAGTGTGCAGGGCCGAGGCCAGCTTCCCCTCTCAGACCCTGAGGCCAGGCCTGGCCTGCCTCCCTGCACTCGGCCTCTGGCCGCTGACCCAGGGGATCGAGTTTAGAAATCCAGGTGGCAGAGGTGAGACGGTGAGTGAGCCACGTGCTCGGTCTGGCCTCCCTGCTCCGGGAGGCCGGACACTGGCGAGCGGCAGAGGGCGCAGTACAGACCGAAGACCCTGGTCCCTGTGTGCAGAGAGCTGCCGCCCCGTCAGCCCCATCTCCATCAGGCAAGGACGGTCCCCCGTGCAACCGCAAGTCACTCACCAGAACTGGGGAGTGGACGCGGGGGCACGGTTCCCAGCAAACCAGCCCACCCCCCTCGACTGTCCCAGAAATGCCCCTTTTTCTATAAGGGATCTGCAGTGGATTGAACTGTGTCTTCCAAAAAGACACGTTGAAGTTCTAATCCCCGAGCACCTGGGACGTGACCTTATTCAGACACACAGTCTTTGCAGGTGTCCTCCGGGTAAGAGGAGGCCACGCTGGAGTGGGATGGGCCACAAATCCACACCCCGTGTCCTTCTAAGAGTCAGAGATGCCGACATGCACAGAGAAGGGGACACGAAGACAAGGCAGAGACGGGAGTGGTGGCTCTGAAACCAAGGACTGCCGGCCACACCAGGAGCTGGGGGAGGCAGGAGGGGCTCCCCCAAAAGGCCCCCCAGAAGTAGCGTGGCCCTGAGACACCACGGGCGGAGGCCTCGACTGCCCAGCGCAGAGCTCAGAGAGCATGGAGCAGAGCAGTGAGCACAGCCTGTGACCGGTCAGGAGCCCGTGACACAGGCAGCATGGCTGAGAGGGGTGGGGTACAAGAAACAGGCACCCCCAAATGCTGCTGGCTCCCAGCAGATAAGGACCAGGCCACCTCATGCCACCATCACACCTCTGCCCAGTGAGGCCAGCCCCACAGCTCTGAACCCCAGCTCGGAGACATTGGGCCCTTCACCTCCCTCTCTGGAAACTGAGAGCAGCTCACCTCCCCTGCCCCCCTCCTCAGTCCTGAGTGCGGCCCCACGGGGACAGGGGTCTGGAAGCTGACGGCCCATGTGGGCTCCCGCAGCAGGAGGCGCGCGGGAAGCCCGAGGAGGGGACTCCCTGGCGTGTGGCTGTGCCTCTCACCTGCCCTGCACCCCATCCTCTGCAGGCTGGAGCCCAGCGGCTCACTGCAGTCCCCACCCCAGCCCCCGCGTGGAGCCAGGACAGTGCCAGTGGGGGTGGGGTCCAGGTACTCACGCAGGGCATCGTGTTCTCGTTCTGAACAACGATCTGCCGGAGGAGGCGCCGCTCATAGTCCTGGTCCATGGCGATGCAGGGCAGGCCCAGCCCGCCGGCCAACGTCAGCCGGCCAAGGTCAGCCTGGGGCAGGAAGGGCAGGAGAGGTCAGCACCAGTAGGCAGCAGCCCCCTCCACTGCCTGGTGACCCCAGGGAACTCCATGGTGATGGCCAGGCCCCTCACCACGTGTAGGACCTCCCTCCCGGGAACCAGGGTGAGGGAAGCCACAGCGGGATGTGACGGGGAGGACTGGGGAGAGACCAGGGCTCCCCCTGGCCTTTATCCCGGTTAGTGCAAGTCTCTCATTTATTCCTGGGCCATGAAGCTCGCCCTAGGACCATCCCTCCAACCCATGCACCCCATCATGTTGCCTTCCTGCTTCAGATCCTGAGGCCACAAACTGCCCCCCAAACCACATCCAGCCCTGAGATTGGGGGGGCTGAACAAGGGCTGAAGTGGTCCCAGCATGGGTTCCTCCAAGTGGGGAAGCCTCTGTGTCCTAAAGCAAGAACGGGGCCATAGTCCTCACCCTGCAGGACCGTGTGTGCAAGCGGGTGGGGTTCAACAGCACCCCTTTGTAGAG
This sequence comes from Phoca vitulina, assembly GCF_004348235.1. Classification (NCBI taxonomy): domain Eukaryota; kingdom Metazoa; phylum Chordata; class Mammalia; order Carnivora; family Phocidae; genus Phoca; species Phoca vitulina. Next base: position 2,537,854 of record NW_022589784.1, on the reverse strand, counting down.
CTCAAACCCACCCCCCCCACTGCGCTCAACCCAGCTCAGAAGGCTTCTCTAAAAGGAGTGAGAAGAGGGGAGGCAGCAGAAGAACGTTCTACAAGGAGGAGCACATGCAGCAAGAAAGGGCTGAGCACTGTCCAGCACGAGGGGGAGCGAGCGGCCACCTCGGAGAGAACGATGCTCTTCACCGCAGGGTTGACACCGGGCCCAGAGCCAGGGGCTGCTTGCAGAAACCAACGGGAAACGTCTGCCAGCCGTGCCTCCCCTTGGAGGTACCGCAGAGCCTCTGGAGGCTGAAGCAAGAGTTTGGGGGACAGAGCCTGGCACAGGGGGTGCTCAGAGGACTGCAGCTTCCCAAAGAGCACCTGCTCTCACCCCAGACCCCCCGCACGCTCACAGTCACCGTCCCTCTGCTACTCTGGCTGGAGCCCAGGGCCAGGACAGGAAAATATCAACAAACTGAAAAGCAAAAGCTGGCCAAAAATTAAAAGTTTACGAATTCTGAGGTGTAGCACCCTGGAGAAGTCAACGCTTGGCTTAAAAAAAAAATTACAGTAAGAGACACGTAACAGAAACTGTAGCATCGTAACCATTTTCAGTGCACAGCTCAGCTCAGCGGCATGAAGCCCACTCACGCTGTTCTGCGAACACCCTCAGCATCCGGCTCCAGAACTTTCTCATCCTCTCGAACTGAGACTCTGTCCCCAGGAAGCACCAACTCCCCACCCCATCCCCACGAGCTCCTCGCCACACACACGCACCCACGTGACCCAGGAATTCCACTTCTAGGTATGTGCCCTGGAGAAAGGAAGGCAGACCCACACCGAGACTAGTACTCTCATGTCCTGACTAGCGTTATTCGTAACAGCCAAAGACAGAGACTCCCAAGTGTCTCCCCACAGATGAAGGATAAACACAGTGCGGTCCATCCACACACTGAAATGTGATTCAGCCTTAAAAAGAAAAGATATTCTGACACCTGCTCCAACATGGATGCACCTGGAAGACACCGCGCTCGGCGAGAGAAGCCAGACGAGGGACACATCCTGCGCGATCCCACTTGTAGGGGCTCCCCAGAGGGTCCCGTGCACAGAGACAGAGAGTAGACCAGAAAGAACGTCTGCCCTTTCAAACAAAGACACCTGAGGACGCCTCGGTGGCTCAGTTAAGTGTCTGCCTTCGGCTCAGGTCATGATCCTGGGGTCGCAGATCAAGCCCCGCATCGGGCTCCCTGCTCAGCGGGGAGTCCGCTTCTCCCTCTCCTTCCCCCCCTCCCTCTGCTTGTGCTCTCTCTCAGATAAGTAAACTCTTCAAATAAAGACACCCAAGGAAAGTACTAGCTTTGTGGCACCCGGGAGGGAGCAGACCTGGGGGAACACCACTCACACCTCTCCAGCTGTGGCCACACGAGGAGATATTCAGGCCAACCTGCCTAAGTCCTACTTTCAACATCCCCAAATGGCCTCTCTGATGGGTTTCTGGGCCTGCAGCGGGCAGACCGGGTACAGCACGTGGCTGAAGGACCAGCGTGAGCCTGCTGAGTTCTTGACCCTCACCTGCGACGGGGGGACATGGAGGGCTGGCCTGGTGTGGTCCAGCCCAAAGCCAAGCCAGGTGGATTAGACTCACAGGAACAGGAGCACGGCCCCTAGTCACCACTGGGTGTTCCACACCACGTTCCGTTACCACGTTAGTGGGCGCTCCCAATGCGCGGCCGCACACGCACATGAACGCGTGACGGCTGAGCCGGGGGCAGCAACACCCCAGGGTCACATGGGGGCACGGACAGGGGCTCTCGCCCACAGGCCCGACGTTCGTGCCCACCTGCCCCCAGGGGCCTCCCTCCACTGGGCCTGGGGTTCCTCTGAGCTCCCCCAGCCCCGTCGTCCCCACGGGGCCACACAGTGGGCCTCCTGGTTTGTGAGTGAAGTGGGGTTGAGGCCCTCCATCTGGGGTAAACCTGTGGGAGCAGCAATCCCCTTCTTGGCCATAGCCCCCCACCTTGCATGTACCCTGTGTGCCCTGGCAGAGGTCCCCAGACCGGTTCAGCCCATTTGTCACAGAGTGGAGTCCAGAAGTGGGGGATGGCTGTGACCCTCAAGCCTCCCTCACTTCTCTGGGGGTGAGGCTCCTTCCCCAGCCTCTCCCTCCTGCCCAGTTCCAAGTCCACCTACTGGCCTGCCCCAGGATAAACCCCAACGTGTATCCTCACCACAGGGACCACTCCTGGGGCAGCATGGCCATGAGTTTCTGTCCAGGCTGGAAATGCCCATTCAGAAGACATGGTGTTTCCCAAGGGGGAGCCTAGGCCACATGCAAACGGGGGCTGAGTTCCAGGAGGCCAGCGTCCACTTCGAGGACCGAGAATCCCCAGTGGGATTTTTGGCAGGGAAGAAGAAGGGACACATGGCTCCGTTCTGGTCAGTTCTACCATCAGTGGGTACTCTACCAGAGTTGGGCCAGGCAGCTGCCCCCTCCAACCTTGCAGACAAGGAAACAAGGACCAGAGAAGCAGCTAACATCCCTCTGCCAACCGTGTGTGGAGTCAACCCTGGCCGGCCCTGGCTGGAGCCTTGTCCGCCACCCACCAGACACAGAGCCCTGAGGGGGGCCAGGTGAAGGCCATGCCCAGTCCATATGCTCAGCGGATGCCCCTCCCCTGCTCTCCCCCAGTAGGGCTGCTCAGGGCCGGTGGGGCTCTGGGTGCGAGGGAACGAGGGGTTTCAGCACCGGGAATGGTCACACTGTGGGCTACGGGGGTCTAAACCTCTCAGCCCAGGCAAGCTCGCTTCCAGTGGAAAACAGAGCCCCCCATTCACAGAGCAAGGCCACCATGCTTATGTCCCCAGGCCGGCAGGGTTGATCTGTCACATGGACAGCAAGTCCCAAGAGAAACGAAAAGCGTCCACAAGACAAGACAAACCACAAACGGTTTTATTTAAAAAGACGACACAAGCGGGAAAAATACCTGCCAGCCTTGGGAGATACCGAAGCGGTGAAGGGTGTGAGCATGGCGTTCCTGAGAGCAACGTGCACCCTGGCTGGCAGCCGGAGGGCAGCAGGTCCCCAGCCCCGAGCTTCCAGGCAGCTGACACAGCCCGGCCGCCCAGGCCAACGCAGAAGGCAGGCACGCGCGCTCCTTGGCAGGAGCTGAGACCCGACTTCCAAGGAAGGCAATTTGGCAGCTGCTTTCCAAATTTAAAACGCACATCCTTTCTGATGCGGTGTCTCTACTTCCAAGAATTCGCCCGTAATAGTTGTGTGTGCAATATCATGTGGACAAGGACGCTGTCTGCAGGCTGCGTGTGGGAGCGGAAGGCGAGGGCTGACGTGGTAGCGTGAGGCTCCTGTCCCCACTAGGGCACAGGGCAGTGGGAGGGCAGGGTCAGGGAGCCCCACGCACGTGAGTGCAGCTCCGTGCCAACAAGCTACTTCCGGAGGGCGGGGGAAGAACCCAGTAGCACAGGTCAGCTCAGGGGAGAGGAACCGGGGGTGGGGGACAACAGGACAGGAAGGAGCCTTGCTTCCCCGGGCGTGTCCGTTTGCACTTCTTGGACTCTGAGGCCCTGGCCCAGGGGTGGAGCATGGCTGGCAGGGCACCCAACATTCGGCCGCCTGCACCGCACACTTGAGAACTTCCTAATAAAGTATCTGCGAGCCTGCGGTGACTCTTCTGTCAGCGAGCAGTCCGGAGCACGGGCCGTCCGCAGGCCGAGCCCGAGACAGAGCCGGGAAGGCAGCAGTGAGCGCCCCCCGAGCTCCCCCAGCTGGCAGGGGAGGCTGGTGTCCAGGTCAGGTGAGCGGGGGCCAGAGCCCTCGGCCACTCGCTGCCACTGTCCCCTCCATTGGGTACTGTCCCTGGGGGACTTGCCCACCCACCAAGCCAACCCTTAAGAAGGGGGTCTCCTCTTCCCCCCAACGTGGCCCCCAGGATGAAGAGCCAGGAGACCCACCTCAGGCCACTGTCCCAGACAAGCTTCCAACCTCCAAGCCCGCTCTTCTGGGAGACAGGCAGCAGCCCCGTCACCTCACAGGACAACAGTGAGGTTCCCTCACAGCGAAAGCTGGGGTCTGCACGGGTCAGGGGTCGCCCAAGCACCAGGGCTGCCCTCCCGTGCACTGGCCGTGCTCCGCTCCTCACTCACCCCGGGCCCAGAGCTCTCTGAGAGCAAGCCGATCCCCACCAGCAGTCATGGAGCAGGGCCCAGCCTTCTCTGCAGCTCCCCGCTAGCCCGACCTCACCCAACCAGCCCCGCGGTGCGCTGCTCACATGGTTTCCACCCACCGAGCACTCGGCAGAGACGGCCCACTCTAGGTAGGACCCGGTGGTTCTCGCTGGGGCCATCCTGCCCCCCAGGGGACATGGGGCGGTGTCTGGGGACTTGTGTGGTTGTCACGACTGGGGTGCTCCTGGTACTGAGGGGTGGGGGCCGGGGCTGCTGCTCAGCCACCTCCCCCCAAGAGTGGTCCGGCCAGAATGTTCACAGTGCTGAGGGACAGAGACACTCTGGGACCAGGCCAGGAAGGCTAACTGATGAGGGAGACGACAAAACACGTGGGCTGGCCTGGTGGGAGCAAGGACAGAGGACATAGCACACAGCGCCTCCAAACATCTCCCAGCCTCCTGGAGTGGGGGGCGGCCCCGGGGGGCGCACAGCAAGGGCGGCGGCATGGAGATGCAACAGTCTCCCCTCCAGGCCTGGGGGCAGCACAGCGCACCCACATCTCCTCCCAAGTTCATGCCGGGCCCCGGGGCCCCCAAGACGGAGCACTCTGCTTCCAGAAGCGCTCACCAAATTTCAAGTCCTCCAAGGTCCTGCTCATCTCGAAAAACCGGTCCCTCCTGGTTTAGATGTTGTAAGGCTCTTCAGCAAAAACCAAAGGAATGAAACAGCCCCCACAACAGGGCTTTCGTGACTCGGTGTTTTGAGGGTGACGCCGGTCTGGATGTGGCTACCTATGAAATTATTTACACCAGAGGCTCTCCCCGTTGTGACGACCACAGATGTCCTTGACACCACCCAGCGTCCCCCAGCAAAACTGTCCTGGGTGAGGGTAACTCCGGCTTCTGTGGGGGAAGCCGTATCTGCCAACAGGTAGAGGTCAGGTGGCACTTGCTACCACCCACCTGCCCCATCCCGTGTGGGCCCAGGGTCCCAGGTGAGCAGGATACTGCTCCTGGCCCCGGGGGACAATGACAGCAGCGGGCCAGTGTAGCTCCAGGTCCTGTACTTAATTCTGCCCCAGGTGCAATGCTCCCTCCCTTTCACAAAGGAGGAACCTGCTGGGATCCTCCCCAGGAAATGTAGCCCCAGCACCCACGCTCACCCTCCTGCCCACGGCTGCTCACATCACGACGCTCCCCCAGGTGGGAGGGTCCCCAGGCCCAGCACCGGAGCGAAGGCCTGCTCTGGAGTGGGGCGTCACATCACATGTGAATATCCACTGGTTGGTTCTTACGGGAACCATCCACCGATTAGGAATATGCTGGTAAACGGCTGGGGGCTCCCTGGGAACTGTCACCAAGGGGCACAGCCCTTCGCGAGGCCCCTGACATCTCCAGAGACGCATGCACCCGTGGGAGAGATCCATAGGCGGAGGCCGCAGGAGACCCCGGGGTAGCTCCTGGCGCTCCCAGACTACCTGACTAGCAGCCCTTTCCTCCTGCGGAAGATGAGAGCGTCCTGCCGGGCGCCCAGGGGCTGGTCGTATTCTTCTCAGCCTTTCTCTAAAAGGCTGGGGAAGTACCACATGAGGAAGACCCAACTAGAAAAAGGGGGGGTTGTCCAATGTTCCGCTCACATGCAAGCCTCTGGCTTCGCTGCTTCTGCCTCAGCTCAGGCAGGCTTGGAACCAGCCCTCACAGCTCCTTCCCCCACCACCGGTCAACCCAAACACCACGCTGTCCTAGAAAGGTCTATCAGAGAACGAGCGGGGGGGCTGGCTCCAGAGAAGGACACACCTGGCTTTGAGTCCCAGCCTCCATTCCTACTGGCCCAGTAGCTCTGGGCAAGCAACTTCTCTCCGACCTGGGTTAACGGGAGAACACCACCTACGGTGCTACGAAAGTGGGCGGGACTTCTGTGAAGCAGCTAGCGGAGGGCCTGACCCAGAGGAGATGCTAGGAAGGGGTGGCTGATCCCCCCGGCTCGGGGACAGGTGCACAACAGCCTCCAGATGGGCCTGCTTCCTGCTCCTCCATCCGCAGTGTGTGGGCCGTGTGGCAGGGGAGGCGCCCTGGCGGCCACAGCGGTAGGCTGGGGGCCAAGTGGAGCCCCTTCTCCTCCCTCACCGCAGCGCCCCCCCACCCCCCCACCCCAGAGGAGGGAAGACTGCAGTCAGTAAAAGACGTGGGGCTGGTGGTGGGAGGCCTGGCCGTGGTCTCCAGACATCGACTAGAACTTAGGCTCCTGGGCTCTGAAAGGGACTTCTGAACAGGGAGGCCCCACCCAGCAGAGGGAACCCGATGAGCTAGTGGTCCGTCGCCTCTCACTCCAGCAAAAGACAAGGCCCAAAAGAGCTGGAATCAGAAAGGACCGCGCCTGACACAGGACAGGGAGACAACGTGCCTCCCCTCCGGGGCTGATGTGAATCAGCATGAGGGTCAAGTTAGTTCTGGGGAGGCCCAGAGGTCGGGGCCCCCGAGGAGCACGTTCCAGCATGCGTGCAGTCACTCAGCTAAGGCTGACTCCCCACTCGCTCTGTGCAGACAGGCCCTGGGGCTCACCAAGGAGTCCTGGCCTGCCCCAGGCTGGCAGTCTAGAGGACACGGCTTTCTGGACCAAAGGCTCTCCCTTTCCAGCCTGTGACGACGGCCCGAGAGACACTGCGGCTCCCCAGGCAGGCACTGCTGCACGAGGCCCCAGAAATGTGCCCAAGGTGAGGCCGCTCGCCTCCCACCCCTGGGCGCTGCAAGACGCCCGTCCTCAGTGTGACGGGGTGAGACATCCAGCCCACGAGGCCGTCAGGGTCCGCAGCAGCCCAGAGCACGCAAACCCCTACGCAAAGGAAGGATGACTTGGCAACAGCACCCAAACGATTTATGCTCACGTACGTGTTTGCAGCTGTGGTTTATGTCAGAGAGCCAGATCTCAAGGCTGGACGGGCCTTAAAGGGGTTCGGAGTGAGCCCCCGCACAATGGTATCTGCTTGCACACCTGCAGGGACAGGGAGCTCACCCTCTCACAGGCAGCCTTGAGCATCAGAAAGTGCTTCCTCAATATGTCTCACCATGGATCCCACTTCTGGGTCCCAGGTAGGGGCAGAAGGAAAACCCTAAAACCTAGTACATTTAGGGCAAGGACCCCCAACCCCATCTGCTGGCACTGGTGACACCGGGGCCACGTCATTCTCTGTGGGGGGCCGTCACGGGCATGGCAGGGGGTTGAACAGCATTCCTGGCCCCCACCCACTCGATGCCAGAACACCCCCCTGTGACAACCATAAATATCCCCAGACATTGCCCCCAGTGGAGAACCCCTGGTTTACAGGAATTCTCAGGGGGAAGAGTGGTTTCCCTCAGGCTCAGGAGACCAGCGCTGACCTTTCTCTTACTGTTCAGCCTTCCGTAAGTGCAGACAGACAAGCTCCGCGCAGCAGTCTGCCCCTGCCCTTGCTCCCTCATCCTCCCCCGATGCCACCTCCGACCCAGCCCGCCTCTGCTTACTCCTTATTGTAGGGCACTGCGCAAATACAGCCTGATGCATCCCGCACAAACCGGTGGTTCCCTCCTCTGGACAGAGCATGTGCAAAAAGGCACAGGGATCTGGAAGGAGCGGTTGCTGCCCTAGGGAACTGCATAGAGGTTCGGGGAGGCTGGGTGAGGCCGTGCCGGGGGCAGGAAGAGGGAAAAGTAAGGCCAGCCAGAAGAGCAGTCTCCCAGGCGGCGTCCCCGGGCTAGTGGCAAGGGGGGGTGGGGCAGCACGGGGAGCGGGGAGCGGCAGGAGCTGTGCCTCTGTGCACTGAAGGCGGCCTCACGCGCAGACCGGGCAGAGCACTGGGGAGCGGGGGGAGCAGGACCATGCCTGCCGGTCCAGGTGAGGAAGCAGGCGGTCCCGAGAGGCCGGGCGCGGGAAAGGTTCAAGGAAAGAGTGACCTCTTCTGGGCTAACTCAACACAGGTGCCTGCAGGACGCCCAGATGCCGACTGGCACTGGCCACGTGGGCCTGGAGTTCTGGAGCCAGCCTCGGGCAGCAGCAGCAAACGAGGACAGGAAGTGAAGTGTGCCCGCCAAGAAAGTGTGCCGAGAGCAGAGAAGCATCGGAGTTCAGATCAAAAACAAGGGTCACCACACAGGAACACACTCAACGGTTCGCAGCGGCTCTCGTCCCAACAGGCAAAAGGTGGACACAGTCCAAGCGTCCACCCACCACGCAGCACATCACTCGGCCTCAGATGGGCCAGGCGCCCACACGCGTGGCCCTGGGGATGGACCCTGAGCCCTCGACACTCAGGGAGGGAACCAGACACGGAAGGCCACACGGGGTGTGAGTCCACGTGGGTGACACGTCCAGAACAGGCTCATCCTGATAGAAAATGGGGCAGTGGTTGCCGGGGCTGGGGAGGGCAGAGGACTGATGGGTAAAGGCAAGGAGGTTTGTTCGGATGAGAATGTTCTGGAATTAATGGGATAGATGCAAAAGCTGGAAACCACTGAACTGTATACTTTAAATCACTAAATCACATGGCATGGGAATTCTTCTGAATAGATCTGTTAACAACAAAAATTCAGCAAATAATGAAAAGGAGACTCGCTGCTCGCTGACGGGAAGGTGTAGGAAGCCAGGAAGTGAGTGGAGTCCACAGTCCACTTTCGGGGGTCGAGGACTAAGCCACTCAAGGCTGCGGGGCCGAGCCGTGTGCTCCTGTCCCAATCTCAGGTGAGGGAGCCACAGTAGGAGAAAGCAGTCACTTGCCAAGGACACAAGGATGCATGGCGGTTGGGGGCACGAATGTCCCCTGTCTGGAACGTCAATGCCACACGAGGAGGAGCCCTGACTGTGTGCGAGCCGCAGGATGCGCCCGGCTCCAACCGCCCACCGCCTGCAGCCACTCCGCATGCCCCAAATCTTGGGCAGGTGCAGTGAGAGCTGGCCAGGGCAGTGACGAGTGGACCTGACAAGGGGGAGGCTGCTGGGGCCTGTGATGGATCAGAAACTGGACGGCGGGAAGCTTCTAGGCAAAAGAGGGGCGGCCTACTATTCCCTCCCTCGCTCTGAAGGCCATCAGCTCCCTGTGCCAACTCCCGGAATGGGCCAAACATACCCTACCCTCTGGCTGTCCCCGCCCTTTAGCACCCACTCAAGCCAGGGTTCTTGAGCTCCAGTCTTACGGGGCGCAGAGTCCCTGCCCTCACAGGGCTCTCAGACTGAACTCCAGTCCCAGATCTTCCCCCTCGGCACTGCTGATATTTGGGGCCATCCTGAGCACTGGGCGGAGGGGTGGGGCAGCAGCATCCCTGACCCCACCCACTCGATGCCAGGAGCACCCCCAGGCGTGATCACCACAGACACCCCCAGACAGCACCAATGTCTTCAGTGGAGAACCTCTGCTCTAGAACAGAATTACAACGGTAGTGCCATTTCGCTGGTTCCTAAAGACCGAGTCCCTTGATCCTGACACCTGACATGAGTCTCCAGGATCGGCCCTCCAAACAGAACCATCTGGGATCCTCACCCTGCTGCTCAGTGTTACCAAGCAAAAGGTCCCCATGACCAACCCCACTCTGGTCCCCAAATCCGCCAGGCCAGAGTCCCCAACAAACAGCGCTGGGAGATTTCCTGCTGAAAGAGAGGGCCTCGTGTGAGAATGGAGGCAGACTGGCTTCTGAAGACTCATCGCCTCCCCATCTGCTTCCAGGCACTTCTCCCCCAGCCCCAAACTGCCACTGCCACCGGCTGGGCCACGGGGTCTGAGATTTCCCCGGGGAAAGAGTCACGGGGCCCAAATGGCCAGCACAGCTAGCTCCCCGGACACTGCCCACCACCCAGCAAAGCAACTGTCCTTTGAGCCAAGAGCTGTCCAAGGGCCAGAAGCCTGGTCTTCAGAGGGGGAGAGCCCATAATCCTCAAGAAAACCCTCCTGGAGCAACGGAACCCTGTTCACTCGGAACGTGGCCCGTAACAACCACACGCCTGCGTGCACTCTGGGGCTCAGAAGGCACGCCGGTCTAGTCGCTTCTGTTGAAACAGAAGGGCCCATGACCTCAAAGGCCAAGATGGCCCATGAGAAATTCTGCACGAACAACAGCCTCGGATGCGTTCTAGCGCACAATGCACCATGCTGGGGACTGTCCCCAGGAGACCTCCTCAGCCTCTAGTGTGCAAATCCCCTCCCCCTCCAGGAGAGACCACCCAACCTCCTTCATTTCAAAGACCTTCTCACCTGTCCCCAATCTGGGGTAAGGGGAACAGCTGGGTATGTTGAGATGGATTGTTTTTCTTTTGGTAAATCCTCCCCATCTAAAGTACAGTAAGAAGCTGGGGGGGGACGGAGGGTGCAGTGTAGCCTCACCAGAGGGGGGCATGAGGTCATCACTGTGAACTGGAGTGGGGTGGGGGTGGGGGGCTAGCGCCCAGCATGACAGGCACCTGAATGAGGGGAGGATTTCCAGGGGAAAACGAAACAGGTCTGGGCTAGACAGCTGCACAGCGGAGGGTCTCCGCTTTGGGCGGGGGGCGGTCTAGGCAGTGCAGGACCAGTGGGTGGGGTCTGCAGTTTTTAGTGCGGGAACGCGGCTGTGATGGGAAGAAGCATCCCACACCTGGGGCTCCCGGCGGTGGGGCGGGTGCTCACAGGAACAGGCAGGATGTTCCGGGCTGGGAGGGTGGCTGGGCAGAGACAGTCGTCTCGGATTTTGGTGGGGTCAGGGCCCACACGGAGAGCTTGACACGGGCTGGACGGCAGCTGAAAGGGTCAAGCTGGGAGGCTGGGGGCGCAGGAGGCAGTGGGGCCGGGAGCGCGGGGGTCATGTGCACTCAAACGGCAGTGCCTGAGTGCTTCTGGGCGCCAGGAGCCCCGCGGGGCGCCCAGACAGGGTCTCCGCACCTCCGTCCACTTGTTTCGGGGGCCACAAAGCGGCGGGAGGGGGCCTGGTTCGACCGGCTGTGTCGTGACAGCCACGGGGGGCAGTCTCGATCCGGGCAGGGCCTGAGCGGGGATGGTCCGATTTGGAAGAGGCGGGCTCGAGAGGCCAGATGAAGAGCCCTTCTGGGGGACAGCTCCGCCCCGTTTATAAGCGGACCTCGGACGCGAGCTGCGGGGGGAGGGCTCGGGCTGCAGGTGGCTCGGGCTGGGGCGCTCATGCAGGGCCGGGTTTGGGGCGTGAAGACGGGAGTGACATGCGGAGGTCACCCGGGCCTAGCTCGGCACGGGGGGCGGCGTTCAGGGGGGATGGCCGGCTCCCGGAGGACCCGAGCGTGGGGGCCGCCCGCTCGGTGTCGGGGCGGAGGGCGGGGAGGCCCGGGGTAGGCCCGCGCCGCCGTCGGGCCCTGCCCGGCTCGGGGGGAGGGGGGTCGCGGCTCGGGCCCGGGGGGCGGGTCCCCACACCCCGGCCGCCTCACCTGGCTCGCTCCGGTCGCCCGCTGGCTCCGCCGACCCCGCCTCTCCCGGCGCCGCGCCGCGCCGGCCACTGCCGCCCGCAGCTCCACTGGTCCTGCCGCGGCCGCCGCCGACGGGACCCCGGGCTCCGCGCTCCTTAATATGGCGGCGGTCGCTGTTCCGCGGCCTCCCGGAGCCCTCCTCCGCCGCGCGCGCTCCCGCGGCCGGCCACGCCCCCGCGCCGGCGCGCTGCGTGCGGCCGCCCCGCCCCGCCACGCCCCCTCGCGCCCGGGCCTCTCGCCGGGCCCCGCCCCGACCCGCCCACCCTGCACGACTGCGCCTGCGCGCGTCGGGCATCTCGGGAGGACGTGACGTAGCTGGTGATTCGAATCAATACAGGAAGCGCGGCGCCACGCGTTGCCATGGGCGACCGAGGCCGGCGGGATCTCCCGGGCCCCGAGGAGCCCAGCTGCGTGGGATATGCGGGAATGGCTCTGCTCAGTTTAGGACGCGGTTCTTAGTAGGGGACAGTCGCAGAGCCGGGCACTCAAGGGCAGACAGACCCACGCCCCATGAGGGCAGGCACACTGCGTGATAAGCGCAGATGGGCTCGACAACAGGTGCATGTCTGGGCCGGGCCGACCCCACTGCCTGCGGCAGCCCCTTCGTTCAGTCGACCAGCATTTACTGCGCTCCTACCCAGTGCTCGTCCAGGCCCTGCAAGCAGGGCCCAGATCCTAATCATCTCTGCCCACCCCCCACCCCCTAAATGGGCAGAGGATCCAGACATTTTCCAAAAGAAAAGAGATGACTGGCCGAGAAGCTCACGAAAAGTCGCTCACCACCATTACTCATCAGGGAAATGCAAGTCACAACCAGTGAGCTCCCACTTCACTCCTGCCAGGGCGGCTACGAGAAAAGAACAGAACAGGAAACGGAACCAGGAACGTGTTGGTGAAGATGCGGAGCAACTGAGCCCCCTACGTTGCTGGTGGGATGGAAAATGGGGCCGCCACCGTGGAGGACGGTCCGGCAGCTCCTCGGAGAGTTACCCGCCGGATTACCGGAGCACCTGGCGATTCCTCTCCTAGCTATCCATCTACCCAAGAGAACTGAAGTCGTGTCCTCATAAACATTTTTACACGGATGTTCAGAGAGTTATTCACAATAACCAAAAAGTACAAACAACCCGGGTGTCTATAGCGGATGGTTGGGTGGACAAAAGGCGGTGTATCCGTGTCGTGCCATGTCGCGTGGCGGTAAAAAGAGTGATGCGCTGAACGCCCTGCCGCGTGGATGAACCTGGCAAACACGATGCCCCGTGACAGAGGCCGGACACAAAAGGCCATTGTGTTGTCCTGTATTTCCCCGCTTATATGAAATGTCCACAATGTCCGGGCAAATCTGTAAAGACAGTAAGTTGGTGGTTGCCGGGAGCTTGGGGGTGAGGGACGAAAAGGCATAGGGAATGACTGCTAGGAACTTTCTTGCTGGGGTGATGGAGTGTTCTAAAATTGATGTGATGATGGTTGCATAGCTCTGAACACACTAAAACCCAGTGAATTATACACGTTGAGTGGATTTTATAGTATGTGAATTGTATCTCAGTAAAAACGGTCATAAAAAAAAAATTCCAGTCTGCCTGGAGCTGAAGCATGGAGATTATTTTTTATGCCTCGTCCCCACGTGGCCTTCCCCTCTTTCTCTATGTCTGGGAATGGACCCTTATTTGGAAATAGGGTCTCTGCAGTCAGCAAGTTAGGACGAGGTTATACCAGAGTGGGGGTGGGCCCAGCATCCAGTGGGCAGTGTGCTTATAAGAGGGGAATCTGGACACAAGCCAAGGAAGGCGGAGGATTGCCTGCAATCTCATAAATTAATCTCCATGCTTCAGCCATAATTTAATCTCATAAATTAAAAAAAAAAGAAACAAAGGTGGCCAGTGTAGCTACAGAACCGATTTTTTTAATTTTTTTTTTTTTAAGATTTTATTTATTTATTTGACAGAGAGACAGCGAGAGAAGGAACACAAGCAGGGGGAGTGGGAGAGGGAGAAGCAGGCTTCCTGCAGAGCAGGGAGCCAGATGCGGGGCTCGGTCCCAGGACCTCATGACCTGAGCCGAAGGCAGACGCTTAACGACTGATCCACCCAGGCGCCCCCCACTGGCCACCTTTGAAATGCTCCATGGCCCCCAGCCCCCTCTGGCTAGTAGCTGTCATACTCAGTGATGCAGACATAGAATATGTCTATCGTAGAAAATTCTACTGAACAAAGAAGGTGCAGAGCAGTGCTTGGCACAGAATAAATCAATAAATGTCAAATGAAGTGGGGCACCTGGCCTGGCTCAGTCGGTAGAGCGTGTGACCCTTGATCTTGGGGTCTGACAGGGCTGGGATTTGGCTGAGGCCAGGGAGGGGGCTTGTGCGAGGTCAAAGTTGGATCCTGTCTTTACTTAAGTTTGGATTTTTTTTTTGCATTAATTTTGATTTTTAAAAATATTTCATTAATGAGGGAGGAATGTGGGGGCTTATGAAAGGATAGCACGGGAGATCCCTGAGTGTGGTTTCCCACTGCTGTTGCAACGGGTCACGCCAAACTTACTAGCTCAGCACAACGGAACTGTTATTTCACCATTCTGGAGGTCAGAAATCTGAAATGAGTCTTCCGGAGTAACACCCAGGCGTGGGAAGGGGTGGTCCCTCCTGGGGCCCCAGGGAGACCCGACCCTGCCTCTTCCAGCTTCCAGAGGCCCCACATCCCTGGCCCGCGGTTCCCTCTCCATCCTCACTGCCAGCAGCACAGGGTCTATCTCTGGGACTCCCACCCTCTGCCTCCCTCTTGTGAGGACGCCGGGCCCCCTGGGGAACCCAGGGTCACTCCCACATCAGGATTTGAAACTTACTCCCATCTGCAAAGTTCCTTTTATAGCACACAGATTAGGGAGCGGGTATCTTTGGGGGCGGGTCATTATTCAGCCCTGCCACACTCGTGATGTGGGCACTGTTCTGTATTATGATTGTGCTGATGGACACACAAACTTACACAGTGATAAGATGGTACAGAACTTAATACACAAAAATGCATACCCAAGTCCAAGTAACACTGGAGAAATCTGAACAAGATGGGTGTATCACCTCAGCGCCAACATTCTGGTCATGATATTATGCTAGGGGTTTGCGTGTGTTTTGCACCCAGCTACTGCTGGGAAACTGGGTGAAGGTTGCACTGGGCCTTCTGGATTATTTCTTACATCTGCAATGCAGCTCTACAATGATCTCAACATACATGTCGATTTTTTTTAAGATTTTATTTATTTATTTGACAGAGACACAGCGAGAGAGGGAACACAATCGGGGAGAGGGAGAGGGAGAAGCAGGCTTCCCGCGGAGCAGGGAGCCCAATGCGGGGCTCGATCCCAGGACTCTGGGATCATGACCTGAGCCGAAGGCAGACACTTAACGACTGAGCCACCCAGATGCCCCCATGTCGATTTTTCAAAAGAAAAAAAATGCATGAAAATATTACTGACTTATGTGCTGAGGTTTTTGGCATCCCCTTCAATTTGGGGCTCACGTGCCACACTGCTTGACAAACACTTTCCTCTCTCTGGTTCCACTTATTTATTTTTTTAAAAATATTTTTATTTATTTTAGACAGTGCATGCACAAGCGAGGGGGGGGGCAGAGGGAGAAGCAGGCTCCCCACTAAGCAGGGAGCCCGATGCAGGACTTGATTCCAGGACCCCAGGATCATGACCTGAGCCAAAGGCAGACACTTAACCGACTGAACCACCAAGGCGCTCCCAATTTTTTTTTTTTTTTTTTTTAAAGCAGAGGTTCCTATTTTTGACAAACTACAAGTCCAGAGGGGTGACAGCCTGGCAAACATTCTGTAAGTCGCTCCTGAGGTCTGCCCTGGGCAGTGAGAAGAGGCAGAGCAGGAGCCCAGATGAATTCTCTCTCACTCAGCCTGGCTTGGGGCAGGGGCTGGGCCGACCCCCAACCTGACATCAGAAGTATAACAAAGGGTTATGGGTTTCATTGCATCCCCCCAAAAGGCATCCCCCAGTACCTGGGAATGGACCCTTATTTGGAAATAGGGTCTCTGCAGTCAGCAAGTTAGGACGAGGTTATACCAGAGTGGGGGTGGGCCCAGCATCCAGTGGGTGGTGTGCTTATAAGAGGGGAATCTGGACACAGACATAGAGAAAGAGGGGAAGGCCATGTGGGGACGAGGCAGACACTGGAGAGATGTGTCCACAAGCCAAGGAAGGCGGAGGATTGCTGGCAACACCGGAAGCTGGAGAAGACAGGGAGGATCCTTCTCCAGAGGGCTTAGAGGGAGCAGGGCGCTGCTGACACTTTGAGCTTGGACTTGCTCAGGTGTAAAGGAGCCGCAGAACAGAAGGCGTGGGACGTCTGCGTTTAGCACAGATGTCTGCCCTGCTATCAGTCTGTTGCAGGTCTGTAGGTTCAAGATTCCAAGTTTCCTGACGTATACAGGTCTTGCTTTTGGGTGTGGCTTCCCATATCTGCTTCCTGCATCCTTGGCTCTATCTCTTTACCCCCAGCACATCCTGGGGGCCAATCACACCTGGCACTCTGCCTGGGAGCCTTCCAGAGTCAACACAGCGCCTGGCCCCTGGGGAGGCCCTGCGTGAGTATTAGCCTGAGCCACAAAACATGGTCGAGATGGTGTCCTTGCTGGCCAGCCAAGGTTACCGCAAAGTCAATCTGGAGTCAGCTCTCAAACACATAGGAAGACAATAAAAAAATAATATCGGGGCACCTGGCTGGCTTAGTCAGTAGAGCAGGTGACTCTTGAGCTCGGTATTATGAGTTCAAGCCCCATGTTGGGTGTGGGGATCACTTAAAAAAAATCTTAAAAAAAAAAATCAGGACGTCAGCTCCAGGAGACCAGAGACTATCTCGTTCTGTGCCCTCTGTGCCTGGGACCGCCCGCCACACAGTAGGTGTGCAATAAATATTTGTGAAATGAACACCCGAATGTTTAAACCAATAGCTGGTCTGTTAAAAGTGACTTCTTTGTTATGCATGGCATTTTTATGTTTTTAATTGCCCACTTTTTTTTTTTTTAAGATTTTTATTTATTTATTTGAGAGAGAGAGAAAGCATGAGAGGGTGGAGGGTCAGAGGGAGAAGCAGACTCCCTGCCGAGCACGGAGCCTGATGCGGGACTCGATCGCGGGACTCCAGGATCATGACCTGAGGCGAAGGCAGTTGCTTAACCAACTGAGCCACCCAGGCGCCCTTTAATTGCCCACTTTTTTTTTTTATCTTCTTAACTTGAGAGAGAGCGCGTGCGCACATGAAGGGCGGGGGAGGGGCAGATGGAGAGGGAGAAGCAGACTCTCGGCGGAACAGGGAGCCAGACACTGGGCTCGATTCCTGGATCCCCGAGACCATGACCTGAGCCAAAGGCAGACACTCGACCTTGAGCCACCCAGGCACCCCGCGCACACCTCTTAAATGAGAGATGGGACGTCAAATCAATTGCTCTGTCCTCCCTTAAAAACGGGAACATCCGGCCACGCAGGTGCACCTGCCTCAGTGCCTTATGCTTTCTGCCTGGCCCAGGAAGCAAGAGAAAGCCAAGAGCAGAACAGAGTGGCCAGGCGAATTCTGTCCCCGGGTAAAGCAGCCGCCTTGGGCAGGCTATTTGCTCCCTCTGAAGAGGCCACCGTCATTGTCCTGAACAAATGTCAAAGTAAATACCATGGTGAAACATTCCAAGTAGCACAGGGAGGTATAAGATTGAAAGTACTTTGGGTAAATTCTTGGATATTTTTTTAAAAAGTCACCCATGTGTAATCTACATACGTAACTCCATTTATGCAAATGAGATTGCACCAGTCGGCTTCGCCGGCTTCGAGTTTTGGAGGTCAATCTTGGACTGCTTTCCTGTAACACAGGAAGGTCTTCCCATCCCTCTGAGGGTCTGGCTGTTAGTGTATAAATGCACCACTGTTTAAGCAGTGCCCCTGCGGATGGGCATTCCTCAAATATTTACCTGGCATGTCTCGGTGCTGGGGATCCACTTAGTGATGTGCAGGAGCCCGTGGGTGCTGACTACAGAAGTCATGGTCAGCAACTGCACGAGTGGACCATGGTGGGAAGATTTATTTACTTATTTATTTTAAGATTTTATTTATTTGACAGAGCATGAGTGGTGGGGAGCAGCAGAGAGAGAAGCAGACTCCCCGCTGAACAGGGAGCCCGGTGCGGGGCTCCATGCCAGGACCCTGAGATCATGACCTGAGCCGAAGGCAGCTGCTTAACGACTGAGCCACCCAGGCGCCCCATTGTGGCAAGATTTAAACTATGGGAACTGGCAAACGCTACAGACTAGGGCTTTGTTTTTATTTTCCAGATTGCTCCTTTAGCACCTCACCGCTGTCATGTCATGGACAACAAAGCAGACAAAACGCTGCTCACATGGTGCTTATTCTAGTGGAGAAAACAGTGTGCAGGAAACTATAGATGCTATGGAGAAAAAGAAAGCAGGAAACAGGATAAAGGAACATTAGGAGGTCATGATGTCAGTGCAAGTGCTCCGGCAAGCCTCAGTGAGGAGGTGATGTTTGAACAAAAGAGCAAATGTTTCATTGAGGGAGTAAACATATGGGGAAGGAAAAAGGTTCCAGGTAAACAGCACATGCGAAAGTCCTGGGGCAGGATTGGGCCTGGCCTGTTGGAAGAACATTGAGGAGGCCTGATTGGCTGGAGCACAGTGGGCGACAGAGAGGGGCAGGGCAGGGGCGGGTCGTGCAGGGCCTTGTGGGCCTTGGGGAGGACTTGGGCTTTTCCCCCAGGGAGGGAGGGACCTGGCTCCGGTGCTCACCGGCGCCCTCTGGTGGCTGCTGCGGGGAGGACGGACTGGGGGAAGGAAGGTGGGGGCGGGGGGCGGGGCAGAGGGGATTGGGCGGGTCCAGGCAGGCGATGGTGGTGGCTGCGGGCAAATGAGAGATCTGGGATAGATTTTAAACTGATTCAACCCCGATGTTTTTAGGCTGAGCCCCTGGAATGATAGTTCCCACTTCCTGCGGGAGGAGCAGCTTTGGGAGGTAACATGAGGAATCCTAAGGACACACTATGTTTGGGATGCCTCACCAATATCTAAGTGGAGACGTAGCGGGGCAGCCGGACCCCGAGTCTGGAAATCAGGCGAGGCCCAAGCTGGAGACAGGACTGTGGGCATCGTCCTGCCATAGACGGGGGTGGGGGCGGGGAGAGTGGACGAGGCTGCCCGGGAGGGGAGCGACTGGGGAGGGAAGAGGCCGGAGGACCCAGCCTGGGCACCAGGGGAGGGGTGAGAGGTGGGAGGGGAGGCTGGTCCCATGATAAGTTCCCAGGAGAAGGAGGGGGCTGGGCCAGTGAGAAACTGCCCGAGGGGGAGGAGGACAGAGACTATGACAGGTCTGGGGACAGGAGGGCGGAGCCTGGCTGGTGCCGGTAGGAGGGAAAGGCGAGCCTTGGGAGGCAGTCGGGGTTTGGCTCTTCCTGGGGCTCTTGCTGGAGAGAGAGAAGCACAAAGTGGGCAGGAGACAGAACCTGGGGATGCTGTGAGGTCAGGAAGGCTTGTTTTTAAGAAATTCCCGCGGTCTCTGCTGCTGGGGACAGGTAAATCTGAGGAGAGCAGGGAGGGTGGCTGGTGGGCCAGTCATGAGGTGCCTGCGACACTGAGGTAATAGGGAATGTGTGTCCCAGGCCCCGGGCCCCAGCCCCTTTTAAAAGTCTGTAACTTCCTGGGGAGCCGGGTGGCTCGGTTGGGTGACCGACTCTTGGTTTCAGCTCAGGTCGTGATCTTGGGGTGGGATCGAGCCCTGTGTCAGGCTACGCACCTAGCACAGAGTCTGATTGGGACGCTCTCTCTGCCCCTCCCCCCTGCTCTCTCTCTAAAATAATAAATCTTAACAAAGTAAATTTAAAAAGCCTGTAACTTCCTGAGAGGCAAGGGCCAGAGGAAGAGGAAGGCCTTCCCACCACACTTGGGCTCGCCAACGAGGCCTGGGACTGCGGGCTCACAGGTGGCTTCAGGATGGGGCTGGGGGCTGAGGAAGGAGGGACTTTCAGCCACACCCTCGGCCCTGGGGGAGAATCACCAATGGCCACCTATTGAACCAACCTTGCCTGCACACGGGGTCTCCACAAAATCCCTAACCAAGGGACTCAGAAAGTTCCAGGGCAGGTGAACGCATCCACGTGGCAGAGGGGGTTGTGCCCCAAACTCCACGGGAAGAAGCCCCTGCACCCAGGACCCCTCATCTGATTGCTCGTGACATCCTTTTTAAGAAACAGGCAAGTCAAGTGCTTTCCTGAGCTCTGGGAGCTATGCAAGCAAATCATCAGCAGTGAGGAGGGGACCCGGGGGGTCCGCGTGAACTCGGTAGTGAGCATCAGAACTGAATCGAATTGTAGGATGCCCATGGAGAGAGGACTTGCTTAGGGTGGAGACCTCGCGTGCCTGGTATCAGAAGGGCCAGGAGGAGAAGGCATCAGCGTGGCAGAACCAGCTCACAGTCACAGCGCCCAAGGACTCCCACTCTGGGCATCTATGCCCTCATGTGACCGGGCAGGGATGTTGTTGGCCGGCAGACCGCAGCAGGTGGAATGTGTCCCACGTGAGATTAGGTTCTATGGTTACGCCTATTTTATGGCCGTAAAACAGGGTGTGGAAGGCTGCACGTGGAGAATGAGGCGGGTAGCTGGGATGGGAACCCACAGCCTGGGCTCCTAGCCATACCACTAAACCCCAATAGGGGCTGGGTGAGAATGAGGGTGTGGGGAAGGCCAGGCTGGGAGTGGGCTGGCCAGAGATGAAACCAGGGCATGGGCCTGGAGCTCTTCAAACACCCCGGCCCCCTCCCTGAGATGTTCCTTGAGAGCAGCCCTGCAGAGCCCCCAACATAGTCTGAGAGTCATGGCTTGGCAAAAATAATTTAATAGTCCATTTGGACCCCGGGGTCTGCTTGTCCCTCCCCAGCCCCCAAGCCCCTAACAACCTTCCCACCCTGCCTAGTCCCGGGCTAGGGAGTCAGAGGCCCCAGGGGCAGCCCTTGGAAGCCCCAGCCCCTGGCCAGGCCCAAGGGCTTGGGTTTGCCCACAGCGCCTTTCCGGGCTCCCCTGGTTCCTCAAGAGGCGGGGTCAAGGCAACCCCAACTTCCCTGAGCATAGCCCTGGCCTGCACCCTCAGACCCCCGTTCCCACGCCAACATCCCACCACCGTGACCAGAAACCCGGGTGCTGCAGCCCTGTGCCAGGCCCCCCATGAGGGACACAGGACACCTCAGCCTGGCCCTGGGGGAGTCAGGATGCAAAAGCAGCCAGATCAGGCCAAGCAGACAGCCCCAGGGGGACGGGGAAGCCAGACCCGATCCGCACAAGCTCGGTTTATATGCAGCTTATGCCGAGTCCTACAGGGCAGGCAGGCAGACAGGCGGCTCTAGGAGGGGGGCGCGCGTAGCTGCTCCAGCCCATCGGCGTACTGGAAGGCCGACCCGGTCTCATGCTCGTACATGTCCAGGGCCACCTCGCAGCTCTCTCGCACCACGCGCTCGGGGTCGGCTGCATGGGCCCGCAGGGCGGCCAGGCAGGTGGGCCGGGCGATGGCTCCCAGGGCCTCAGCGCACTCGTGCCGCACCATGGGGTTCTCGGCCCGCTGGGCCAGGGTCGCTGCCAGCTGGGGCACGGCCGCCTCATGCTGCAGCTGGCCCAGGACGTAGCCAATCTCATGGCGGAAGAGGGCGCTGCCACAGTGCAGGCCTGCGGGCAGGAGGGCAAGGGTGGTCACTGGCCGAGCGGTGCCATCGGGGCAGGCGGGGGACTCGGGGCTGAGCGCCGGAGCGCAAGAGGGAGCAGGTGGAAAGGGGGTTCCCCGTTTCCAGTGGTCAGTGCTGCTCAAAGGGAGGGACCTGCAGCCAGAGGGGCAGGAGAAGCTGGAGCACGGGCTGCTAATAGGCTCCCCGCCAACAGGCACTGGGAACACAGTGCTGCCCTCCGCAAGGCCAGATGGGGCAGGTGTGGCCTTTCTGGGCCCAGGGTCCCCTTCCAGCTGCGCCCACCTCTCCTCGGGCCTCTGTGTTACGCTATCGCGTGTTTAATGAGGGGACAGTCCTGAGCACCCTCCCCCCACTCCACAGACAGGTCATGCTTTACACTGATGGGGATCCCCCGCCGGGAGGGGCGGGGTGACTGCCCAAGACCAGAGGCCCTTGAGGCCGAGCCAGGGCTCGAGGCCACCTGCCTGACTGCGGCCCCTGCTCCCAAGCACCACCCAGCCCCGCTGTGCTCCTGCCCAGCACCACCTGGGACTCCCACCCCGTGGCCCAGGGTCCAGGCGATGACCAGGCATCTCCCTGCCAGACAGGAAGTTCTGGGAGCGCAGAGAGGGCTCCAAATCCTCTGCGGGCACGCCCCGGGCACGGGGGTGCAGGGGACCACGGACTGCCCGGAGAGAGGCCTGCAGAGCAGCCTGCGGAGCTGGGAGGAGAGTGACTCAAGTCACGATAACAGAAAGGGGCTAAGCGTGCCGGAGCCACACTGCCGGGGACCAGATCCCACCTCCGCGGCTCGCCAACCGCTGTCTGCTCAGGCGACCCTCTGGCTTTCTGGCCTCGGCTTCCCCCCGGGGAACTGGCGGGAAGGGTGCCCGCCCACCTCTTATAAAGCCGGGGAGGAAGTGCCGGGCGCCGGGCCCAGGACGCGCTCCCCGGGTCACGCTGCTGCTCCCTCTCCCAGGCGCAGCTCCTGAGCCTCACCCAGGCGCCCTGACCGGGACCCCCCCGGCCGGCCCCAACTCACCCTCGGCCAGAGCCAACGCAGCCTCTTCGCCGCCGACATCCCGCAGGGCGAACATGGCTCGGTAGCGGTCAAAGAGTGGCCGGGCTTCGTCCAGCAGGACCCCCCGCAGCCGCCCCACGTCGCGCTCTTCGGCTGGAGGAGCAGGGTCCACGGACAGGTAGGGCCCGGCCAGCGCCGGCTCCCCGCGGTGCTGCTGCAGCCACTCGAGCCGCTGGGCAGCCAGCTGGCACGTCTCGGCCACCTGCGGGGACAGGGGCGCACGGGTGGCCGCTGAGGACAGGACGGTGGGCACGACGGACCCCCTTCCCCACCCTCGGGGGCTCCAGTCATTCTGGACGGAGAGAAGCGGCAGGGGCTTGTGTGAGGAGGGAGCGACAGGGCAGAGGGCCAGGGCGGCTCCACACGGAGGTGACGTGGGAGCGGAGCAGAGACCCGCAGCAGGTGCAGCGGGGGCCGGGCGCAAGTGGCTGCTGCAGAGGGCGAGGCCAGGCCTGACCGTTCAGCCCCGCGAGCTGCACCAAGAACGGGGGGTTCTGTCCTCGAGGTCATTAGGAAACACGAATGCTTTAGGTCTGAAAGAGGTTAGCAGACCTCCGTTCTGCACTCACCCCGCTGCTGAGAGGAGGCTGGGACTGAGTTCTGGGAGGTGACAAGCAGCAGGTGAGACACACACACGTCCACCCAGAAGCCCACGCACGCTCACGGCAGCACGGTTCAGGTGGCCAAAAAGTGGGAACACCCCAAATGTCCCTCAGTGGGCAAGCGGACAAGATCTGGGCCACCACACACGGGAGTATCAGCCGCGAGCAGGAGCGAGGCGCCCGCACACGCGGCCCCGGGGACGGACACTGAGCCCACGACGCTCAGGGAGGGAACCAGACACGGAAGGCCACACAGGGTGTGAGTCCACGTGGGTGACACGTCCAGAACAGGCTCATCCACGGACGGGAAGGAGGCTCGTGGGGGCCGGTGGCTTGGGGGGGGGAGTGACTGCTGATGGGGCGGGGCTTCTTTGGGGGCAATGGAATGTTCTGGAATTAGGAGATGGTCGCACACCTCTGTGGATGCTCTAGAAACACTGAAGTGTACCCTTTCAAAGGGTGAACTTTATGGTATGTGAATTACATCTCAGTAAAGCTGTTCCCTGAAGAAGAAGGAAGAAAGGCAGGCAGTGGGGAGACCTGGGAGAGGCCAGGCGGGCAGTGGGGAGAC
>NW_022589784.1:2434280-2514279 GCF_004348235.1 Phoca vitulina | reverse complement strand
GAGAGGCCAGGAAGGCAGTGGGGAGACCTGGGAGAGGCCAGGCGGGCTGGGGCGGCGGAGGCGGACACAAGCGGGTGGGCTCAGCGGGATCCTGGCGCGAGGACTGGACAGGGCAGGAGGGGAGAGGCAAGGCGGGTCAGCCGGGCAGGGTTTAGTGTGGGAATCAGTTTGGTTTTGCCGAACGGGGCCGTGGCCTGGGACCACCCTGGCTGCTGCCCTCTCTCCCAGGACCCTGGCCAAGCGGTCGCCCTGGCAACCAGACACAGGGGGAGGCCGGTCCAGGTGGGGGCGGGGAGGAAGGGATCAGGCCACGGTACCTCGATGACGGGGTCGGTGGAGTACTGCTTCAGGACCTCCAGAACGTCTGGGTTCCCGATGGCCCCCAGGGCCTCGCCTGAGAAGAACCACACAAACAGCTCACGGTTGGTTAAGAAATGTCGCGGATACTGCGGGGGGCGGGGAGGGTATGACCAGCAACACCACCTCCTTTGTGCTCCCCCCTACCCCCCACCACGGCTCTGCTTGTATCTGTGACCCGTGGATTGGAGCTGGAGCGTGAAACTGGGCTGGGACCCCCCACCCCCTGCCCCGGCCCATGCCCCCCGTGCTTGTGGTCTGGGTGGGGAGACACTGCCAAGCATGTCATAACAGCTCAGAGACGTGGGTCATCACGGAGCCCCAAGAACACCCGGGTGAGCAGAGCTCGTCGGGGTGAGCCCCAGAGGAGGTTTTACGCTGCAGTGTGAGAGAGGAAGGTCAGCGGAGCTAGGCAGGGCTCGGTGGGGGAGCCTGACCGTCTCCCTGTGGGTCCCTATGAGCCCCCATGGGCCTATACGGGCACGGAGCAGGAAGAGACCCACGGCCAGCAAACACGCCGCACTCAATCCCTCCTCCGCTTTGCAAGCGGGTGGAGCACACTGCTGCCCACGATCAAGAACATCCTAATGGAACTGAATCCAGGTCAGGTCCCCCTCCTTGCCCGCAGCCGTCCAGGGCTCCCACCTCCCTCAGGGTAAAAGCCCAAGTCGTCCCTGAGGCCCCCCCAGGCCCTGCAGGCCCTGCCCCTTGCCCTTCCCTCCTCCCTCTCTCCCCGTCACTCCCTCCGCTCCAGCCACAGGGGCCTCCTTGCCACTCCTCCGAGGAGCAGACAGGGTATGGCACTAGGACGTCTGCCCAGGCTGCATCCTCTGCCTGAAGCACCTCTCTCCAGATAACTGCCTGCCTTCGTTCAGATCTCTGTTCACTGATTAAAAAGGTTAACACCTCTGACACTCTCATCCTACTCCCTGCTTTACTTCTTCCTTAGCACTTCCGTGCTTCCGCCCTCACCCGACAAAGTGTTCTGCGATACCTAATACTCAAAATAGCAGAACTCTCGGGAAAGGTGAGGTCTGGAGGAGAACGTTCTGGGTAGGGAGAGCTCCAACAAAAACAGTGACTGGCACACTGAGAGTTACCTGGGGCAGCCTGGGGACGGGGGCGGCTCAGCAGAGGGAGTAGGAGAAATGCCTAAAAAGAGTAAGATGGAAACAGAGCCCTGCCCCGCCCCCATCTGCAAAGCAGCTCACTGGTTAGAGACGCAGCCTCAACAGCACTGGCTTGCCACGGAATTTACTCATCTCTCTCGTTTCTGGTGTCCCTCAAGGTAACAGGGCCCGGTACACAGCAGGTGCTCAATGAACACTGGCCCAGTGAATAACACGAACAAATGAAACCGATATCGGGCTGGCGAGCTCGCCACCTGGTTTTATATTAGCAAAAGATGGTTTCTAACTTTTTATTTATTTATTTTTCTTTTTAAAGATTTTATTTGTTTGACAGAAAGAGCGAGCGAGCACAGCAGGGGGAGCTGCAGCAGCAGAGGGAGAGGGAGAAGCAGGCTCCCCACCGAGCAGGGAGCCCCACACGGGGCTCGATCCCAGGACCCCGGGATCATGACCTGAGCCGAAGGCAGATGCTTCACTGACTGAGCCACCCAGGTGCCCGATTTTTATGTTTTTAAATGTCTCTTTTTTTAGGGGCGCTTGGCTGGCTCAGTCGGTAGAGCACGTGACTCTTGATCTTGGGGCCCTGAGTTCCAGCCCCACGTTGGGTGAAGAGATAACTTAAAAATAAAATCTTTAAAAAAATCCAACAGATGATATTTCCTGACGTGTGAAACTTACGTGGAATTCAAATCTGAGCGCCCATAAAGTCCCACCGGCAGGTGGAGGGTAGTTTACCGCGGCTGCTTTTAATCACGAGGGCAGAGTTGCGTCTTGGCAACAGGGACTGTCTGGCCCACGGCGCTGAACATCTTACCACCTGCCCTTTATAGGTAAAGCCTGCCAAGCCCTGCTAGAACACGCGGGAGGGAGGGGGGCATGTGAGGTAGAAGGGATTGGGGGGGTGGTGTGTGTGGAGGTCAGGTGTCCCCCCGGCCACTCACCCGCCTCGTGGCGCACCATGGGCTCCTGGCGGGTGTCACGGAGCACGTCCAACAGCACGGGGATGGCCCGGGAGTCCTGCATCTGGCCCAGGCAGTAGGCCAGCTCGTGCTTGAGCAGGGCAGAGTCGTCGCCAAAGGCCCGGCTGATCCAGGTGATGGCTCCGGGACCACCGAGCCCGCGGAGGGTGAAGAGCGCCCGGAAGCGGGCCTGCAGGGGCTGCTGGGGGTCCACCAGCGTCTGCCCGATTGCCTCCACCTCCTGCTCTGTCACCATGGCGCCGCCGGCTGCCTCCTGCCCACGGGCCCAGGCCTTCCACAGCCTCACCTGCGCCGAAACCAGGGCCTCCCGGGCACAAGAACCTACAGGCGGAAAACCGAGAGCCCAGGTGAGCGGTGTTTTTCATCCGCTCAAGGATTTGTTCATTTACGAGTGAGGAGAAGCAGCGCGAGCAGGAAGCTGAGAGCAGCTCCTCCAGCCCCGGTCCAGCCTTCAGCTGAAGCAGCCCCGGCCGATGTCCCCACTGCGACCTCACGAGAGATCAGAGCCGGAAGCACCTAGCTACAAGGCCCAGATCCCCGGTCCACACAAACCGTGGGAGACCGTGTTTGCTGCTCTCAAAGCTGCTAAGTGTGGGGTGATTTGTTACAGGACAGGTAACTGAGGTGCAAATCCTTTCAGCATGTAAACCGGACCCCTGCCTAATCCTCCTATGGCACCTCGTTATTTCAAACTCCCTCACAGTCCCAAAGGCTCTGTGTGACCTGCCCCCACCCCTGCCAGCCCTCCCCTCCTCCCCCTCGCTCACTCTGCTTCAGCCACACGGGCCTCCTGGCTCTTCCTCCAACACACCAGGCCCAGTCCTACCCCAGGACCTTTGCATGGGTCGTTCTCTTCCTCAGGGACACTCTTCCCCAAATGCCTCCCATGCTCACCCTCTCACTTTCTTGGGTCTCAAATGTCACCTCCTCAGGGCAACCTTCCCTGATCACAGTTGTCACTGTTACTCTTTTCCCTTGTTCTACTTTTCTTCAAAGCACTTACCACCACAAGATATCATATAGGACGTTTACCAGTTTAGCTGCCTATGGTCGGTCTTATCCCTCATCAGAACTCTGAAGGCAGGGACCGAGTCTCTCTTAGTCACCACCATACTCCCACCAGTCCGTAAGCCTTCAGTAAAAACAGCCCTACCAGTAACAGCAGCTGACATTTACAGAGGACGTACTATGTGCCAGGCCCCTCTGCTAAGCCCCTCACACTCAGGGACTCATTTACCTTTCCCCACAAACATATGAGATGGGCACCAGGCTTGTCACCCTTTTACAGGCGAGAAAGCAGACACACAGGTTAATAACTTGCTTATGAACAGTGTGAGGAGTTATAAATCCAGGGAGCTGGGCTCCAGAGTCAAGCTCTAAACCACAAATGCTGTGTTGAGTGGATGGACTGAGATGAAATGACACAGCCTAGGCTGGGAGGCGGGGCTCCATCTCTGTCCTCTGGACCAGTGAAGACCTGGCGGACGCCTCGTAAAGCGTGCTGTGGCGTCAGCAGGGCTCACTGGGCTTCATGAGGGAGGCGCAGCTGCCTGAGCAGGGGTGACCATCGGGGGAGGGAGAACCAGAAACCACAGAAGCCAGGAGTGAGGGAGCTGGCAAGGCATTAGGGGCCCTGAGCTCTGACTCTGCTACAGGGATGGGCAACAACTCGTGTGGGCTCACACAGCAAGCCAAGGGCAAACAGGACCCGGGAGTCCTGACTCCCAGGCTCTGCAGGGTCGTCCTCAAGACACCCAGAGAAGGCCCTTCATCGCCTACTCATCCCCAGAGTCCTTAAATTCCTGGGAATGAGGGGAAATCTGGCCAACAAGGCAGCTCCAGCTATGGGAGAGGAGCGTGAGGAGAAAATACGCTGCAGATCTCCAGGGCAAGACTTGAACTTGGGCAAAGGTCTCTGGGCTTGGTTTCTGCATTTGGAATAAAACTATTAATAGCTCACAAGTCGGGTTTCCTTCTAGTCTCTGTTCAGACACTCAATGTGCAGGCAGGAACTCTCTGAGCACCCGGATGTAGCCATGCAAACCCTCCGTGCCCTGCACTCCCGTTGTGGCGGCTTCAGTGATCCACGCAGCATCTAACAGCACCTGGTGTCCAGTGTATTTCACTGATCTGTTTCTTACTATAGAAAGTAAGGGCCGGGAGGGCAGGACTTCCATGTATATATGTGTGTGTGTGTGTGTGTGTATATATATATATATAAAGAAACCTGGGGGCGCCTGAGTGGCTCAGTTAAGCTTCTGCCTTCGGCTCAGGTCTTGATCCCAGGGTCTGGGATCGAGTCCCGCATCAGGGGGGAGCCTGTTTCTCCCTCTCCGGCTCCCCCTGCTAGTGCACGTGCACTCTCTCTCTTTCTGTCAAATAAATAAAATCTTTTAAAAAAATAAAGAGAAATCTATTACACACATATATGTGTACACACACACACACAAGTATCTATATTACTTTGTTCACTGCTGGGTCCCCAAGGCCTAGCATGGGATCTGTCACCGTGGCAGGAGGTGCCCAATCCGTATTTAAGTGAACTGAACACCCACTGCACACCAACCATGGTACTAAGCTCTTCATACACAGTGTAAATCTGTATCATTCGTAAAATGGGTGGAAGGGGCACGGGGACCTCACAGTTACTGCAAATGAAGGTGTGCTCGTGGAGGGGCGCCTGGCTGGCTCAATCGGTGGAGCGTTCTACTCTTGATCTCAAGGTTGTTAGTTTGAGCCCCACATTGGGTGTAGAGATTACTTAAAAATAAAATCTTAAAAAAAAAGAAGAAGAAGAAGATGGCGTGTTCATGGAGCACCTTACACGCACTTGACAAACCAGAGCTAGCATTAAATATTCCTGCAGGGAGCCCCAAACCCACCTCTCTGTACTCAGGAGGGCGCACCTAGCCTCCTGGAAGCCCACAGCTCATACCTTCAACCCATTCTTCAGTGGGAAGCAGGGCAAGGGTGTGGGCGTGGGGTTGAGGGGATCAGCCCCCAACCAAAGCAGAATCTGGCAATCTGCTCACCCCTGCGAAAGCCTCTTGATGAACTAGTAAGGGACGGAGAAAGAGACCAGGCTCCTCGACCTCTCGCCCCCACCCGAGACCTATCTAAACCAAGAATTCCCAACAAAAACACCTCCGGTAACCAACTCTCCCCCGGAAAGGGGTCTTCCCAACACGGGATTCCCTCAGGGATGCTCGCAAGACCCCACCCGTTGGAAGAGAACCCGAAAAACCGGAAGCCTCAAGATCTGTCTACGCGGGTCCCCAAGTACTGAATCCCTCATACCGTTGGTTCTCCCGAAACTCGAGAAAGGGATCGCCCAATATGGGACCCCCTCCCCCACACGCGCCGGCTCCCAGGGTCCCACAACCTGGGAATCCAGTCCCCGGCGACAGGGTCCCCAGAACCTGGGGAAAGAGCTCGCCGGGACTCGAAACCCCTCAGGAGGAGGCCCCTCGACCCCCAACTAACGAATCCTAGAGACGGGACCTCCCCACGAGGCGTTCCCCGCCGTGCCCGCCCGCCAGGCCCGGGCCACGCACCGTGCTACCTGCAGCCGAAACGCCCAAACGAGCTCCGGGAAGACGAGGCCGCCGATCCCACCCGCGCCCACAGCGGCCACCGGCGTTTCACCAACCCCGACGCTCGCGGCGCGCTCTGGGGGCCGCCATCTTCCCGCCCACGTGACCGGGCCGGAAGGTACCAACGCGGCGCTGGGGGGGTTCCAGTCAAAGTCTCCGCGGCAGGAGAGAGGTCTGGAAGCACGGTCGGCATCGGTGCCAGCTCACACTCACACAGCAGATGGAGTCTAAGGACATCCCTCAGGGAAGGGAAGGACAACGTCCACTCTTTCCGCGGAAGACATTCTCTTCGGCTGCCCCACCCAGTTCGATAAGTGCAAATGGTTTGTGCCGATTCTGGCCGGAGCCGGGGGAGCGACGGAGCAGGCGCCGTGCTCCTGGGGCGTGGTCAAGTCCTGGGGGCGTGGCCAATGGCGTCAGGTGGCTGGCCTCGAGCTGGGGAAGGGAGGGGTCTAGTCCTTTCTTCGGACCCGATCGAGTCGTTCCCTCCTCGTTCACTTAACAAATAGTTAATGGGGGCCGAGGACAAGACAGCCTGCGATCCTTACCCTCGAAAACCTCAGAGCCTGGTTGTCTGAGGGAGACAGACAAGAAATAAATAAGTAAAATACATGGTAGGTGGGGACACCGGTTAAGCAGTAGAGTGCAAGGGCGGTGCGGAGTCTTAGAGGCTCAGGTGGTGACGTCGAGCAAACACCTGGCAGGGACGGGAGGGAGCCGCGGGGATGGTTGCGGGAGAGCCGCCCAGACAGAAGAAGGACTCGGGTTTACTCTGACGCGGTGAGAAGCCTGAAGTGTTCTAACCAGGGAAACACATACGAAAAGTGTTTTACCTTTGGAACGTGGAAAGTTGGTTGCAACAGTATTTGTAAACGCAAGGGAAAAAAATATTGGAAAAAACGGTGACGTGCAGACCCTCTTCTGCCTCCAGGGGGGGTCCAGCCCCCCTTATCATTCACCCGGACCACCGCAGTCCCTTTCAGCCTGCCTTCCTGGCGGCTGTCCTCACCCCTCAGCGTCCGCCCTCTCCGCAGCGGCCACCAGAGGCCACCTGTGGGCAACTGAGCCAGGCCCCGCCCTCCTCTGCCCACAGCCCTCCAGGCCTCCCACCTCCCTCAGGGTGAAAGATCAAATTCTCCCCTGACCCCCAAGGCCCGGCATGACTTGCAGGGTAGGGGGGGCGCCCTCCCTATCCTTCCCTCCTCCCTATCAGCTTGTTGCTCACTCTGCTCCAGGTACACAGGCCTCCTTGCTCTTCTCCAACACGCCAGGCCCAGTCCTTCCCCAGGGCCTTTGCATGTATGGACTGCTCTTCCCCCTGGTCCTCCCATACCTGTTTCTCTTCCTACTCTGGGTCTGCTCACACACATCTTCATATGGCCTTGGCTACCCTATTTTAAGCTTTAACTCCCTTCTTAGTAGTCCCAACCATGGTACCTCCACCCCAATACCACTCTTTTTTTTTCTTTTTAGATTTTATTTATTTATGTTAGAGAGAAAGAGAGTGCGCGTGCACATACACGCACACACACATGCGTAAGCAGGGTGGTGGGGAGGGGCAGAGGGAGAGGGAGAGGGAGAGAGGGAGAGAAGTAGACTCCCTGCTGAACACGGAACCCGACTTCAGACTCTATCCCATGACTCGTGATCATGACCTGAGCTGAAATCAAGAGTCAGATGCTCAACTGACTGAGCCACCCCAATGCCACTCTTCACTTTCTAACTCAATACATCACTTACTCAAGGTTATGTTTTTCTCAGTGTATCCCCCTATCTTGAATGTCAGCTCCATGAAGGCAGGGATGGTCCCAGAAGAGGGAACAGCTCGAGCAAAGGCCCTGAGGTGGGGGAAGGACGTGCAGAGTACCAGCCTCGTCAGCTGGAGCTGAATGAGGGAGGGGGGCCGCTGGGCGGAAGTGATTAATCCAGGCAGATGGTAGCCTTGGAGGAGCCCCAATCCTCTTACCCAAAGCCCCTGAATACTTCCGCCACGCAGGTCACCTCCGGGCCTCTCCTGCTCCAGGTGGCCATCATGCCGGGGCTGGCAGTCGAGCAGGGGATGGAGGGCTGGAGCCCGGCCCCACCGCTGTATGAGGAGTACCGCCCACCACCTCTGGATGCCATCCGCCTGCCCAGGTATGCGCTGTACCTGCTGCTGGCGGCACTCCTGGTGGTGGCCGTGGCCTATGCCATTGTGGGTCATCTCATCAAGGACCTCGCCCATGACCTGGCCGGTGAGCTGCTACCCGCCACGAGCCCTGCTTGGGACAGTGCTGGGCCACTCCGGGCCGGGGGGGGGGGGGGGGGGGATGCAAGGGCCTCTCGCAGCCAGGGTGGGGACAGAGGGTGGATGAGGCCCCGGGAGGCTCCTCACCAGCGTCCTACTGCAGACTGGGCCTTCGGCCCGAAGCCAGAGCAGGAAGACGCCCCTCGGGAACTGCGCTCGAGCCTGGAGGGTGAGGATCTGGAAGAGCTGGACCTGCAGCTGGCCCTGGCCTGGCGGGGTGATGAGGACCCTGGCGGGGGTGGTGACGCAGCCCCTGCAGAAGCCCCCGCCCCGGCTCCCCGCCGCCCTTCCATTGCCTTCAAGGACCCACCTGCTCGAAGCTCCTTCTGGAGGCTGGACTGAGCCGGGCCCTGCCCTCTGGCCCGGTACCTGGGTTTGAACCCCTTTGGCAGTTGTGTAGACCGGACTTGTGCACGCTGGATCCCTTGCTCCACTGATCTGCCCCGTCTTGGCAGAGAATGTTCTCTTTCTTGGCTGGCAGGTTCCAGTGGTTGATCACTGGCACTTTCCACACTCCTGCTCCCCCCGTAGCCCCAGAGCCTGATTCTGCCCAACCTCCACCAAGAAGAGTTTTTCGAAGAGTAACGATGGCGGCTAACCCTTACTGAGTGCTTAGTGTGTCCCTGCTGTTGTGCTCAGTGAGCCTTTTCCACGTATTGCTTCATTTAATCCTCACAGGCCGGGACTTTTCACCCCCATTTAACACATGGGAACATGGAGGCACAAAGCCCGGAAATGACTTGCTTGGAGCAGAGAGAACTTTTTGCAGCAAGAGGCCAGTTCCGTGACCTGCCTTCGAACGCAGAAGCCCCAAGGCAGGGTTCTGGCCCTGCTCTCCCGATTCTGCTCCAACCCCACCTCCCACCTCCTCCCCAGCTCTGCTGCTCTGCCCGCCAGATATGTTGGTTTCTGGGGGTCCTGACTTCCCAGCTAACCTGAGAACTCCCAGGGGACAGTGTTGAGGCTTCCTCCCTCCCTTCTGAGCTTGGCACAGGCAGGCACACGGTAGGAGCTTCGCGGGCACCACTCGGGTGGTTGAGATGGGCTCGCTCTGAGCAGGATGGCCCCTTGCGCAGTGATGATAGACCTCAGGGAGGCAGGAGGCCCCAGGGATGCATGGTGCTCCTTAAAGATGTGTGCAGTGACGCTGGTACCCCCCCCAGCCCCCAAGGGCCCTGCAGAGCCCCCCGCCCCCCGGTCGGGGCTTCCTGCCACGTGCCTGGGCCGTGGCTGTCCAGTGGCAGCTGGGGTGAGGTGCTCCTTCTCCTGGGCAGGGCTCCCTATCTAATCAGCCAGGGACCAAGGTTGATGGACAGGAGAGCCTGCAGCCTGAGTCATCCGCTACCTGGGCGTCCCATTCTCCAGCCGTCAGGGCGTGGCTGGGTTTGGAGATGGATAGTGGGCCACGTGGCCCATCACTTCTTGTCCCTGTGCTCATCCCAGTATTGGCTGTGGGTCCCCAGGGGTCTGGGAGCCAGGATGAGGCAGTTTAAGCCAGTGGTGGGGGAGATTGGGCTCAGATCCCGGCTCCAGCTATTTCTGCGTAACCTCTGTGCTCCTGGCCTCCTTGGGCTTCTCTGAAAATGGAGATAGAAACATTTTGTGGGGTGTTCAGAGAAGGAGACACAATGATGCCTGGCAGCCCTGAGCCCAGGCCCATCTCGGTCTGGCCACTGCCGCACGGAGCCTGGGGGACCTGGAGGCTGGGTCCTGGGGTAGGGCACAGGGTGGGGGGGCTGGACTCCCCGCGTTAATTGTTATACCAGGTCCAGAGTCTGACCTCCGGGTCTGGACCAGCCCCGCCCCTAGGCCCGCCTGCCACCATATCAGGGGCTGGGCAGGGCCTCACCCAGCTAATGACTGCACGGCTGCTGGCTCTTCCACGACCATGGAGACCCTGGAGACCCTTCTCCTGCTCAGCGCCCTGCTCCTGTCACCTGCAGAGGCTCAACAGGGTAGGGCTCCGACCTGGACCTGGGGGGGAGGCGGAGGCGGAGGGGGAGGGGTCATGGGAGGGGCTCATTCATAGGCTCACCATCTCCCCATTTTTCATGATGAGGAACCGAGACCTCTGAAAGGAGGGGGCAGGCAGAGGAGGAATGGGGCCAGGACCCTCTTGGAGCCCCCCAGCCCCCACACTCCCTCTGGGCCTCTCTCCCCATCCCTGAGATGCACCCAGCCCCCTCCCCTTCTCTAGAACTGGTCTCTGACACCCGGCCCCTTTCCAAGACCCCATTGGCTTGAGCATCCCCCAGCAGCCTTCCCCTCTTCCCTTTCGGGGGCAGGCCCCAGCCCTGCCCCATCTCTGAGTCCCGCCTGCCCCACCTTCGGACAGCCTTGCAGTATCGCCTGAAGCCCTGGCTGGTGGGCCTGGCTGCCGTCGTGGGATTCCTGTTTATCGTCTTCATCCTCATGCTGGTCAACCACGTCTGGTGCTCCAGTACGAGGTGGGAGCCCCTCTCCCCACTCCCCACAGCCGCTGTCCCTGTCCTCCTCTTCTCCCCAAAGTGTTGGGCACCCCTCCCGCTCCTGACTCTCTCTGGTCCTTCCCCCCTGCTCCGCCATCTCCCTGTTTCCCTGTTCCCGCCCCCCCCCCCCCCCCCCCCCACCTCACAGCCTCTCAGTCCGGGACAACCATGCCGCCCATCTGCCTGGCTTGGTGCAGTTCATGAGCCCCAGCCAGGGGAGACTGTGAAGGCTACCTCCTGCCCTTCACCCACCTTCACCCCTCTATCTCTATCTCTCCCGCAGAGCTGAGGACGAGGAGTCCGCATTCAAAATGGAGTCCAACCCGTATCAGGACGTGGCCCTGAGGTACTGCTCGTGTGAGCATGTGTGGGTGTGTGCGGGGTCAGGGGTTTTGTGGGAGCCCCCTCTGGGTGTGGGGAGGGATGGGTGTGCACAGATGACCCCTTTCTGCTCTTCAACTCTTCAAGCACATTCCTGCCCCGGGGCCTTTGCACATACTGTTCTCTCTGATTGGAATACCCTTTCCTGTATCTTCTGGCTGGCTTCTCCTTCAGTCCTGGCTCAGATATTTCCTCCTCACAGAAGCCCACCCTGACCACCAGCGTTCCTGACACTCTATGTCCCCCAGCTGTGCATTCTTCTTTGCACTTATCACCAGCTGAAATGATCTTAGTCATTTGCCCCTTTCTCCACGCTAGCTGGTAGCTTTCAATAGACAAGAGAACTTAGCTTTGGTCCTGGCTGTGTTCCCAGTGCTCAGCATGGGGCCTGGAGCACAGCAGGTCTGTTGAACAAGACCGTGGTGTGGGATTGTGTAGGGGTCTGTGCACGAGCATGTGATCGGGTGGGCGACTCTCCTGGACTCCCATGTTGGTAGTTTTCTCCCTGCTTTGTTCATCCCTCCATCCATCCATCTATCCATACACCCACCCATCCATCCATTCATCCATCCATCCATCCATCCATCCATCCGCCTACCCACACTTCACTTTCCAACCGTCTATCATTCACCCATCAATCTCCCTACCCAGTAACCCATTAATCCATTCATCTATCCACCTGTCTACACTGCCATCCATCCAACCATTTATACTCCCATCCATTGATCTGTCATTCTCTTTTTCCTCCTGTTCCCTCACTCATCTTCCCATTCATTTATTCATCTCTCCATGAAGCTATCCATTCACCTAACCACTTATCTGCCCATCATCTATCCAACCATCCATCCATTCATTCCCTTACCCACCCATCTACCTTCTCACCCACCCATCCATCCACCCACCCATTTCCCCCACTCATCAGCCCAGTGATCTATCTACCCATCCACCCATCTACACTCCTATCCATCCATCCATTGACCCATCATTCTTTCCTTCTTCTAATTAATCTATTCACCTACTACACTACCTATTCATCCATCCATGCAAGCTTCTATTCACTTCTCTACTTATCTACCTATTCATCCATCCTCCCATCCATCCATCCATCATCCATCCATCCATTCTCCATCCACCTGTCCATCCATGGGATGGTCGAGTCTTAGTGTCTGCCTTTGTGAAATGGAAATAGCAAGGCTTCCTCATGAGGACTGTCTGAGACTTCAACAAAGGTGTAGAACCCCTGGCACAGCTATGTGTCAGTTAAATGAGACTGTTTCTCACTGTGGTCTGGGCCCTTTGTATCCCTACAGTGAAGAAGGCAAGAGGGAGAGGAAAGGGGAGATAAAGGACAAGAAGGGCAAGAAGGCTGAGAAGGAAGGAGAGAGAAACTTGGGGCTGGAGCTGGAGGAGAAAGAGGAGTCCAGAGGTGATGGGAAAGTCATGAACACAGCCATGTGAAGACTCGACACCGACTTCCTCCAGGCAGCCGCCCCGAGATGCCCCTTTCACATCGTGTAAGCGATGATCTGGACATGAAGCCACCGTAATAACTGCATGTAGAGCTGCGAATACCGAATGAAGAGGGGTGGGACTTGCCCTGCCCCCCAGGGGGGGCTCTGTGTGCTGCGTGCGTGCGCTTTATGCACCCCTCTTCCTGACTTGACTGCCTAGTGGTTCTTCTTGCACTGGGAGCGTGTTCTTGGTTGTGGAGAAACCCCCAAGCCCTCACCATCTCATGGCTCCACCTACTTCTACCCACCGCCTGATTTCTTTTCCCTCTCCCTGATATCTGTTGGCCAGAACCTCCCCTCCCCCCCACTCAGCCTGGGGACCAACGTGGGGCAGGGGTTGCCTTTTGGAGACCTGCATTAAAGAATTGATAAGAGCCCTTCAGAAGGGCTCCTGTTGTCTCTTGGGACGCAGTTTCCCCCTGGGGGAGGCAGCTTTTGGGGTTGGGGTCAGGTCTGGTAGAGCAGGCTGCACCATGCCCAGATGTCCTGGGCACACTCAGCCCTCTCCCTGCAATCTTGATTTTGCTGCCCTGAGCCTTGGACTTTGAGCCCCGAGAGTGCCGTATCCTGGGAAATCCTTGCTACCCCACCCCTCGTCTAGGCTCACATGACTCCATTCCCGGGGAACTGTGTCTGGGAGGCTGTGTGCCCCCGGGGCTCTGCGCCCCCCTGGGAAGGGACAAGTACATTCTCCTCCCAGTTTCCAGCCACTCCTTTCACCTCATTTTCTCTGGGCCCTGGATCTTGCCCTGGATATTAACCATTTCTTAATAAGGACCTTGATAAAGGCTGGCATTCGGGCTGGGTTCTGGGGCGGGTCGCTGGGGTTGTTGGTAGGATGTAACCCCCAAGGCTGCTAGAACACTTCCAGGATCCTCCACCAGGGGGTGGAGAAAACATAAATAAATAAAAGCAAGGTACTACATGCCCTCATGGATGCTCCCAGGGAGCGCCCAGCATCTCAATCCTCAGTCTCCATCAGTACACAAGTAGTCCCATTTTCCAGCTGAAAATACTGAGGTGTAGAAAGAAAGATGGCCACTGGCCAGGTCTCGAGGGTTGCTCTTGGCAGAGCTGGGATGAAGCCCAGGCTGCCCAAACGATCAGGGAGTTTGTAGGCTCCGGCTAAGGTCAGATTTGGAGGTTAATGTCCTAGGACGGGAGAGGCTTGGAGCGCCGGGTGTCCGTTGCTGGCTGTGGTTCCTAGCTGGGAGCACGGTGTCCCTCCGGAATGCTGTGTGGACCCCGGGGAGGTAGTCCCTCATCTGCAACCTGAGGACAAGAGTTAGGAAGCTTGAAGCAGGTGCTGGGCCTTAAGAACCATTGCAAGGCCTGACGCATAGTAGGTGCTCAGGAAACGCGTTCCCCACCTTTCCTGAGCCTCTCCCATGGCTCTGGCTGTGGGGAGTGAGGGGGCCAGGGTGGGCCTCTGGGAGACAGGGTGCTGGGATGCCTGGGACGCCGGACCCCTCCCCAGCATACCCAGAATCCAGGGAAGGGGGCCCCACCCCCCTACTTCCTGCGGCACTGGCCACACCCTGCCCTGGGGTGTCCGGGGCGGGCCGCTTCCTCCTCTAATGGGGTGGCACCCTGGGCCCCGCTGGAAAGAAGCCAGGACAGACGGACAAGGATGGACAGATTCTGGATGACTGCTGGCCCAGTCTCCCTTCTGGCATCTCTGGTCCCGCGGCCGGTTCAGGCCCAACCCTGTAAGGCCTCGGCAGGGAGAGGGGGTGGGAAGGGAGCCCCCAGCTGGTGGCCCAGCCGCTGACCCCGCCCCACCCTGCCCGCAGTGGCCCAGAGGAAGCCGTGGCTGGTGGGGCTCGGGGCCGTACTGGCCACCCTCTTCCTCATCTTCGTCTTCATCATGGTCTACGCCATCTGGTACAGCCAGCCCCGTGACAGGTAGGCCCCCCTCCTGTGTGAGTCCCTCCCCTGCTGAACTGGGGGCTCAGAGCCCCTTCCCTCCACTCTCCTCTCTGAGCCTCGGAGGAGGCAGGGCCAGGGGGAAATTCTTTGATTCAGAACTGATGGGGCCTCATACAACCTCACTGACTTCCCTCCGGACTCCCTACCTGAAAAACGAGGTGGCTTCCCTGAGACCCCATCGCTCATATGTGTTTCAGATGGGATCCCTGAAGTCCTTATCACCTCCCCTCAAGCCTCACGCATTTATCCCTCCCTCCGTCCGTCCGTCCATTCCTCTGTGTGTCCATCCCACTGTCTGCGCCTCTGTCCACCTCCCCCCCGACCCCGTCTGCATGTCCATCTGTTCATCCGTCCACCCATCCACTCATTCACCGAGCCACCCATCACTCGATCCATCTCCCCTTCTCTCTGCCTGTTCCCTCACACACAGTTCTGAGACCCGGAAGCCAGGAAGGCCAGATGTGAAGAGTCGGGTTCGGGCTCCCGGAGCTCACGCATGAGCTCCCCGCACTTCCTTCTTGTTCAAACAGGGCAGGTGTCCTAACCTGTCTGAGCCTCAGCACGGCCTCCGCACAATGGGAACGATGAGTGCAGGACTCAGAGGTTCTGGGTGAATCGCAAGAGGCCTGGACAGTGTAACTCCTTATTAAGTGAGGTTTTCTGGACCCTTCTTGTCTCCACAGCAAGAAAGAGAAGGAAGAGGGGACCGTGAGAGAGGAGGAGAAAGAAGCAGAGGGCAACGGGGGGCTGGAGCTGGAGGAGAAAGAGGGGCCTCCAGACCACGCAAGAGTGGCAAGCTCCTCTGAGTGAAGTCTTCCCACCTGCCTCCTCCCCCCTTCCCAGCCTGGCCCCCTCCAGGCAGGCCTCCCAGGGACGCCAGCGCCTGCTCTGCGCCCTACAAGCAGAGACCTGGTCCTGGGGCCAGCGAAATTATTCCATGTGGGGTTCAGGTGAAGTGTCCCTGAATGAGGAGCGCTCAGGCCCCACCCCAAGTCCCCCGCTTTGCATTTACCTGGGCATTTATACACCCTCTTCCCAAGCACCCCCTTCCCCTTTGAGCAGGGAAGAGGTCCGGTGGGGGGAAACCGTGCAAAGGCCCTGCGGTGTTTTCCGGGCCCCAGAGCAGGTCCAGCCCTCGGCGGTCTTGCTTTTGTTTTGTTGCTCCTGGGCCTGAACTTTGGGGGGGGGGCAGCACGTGGCCGTTTCCTGGGAGCTGAGGGCCCTCCCACGGCGCGCTGGTTTTCTCGTCACTGTCTGCTAGCTGTGCTTGGGTGCGGGTGCTGAGGGTGGGAGGAGACGGCGTCCTCACCCCCTCTTCCCGTGCTGCGCTCCCGCGGGCGGCTGCACATCGCTGTGTGGCCCTAAGCATGTAACTTAACCTCTCTGTGCCTAAGTGTCTTGTCCTGTAAAAGGGGGAGGACAGTAACTTGATCCTTTCTAAGTTGTCATGAGGATTAAATGAAATACTGTCCACGAAAATCCCAAGCACACAACCCCCGGAACCCAAAAGGTGTCTAGTAAATGTCAGCTTTTTGTTATGCTGAAATGGTGTGGGAGACCCCCCCCCCAGACCTGGAGGATCTAGGAGGGCACAGGGTGCGTGTTCAGACTGCATCTCTGGCGCCCCCGCGTCCTCTGCCTCTGGTCCGGGGGTTCGGATGGGGGGTCCGGAGGGTCCGGGCGGGAGGCGGCACTGCGGTCGCGGGGGGAGGGGAGAAGGGCGGGGCTGTGTGACTCCTCCCTTTCCGCGGGGCGAGACTTCTCCCCCAGGGGCGTCTGGAAATTGTGGGGGGCGTTTTGTGGCTGTCACAAGCCTGCCCCCCTTTCAGGGCATTGAGGTGGGGGCCCAGGGATGGCAAACAGCTTGCAGTGTTGGGACGGCCCCCCAAAGCCAAGAACTGCATCACTTCAGGGGCCAATGTCTAAAAAACACGGAGGCTTTCCTTGAGATCGAGGGCCAGATTGCTCCCCACCCCGACCAGCTGAGCCCCGACCTCCTGTCTGAGGACGCCAACCCAGGCTGAGCCCCCCGACGCTGACTGACCCCCTACCCCGGCTGAGCCCCCCAGCCCTGGTGAAGCCCCACAGCCCTGACTGACGCCCCAACCCCAGCCGAGGCCCCCACCCCTGGTTGAGCCCCTTAGCCCTGACTGACCCCTAACCCTGACTGAACCCCTCAACCGTAGCTGAATTCCCGACCCCTGGTTGAACCCCCATCCCACCTGAGCCCTTACCCCAGATGAGCCCCCAACCCTGCCTGAGCCCCCACAACAGGCTGAACTTTCACCCCGCAGAAGAAGCTCCTGCTAGCGCCCCCTTTCCCGCTGCGGGAAGGGGCTGGACGGTGGGGGTTGCGGCGCAGGTGGTTGGGGGCCCCTCCCCCCAAGACCCGGCTTCTGGATCCAGATCCTCGTCCCGTCCACAAGGGGGCGCCAGAACCGCGCTACTGAGGGGGAAGCACCCAGCCCCGTTGGGGATGGGGCGTGGGAAGGGAACGTGCGGGATCTGGGGGGCCTAGGACCCCATCCCCCGACGACTGTCGTCTGTTCCTGTCTGGGCGGCGGCGTGGGGCAGTGCATCTGTGTGTAGTGTAGGGCACTGTGCCTGGGTCCCTCTGAGTGTCTTGTCTCTCTGTGCCTCGGTGTCCCCATCAGTAAAAAGGGATATAATCGTCCCTCCTGGGTGGGTCTGTTGCAGTTTGGAAGGAGCCTGTGCAGCAGAGAGCTTTGCTTGCCCATCTTGGGGTTCCTTGGAGGTCTCTGGGGGACTTGAAATGGGGGGAGGATGATGGGCCAGGACTCACAGATCCCAGCCCCCCCAAGAAAGGGAAGTGACTGCCCCTCACATGGGCGATGCTCCTGTGCTGTAAGCCTCCCTCCTCTCTGACCCCAGCCTCTGAGAAGCCCCCGTGGCTGCCGGGGTTGGGGGAAGAACTGGACAGGACCACTGCCAGGCCTGACTGATCAGGGCTGTGGTGGGAGGGATTGGGGGCTGGGAGCTGGGAGGGTGAAAGGGGGCTTTGCCCAGGCAGGTGGGGAAGGCCTCCGGGACCAGAGGTTGTTAGAATGAAGTCAGGTGCTGCCGTCCTCCGCCCACAGCCCTCCAGGGCTCCCACCTCCCTGGGGTAAAAGCCCAGGTCCTCCCCGAGGCCCACAAGACCCTGCAGGACCTGTCCCATCCCCTCCTCCCCTGGTCCCTTATTCTGCTCCAATCACACGGGCCTCCTGGCTGTTCATCCAACATGCCAGGCAGGATCCTACCCCAGGGCCTTTGCACAGACTGTGCCCTCTGCCTGAAACACTCATCTGTCAGATTTCCAGGAGGTTGTTTCCCTCATTCTATTCGTCTCTGTTTAAGTGTTACCTCATGTGAGACCCACTCTCCTATCCCTTACTTTGCTTTACTTCTTTGGCACTTACCTCCTCTGATATATATTTTACTTATTTTTATTGTTTACCATGCATCTTCCCAACTTGGAACTGTAAGGGCTATGAAGGCAGGTTATTTTGGGCATTTTGTTCCCTGCTGTGTCCCCAGTACTTGGTACTCAGCAGATGCTCAGGAAATCTTTGCTGAATGAATGGGAGTTTGCCAGGTGGAAAAAGAGGGGAAGCATTCTGTACATTTATGGAGCACTGACTGCGTGCCAGGTTCTGTCCTTGGGAGCCCGGGGGTGGGAGGGGGAGGCAGAATTTCCTGGCACAGAGCAGGTGCTCCATAGATGCCCATGGAGTTTGTTGATTGAAGACCCTGGGGAGATCTGAGGCTCGTCGGGGAGGAAGCTAGACTGGGGAAAGGTGGGCCGGCCTTCTGGAGGAAGAGGATGTCCTTGTGGGAGCTGAAGGGTCTGCGTAGAGTGGGGAGGCAGTGATGAGCAGCAGAATAGCAGGAGCCAAGGTTCAGGGGTGTGAAATGGCCCCTCGTAGGAGCGGGGGACCACTGGAGCACCAGGGGCATTGCAGGAAGGACCTGGACCCAGAGCTCACCAAAGTCAGTGTGTAAAGCAGGTCCCTCCCGTGGGCTCTGTGGACACAGACATGGGGCCAGATCGCTCTGGGGGGCGCCCTGGGTGCCGTGGGGGGCTGCGCAGCACCCCTGGCCCCAGCCCTCAACACCAGGAGCATCCCTGTCAGCAAACATCCCCGGGCACTGT
The DNA here is from genome assembly GCF_004348235.1 of Phoca vitulina. Classification (NCBI taxonomy): domain Eukaryota; kingdom Metazoa; phylum Chordata; class Mammalia; order Carnivora; family Phocidae; genus Phoca; species Phoca vitulina. The sequence goes on along the minus strand of NW_022589784.1, from coordinate 2,495,490 downwards.
GGAGGGCCCCTGGGGGCCACTGGATGGACACAAAGGTCTCAGCCCCTTCCCTTCACTCTGGCACCCAACAACCCACACAGCACAGAAAGGAGGACCCAGGACAGTCAGTGAGAGTCGAAGCATAGCTTGTTTAATTTTTATACATTTTTTCTTCCTTCTTTTGTCTTTTTTTTTTTGCTTTTTATTGAATCTTTTATGGAACCCCCCTTGTTTCATTTTTTTTTCTTTTTTTTCTTTTTTTTTTTGCATAGGGAAACAAACAAACAAAATAGTAACAGCCAGAGTCACTTTCTGTAAATGGTACTTAGGTAGGCGCGTCTGCAAAAACCGAAATGACTGCGTAATATACAAGGTTATGACCAGAGTATGCTGTGAGGGGGGGCAGGCGGGCGAGCCGGGCAAGGGAGGAGTCCGGCTGGTCTGCCAGGCGTCCCCCCAGTCCCCGTCCCGGAGGGGAAGGGGGCGGCGGGCAGCAGACCCAGCCCGGACTTCTCCTGACCTGGGTCACGAGCATGGGGTGTGTGTGTGTGTGTGTGTGTGTGTGTGTGAGATCCGGTGTGTGGCAAGCAGGAAGCGAGAGACAGAGTAAACTATCCTGGTAATATCAGTAAAATACAAAATGGGGGGGGAACCTCAAAAAATATCTTGGAGGGAAAAGAATGAAAACGAAGAGCAACACCACCAAAAAGTTTTTCAAAGAGCGAAAGGAAGGAAAGAAAAGGAAAAAGAAAGGAAACTCAGTCAGGTGGGTCTCTGTCCTTCCTCCCTGCGCTATGCGCTCTGTCCCTCAGACTCTCTTGTCTTCCCCCATGTGGGGTCCTGGGGGTGGGAGGGCAGGAAGCTGGGGGCAGAGGCCAGGACCCCCGAATTTGAAGGGACTTTGGTTTTGGAGGCCTGGCTGGGACCCAAGATGGGAGGATGGGGTGTTGATGTATTTGGGGAGTAGATTTTGGGGGTTCCCACGGGAGGGGGCTGGGACAGCTCCCGTCCCCTTCCCGGGGGTCCCCTTCTAGCCAGGAGGTGTGAGTGGAGGGCTGTGGGGAGGGCAGTAGCTCGGGGGTGCGTGACTTCCTTCCTGTCCGGCCCTGACTCCTGTTGGATCCCACCTCCTCTTTCCTGAGGCCTGGGGGGGCCCCTGGGGAACAGGGGAGGAGAACCCCAAAGCCACACCAGCAGACATGTGAGGCACTGCTTGGGAAAGTCTTGTTTTGGTATCGCTGGCAACAAGTCCCACTGGTACGGCTTGGGGTCTGGCTCCCTGCCCCGCCTGGGGGGTGGGGGTGGGGGCCAGCGCGGGGGCGGGCGGACGGGGGAGGCCGGGTCAGTTCAGAGGTGGGACACTCTCACGCGTCCAGAGGGGCAGGAACGGGGAAAGTCGGGGGCGTGCGGAGGAAGCTGGCTGTGAGGATGGCTCTCCGGGCCCTCTCCACCAACACCCTCCGCGAAGAAAAGTAGAAACCGGGGTCTCAGGGAATCCAGGTCAAAACAAAAAGTAGCCACCGTATAACCTGTATTACGAGGAAAAACTCCAAAATTATATATATTTATACATACATGTGTGTGTGTGTATAGTACACCCTACACCGGAGGTCAAAGTACCGTGGGAGAAGCCAGAGTGGGGACAGGGTCCTCGGGCCGCAGCGCGCACGGGGCGGGAGCTGCTCCCAGCCCAGGCTCCCGCCTGCCCGGCTGCCGGCCCTGCGGACAGACAGAGGGTCCCGGAGCAGAGACGGGGACGTGTGGGGCTGAGGCTGGAATTGTCTGCTGCTTGGGGGGTGCAGACACCCCCCACGTCTCCTTCGGGGTTCCTCTTGGGTCTGATTGTCTAGCTCAGGGCGGGGGGCGGGGGTCTGGGTTCAGAACTCGGCAGCAGCCTGGGTGGCGGACCCAGGCCTGGGGGCCCCCTGACCCCCTTCTCCTCAGGCAGGGCCGGGTCTTCCCGCCCCTCCGCACCTCCTTTTCCACCCTGGTCAGGATCCCATGCTCTCGTCCCAGAGAGGCGTGAGGACAACTTGCATATATCTGGGAGGCCTCTCTGTTCTGTTCCACAGCACGGCTGGGCCCCAGGATCAGGTGGGGGGCCTCCCATGGGTGGTGGGGGGCAGCAGGCGTGGGAGGGGATGGGGTTTGAGAACATGTTAGTCTCACACATGTAAAAAACAACACAGCGCCCTGTGCGCCCTGCCCTGTGCCTGGAGCACCAACCCGAACTGCAGAGCTGGGGAAGGGGGGAAGCGGTCTGGGTCCCGGTGTTTCTGCCTTATTCTGCCTGTGGCCTTTCCTGGGGGGGTGGGGGGGGGACACACAGGCCCAGGACGGCACCACCTACTCAGCGGGGCACACAGCTAGGGGCAGGCTGCAGAGGGACAACGTGGTCCCCATGAAGCCCTTGGGGAGGGGTCCCGGGCGGGATGCTCCCCCCTTCCCCGGGTGTCTGCTCCCCAATTCTGGGGGGAAGAGAATAAAACCCAGAAATCTGCCGCATGAAACGTGACACGCAGGGCCTTGAGCTCTCGGACCAAAGGACAGTTCTTAGGGGCGGCCGCTGAGAGCGGGACCTGGCCCCCGGGACTTGCGGAGGCGTCTTTTTAAAAGAAGACATGGGATGAGTGTGTGATGGTGGATGGAAGCCAGGCTGCCCACGGGGCCCCTCCCTGCTCTGGGGGGCAACCATCTGCCCGCCGTGTCCCCACAGGAGATGCGTGGGGGGCAGGAGCTGGATGGACCCAGCCCTCGGACACCCCACTAACCGGCTGCTACTGTCTCAGCTTTGGTCGAGTAAAAAGCAAAGGAAATTGGAAGAAAAAAAAAAAACCAACAACAACAAAGAACGGAAAAAACAGAAAGGAAGCAAAAGATAAGAGGACGGACGTGAAATCAAGGACAAGACAACAGGTCGGGCAGCCACCAGACGGAGGCCCGTGCCCAGGGGCCAAACCCTGCGCCCGCGGGCCCCTGGCTGGGCCTGCGGTGGCTGAGCTAGGTCTATAGGGACAGACAGACAGATATTGCATATATTGGGTTTGGCTTCTGTTTTCTGTTTGTTTCATCCCAGATAACCGCCCCCCCCCAGTCACAGCTGGAAGACAGAAGTGGGTGCTGGGGGCAGGGAGGGGGCAGGAGGGGAGTGCCGCCCCAGGCTGGTCTCCAAGGAGGGGGGGGGGTGCCCGGCGAGTCCTTTGGCAAGAAGGAAGGGGGGGTCTGGGGAAAGGAGGGGAGCCTGGGGGGCGGCAATGTGACCCTGAGCCGGGGGGACGCCAGCCTGCAGGAAAGGTGGCATGGGGGAGTCTGGCTGGAGGCAGGATGGCCACCCCGTGGGGCCAGGGCTCACCCCTGAGGTCTGTCCGCTGCTGTGGGCGGGGGCCTCGGAAGGGACTCCTCTGGAGCCCAGGGGTGGGGCTGGGGATGGCAGAGCACCAGGGCGCACCCCCACTGCAGCAGAGCTGTGGACAGAGCTGGGGGTGGGGGGCAGACCATGGGCGACTGTTCTGTGGATTGCTTTTCTAAGCGTGGGATTTTCCTTTTTTTTTTTAATTCTTATTTTTTTTTTTACAAATAGAAATACATCCCTCTTCAATTTTTATTTTTTATTTCATGTCATTGTTTTGTCTTTTTGTTTTTTTTTTTAACTACACGAGCAGTGCATGCAGCTATCTGTGTGCGCTGATATTGTTTAAAGGTAATACTTATTTTCGGAAGGCAAGGCACATCATGTGGTAGAAAATTTCGTGCAAATTAGGAAACATGGAGTTTTTTTAAGGTTTTTTTTTTGTATCTTTTTTTTTTTTTTAAAGGGGGGGGGGTAGTGTCAGAGGGCTGGGGGAGGGCTGGGGGAGGGAGATAGAGCCAGGGATAATTTGCCATGCAGTATCAGCCACGGCGAGCTGACATCAGGAGCCAGGTCACAGGAATCCCCGACTAAGCACCATGCAAAGTTAGGTAGCTGGGGGCCGCCAGGTGCCCCTCCCCTACCCCGCCTACCCGCACCCTAAGGTTCCCGGCTGAGAAGCTTCCGGATACCCCAACTGCACGACCCATCCCCTCCTGCCCTCCCGGAGAGTGGCCCATGCTTTGGTCCCCAACAGCCACCCAGTGGAGGGGGCCCTGGGGACAGACGGACGGACCAAGGGTTCTTGAATGCCTCTGGACAATGGGAGGGGGGTTGGTGGGGAAGGGTCTTTCTCTTATGGTTGAGTTTGCCAAGCCCCTTGGGCTGGTTTGGGAGGAAAGTCCAGTTTCTGGGGAGGTGGGAGGAGGCTGGCCAGGCCTGGGGTACCGGGAGAGGGCCAGGAGGGCCAGGCTGGGAGCAGATGAGGCAGAGGCCCAGCCCAGGGCGATGGCTTTGGCCCAGGCCAGGGGGTGGGGGGGTCTTGGTGGGGAAGGTCTTCCCCAGGGCCAGGCATTGAGGAGGCCGGCTGGGACTCAGATGGATGGGATGGGAGGGGATCCCCCCTCCCAGGCCCCCCACCCAAGATGGCCATCCTGGGGTGGGGGTGGGGATGGGGCCAGGGAGCCGGGGTTGGGGGGCACCCGGTGTCCCCAGCTTAGTGTTTTTGGAGCGGCTCAACGGAAAACGTTTAGCAGATGGGAGGTCCCCCACATGGCCACAGGGGACCCCCCCAGGCGCTGACCCCACCCTCCCCCAGCCAGAACCCCCCAACCCCATCCAGGCTTGTACGGACTGCGGTTGCCCGGCCTTCTTTCCTTGTGGGGGCCCAGCTGTGATGCACCTGCCCGGCTGTGCCCCACTTCGGCGGGGGAAGATGAAAGTGCAAACCGTGGTCCCCCTTTGGGCTGGGAGGCAGCAGGGAGGGGGTGTCGCTCCAGGATGTAAGGCACTAGCAGAGGAGGCGCGGGAGGGCCTGCTGGCTTCCCCAGACCCCACCCCGTGCCCGAGCGCAGCAGGGCTTGAGGATGCCCAGCTCTGCCCCTTGGGCCAACTGGGGGGGGGGGGGTCCCATCTCTCCAGCTCTGAGGGGAGCACAGCAATGAGGGTCAGCGACTGGAGGTGGCCGGGCTGGGGGAGGGAATGGAAGGGGCCCGCGGCCACTTCCCATTCCAGCTGGACAAAGGGGGGCGGGTGGTGGGAATCAGGCACTTAAACCACTCGCTCTCACCTCCCACCTCCGTGGGCTAAGCGGGGGGGTCCTCCCCTCCCAGGGCTCGGGTGGATGGAGGCTCCGGACAGGGTGTCCCCTCCTGGGGAGCTCTGAGTCTCTCCACTCCCCCCAGCCCCTTCCTCGGAAAGTGCATTTCTTACAGTGTGTGCAACGTGGGTCCCTCCCCTGGGGGGTGTGGAGCAGGGCCAGCGGGGTGCGGGGTGGGGTGGCCTCCTATGCCGCGGGGTGGAGCTGGGGGTCAATTGCATAGAGACTTCTCCTCCCAAACAGGGCAGGCATGGGGCTGCAAGACCAAGTCCCGAGCAAGCCCGGCCGAGCGCGCACGCACACTGTGGGGCAGGCAGAGGTCCCACGGCAGCAGGACGCTCCTGACAAAGTTTCTGCCACGCATCCCAGTCCCCTGGCGACACCCAGGGTCTCCCCACAACCCTCTTCTGCCCTTGTCGCTTCCCTGCCCACCTGGGCCTCCACTGCCCGCCGCTGGGGTCCTTGCCGGCCCCCCTCTCCCCCCAGCGTCCCCACAGCGCCCGCCTCCCCACTCGGCAGACACGGTGGCGGAGGCCTGGCTGACATCCCGGCAGTGGGGACACGGGGAGAGGTGGCCTTGCCGGGTGTCCCGCCCCATGGGGCCTGGGCAGGGGCACCGGGCCGCGCTCACCTGGTCCTGGGCGGAGGCGGGGAGCGGGCGCCTGCCCTTGGAGCCCAGCAGCCGGAGATGAGTCCCTGCGGAGGGCGCCCTGCGCAGGCTGCGTGTGAGCGGCGGCGGGGCCTGGCCCTCCGGTCGGGCGCGGCGTCCCGAGAGTTCTCAGGGGCTGCGGTCTTTACCTTTTGTCTTCTCGGATGGGTGGGTTTATTTTTATGGTGTTTTTTTTCTGTTTGTCTTTTTTTTTTTGCCTTTTTTTTCTTTTTGCTTGTTTCCCTCCTGTGTATGTGTGTCTGTTCTGTCTTTTCGGCCAGGCTGGGAGTCGGCGGGGTGTTCTCGCTCGCTCTAACTTTCCACTGAAAACGTGGGCCGGGGGCCGACAGTGCGGCCCCCTGGGATTCCCGCGACGAAGGAGCAGGGCGTGGGAAGAAATCTTTCTTATCCCAGATACCAGGACTGGGTGCCCGACAGGGACACACGGAGAGAGGAGAGAGAGAGAGAGAGAGAAACGGGGGTCAGGCTCCACCATCGACCGCACTGGCCACCACCCGCACCCGCCTCCTCGGGGCCCCCGTCCCCCGGCCCCAGACGTGTCATAACCTGCTAGGGGACCCTGCACAAGGCTGCTGGATGAAACGCAGGGTGCCCGGGGACAAGTGACTTCTGGAAAAACCACAGGGAAACCCGTACGCCGTGCCACTTCTGGTATATACTTATGCTGAGACAATTTTTTCAAACTTATTTTTACCTCTTGTTTATCTGGACTTTAAATCTATCTGAGCATCCTGGAGCTTTTGTTTACAACCAGATCTCTGCTCCTCGGTGCTCTGAGTCTACAAAGACGGAGAGGATGTGGCTCCGCCCCGGGCTTCCCTCCACACGCGGAGTCGCTATGAAGTGCCACCTTGTCCAAGCACGGCGACTAGGGCTGTTTGCTTTCGTTTTTTAAACAAACGTTTTCCCATTTAAGGATCCTCCCCTGATTCCCCATGAAGGAGGGACTATGCCCCCCACCACCCTGTTTCAAAACGAAGAAAATATGGGCTCAGAGAAGTCAAGGAATTTGCCTAAGTCCACCAGCGCAGGGGGCCAGAGTGGAATTCCAACTCGGGCCTGCCTGGTTCCATCCCTTGCTTGGCCCCTGCCCAGGTCTGACCTCTAGCCTGTCCCTTGAGGGGTCACAAGCTCCACTTCCCATGGGGGGACTGGGGCTCAGGCTGAGGGACAGCTCCAGCCTGGGTCTCCGCAGGGAAGCCGCCGTACACGCCCTTTCCCTGGAGATGCGTCCAATCCACCTGCGTGGGGCCGGCCTGGGGACACCCCCTGACTGAGGCTGGAGCAGCGCTGTCCCTCACCCCTGCTGTAAATCAATTGTGCCCCTCCAACCAGGCTGCCCCGTGGGCCATCCCAATGAACTGGCGCCCTGGCTCCCAGCCCCCCACCTCCAGCCAAGTTCAAGTTCATCTTGGCCATTACCTCATGTCTGGTTTCTGTTGGCAACCAGACAGACTCTGGGCGTGACCCTCCCCCATGGTGGCCTCCCCTCGGCCCTTCCTCCTTCCTCCCTCCCAGGCCTCTGGCCCCAGCAACTTAACATCCTCCCCTTCGGCTGAGGGGGAGACTGCCGGGGGTGCCGGGGTGGGGGCGGGCGGTGAGGTCCCGGCTCTGGACTCCCCCTGGCCTGGCTGGAGCCATCAGTGTGCCTCTGGCATGTGGCTTAGCCCCTCTGGACCTTGACTTACTCATCTGCTGGATGGGTGTCATGTGTTTCTGGGCAGAAAGGATCCTGGTGTAAAATGCTCGGGCGGTGGGGGGAGTTCCATCACATCAGAGAGGGGGCAGAGGTGTATGGGCCCACGGAGCCCCACTCTGGGGACCAAAGTGATGGATGGCTCAGGACTGGGGGAGATCAGTTGACTTGACCAGGGGGGAGGGGCACTGCTGGGGGAGGGGATGCTGACGGGGGAGAGGATATTGGCTGGGGGAGGGGCACTGATGTGGCGGAGAGGAAGACAGAAGATGGAAGGGTGTGAGGAGGGGAAGAAGCTGCTGTCGGCTGGGGGGGGTGGAACTGGGGGGCCAGAGGAAAGCAAATCTCCCAGGAATAACGAAGGGGGAAGGCAGAAGTGCTGATCGGGTGAGACGCGAGAGGCCGCTAAGCTCTGAGCCCTTCGGATGGGGGCTCCAGGAGGGGGGGAGCAGCGAGGGGGCGCCTGACCCACTAGGGAACTGGGGCCCGCGGTCCCGCTGACACAGCGCTGCCAGGGGCTCCCCCAGAGCGGCCCTCCCTATTCACCCAGATTGGGGCCTCACCTCTCCCACAGCCCAGGCCCCCTTGGGAGCCTCTCACCAACCTGGCATCTCCCTTCCACGTCCCACGTCCCCCAGCAACACCAGCCCCAGAAAGCTCTTTCTCATCCCCAGATCTGGCTGTGCCCCTCCCCCCCCACTCAAAACCCTTCCATGGCTCCCCATGGCCCCCAGGACAAAGCCCACATTCCACTGTTTGTCCAGCATCTCCAGCCTCTGTCAGTGCCGAGCCCCCTGCCTGGGCACCCCTGCCCTGCTCCTCTGCTGGCCAGCCTTTGTACCAGCCCCAGCCCCTTCCTACCCAGGCAGGGGGCTGGGGGCCCCCTCCTCAAGGTTCCTCCACACCAGCTGGGGCCCACTGGAAGAGGGGGCCATGAGAAGCATGTAGAACCAGAGTATGCCCTGGCCTGCCTCGGTTTCCTTCCTCTTCCAGGACCTCTGCTGGGGAGAGGGACCCCCATGTAGAGGTTGATAATGCAGAGGTGAGGCAGGGGGCTGGGGGCCTGGAGAAGAGTTAAGCAGGCAAGGCCTCCTACTGGTCACTGCGTATTACCTTCGGTTTCTGAAGCAGTTAGGACATTCCCAGCCTCCCCCTGGGGTGGGATATGGGGTGGGGGCAGGAGAGGAAATGCAAGGCTGCAGAGCACTGGGGAGTGGGAGTGTCCATGCTGGGACTGACAGAGGGTGGCCACGGGGTACCCAAAACCCAAAGAAGGGAGTCCTGGAGTTTCCCCAGCTTGCTGGGGTACCCTGACCAAGCGATTCCTGTCTGGATCCCGGCTGGAGCTTTGCAAGGCAGAACGCTTAGTATTGGGGGTTTGCAAGGGTATGTGGGGCAGTCTCTGCCTTTGGGTGCCCTTTCTAGATAAAACTGGTCCCTGAAGGAACGCTCCCTGGGAGGTGTGTGAGGCCAGAAGACGAGAGGGAGGTTCAGAGTGGGTAAAGCAGAGCCAGGTGTGAGCCCTGGCCTCCTGGCCCCAGCACTCACTGCCGAGGCCCGGGCAGGGAGGGAGGGCAACGGCCTCCCCGTGGCCCCTGCAAGCCAACAGCAACCAGGTCTGCCCAGGAGGGTCCCCAGCTGATTCTGGTCTTAGCTGAGGACGAGGGGGACGCAGCCACCTCTCCAGCTCCTCCTCAATCCCTGCCCACGCCCTGCTGCAGGAAACCCTCCCCCAGCTACTGGAGGGACCACATGTGGCCCCGGGTCCCACAAATGCCCGTGCTCTGTGGCTCTGGCAATCTGGAGATGCTGGGGAGCCCCGGGCTGCTCTCTCTGCACATCTGGGCCCTGGAGGCCCTGCAGGGCCTGGCACTGCCCTCGGGCTGTTTGACATCCTATAACCCCCTCCCCAAGGCATACTGGGGAGCGGGGGCTCCAGGGTCCAGCCCCCACCTGCCAACACACTCCCAGCCAGCATGCGGCACAGACTCAGACCCCAACCCTGCTTGGGAAGCTGAGAGCCACGAGTCTTAGTTCTGGACCCATCGGGGCTCTGCCCTCCACTGCTGCTCAGCCTCAGGGCAACTCGCTCCTCCTCTCTGAGCCTCCTGGTCTGGTCCCCGGCCCTTCCCCCTCTCCCGGCCCTGGTGCACCCTCGGGCCCGCAGTTATGCCGACTCCGCCTCCGCGGCTCCCCTCTCCACATCTCGGACTGCAGCCTGGGGTGGGGGTGCACGGGCTCTGCTGGGAGGCCCCACCCCCGGCCATGGGCTGCCTCCGTTTCCCCAGCTGCCGCTGGAGTCCTAGAGTCCACGGCCACCCTCTGTCTCCCTTTTTCGTGCTCCCTCTGGCCAGCAGCATGGAAGGGGACAAAGGCTGGGGGTCGCAAGCTTGGGCTGACGTGCTGTGTGATCCTGGGCAAATCCCCTCGCCTCTGCGGGCCTCAGTCTTCCCATCTGTACAAATGGGCCTGGGGTGGTAACAGCCCCGGCCTCGCAGCAGCTCTGTCGTGAGTGTCTCCCGCTGGGAAGCGGCAAGCGGGGTCGGGGGCCGTACCCCGTCCCCGGGCACGGGCTCGAGGCCCTGGAAGGGTACGGGAAGCTGGCCCCCCTGCCACGCACAGTGGCCACCGTGCAGGGGTGCAGCTGGAGGGATGGCATGGGACCAGCAGGCCGGCCTCTCCCTGCGCACCCAGGCGGGGCCCGTTGCCCTGCCCCTCCCTGCCCCCCCCAGCCGGCCTCTCGGCCCCTACCTGTGCCTGATAAATGCCCGCTGGATCCCTCGGTCCTAATCCCACAAAGGAACGGTTTGCAGGGGACGTGCTGGGCGTAGAGTAGGCTGCGGGAGAGAGACCGAGAGCCCGTTAGCGAAGGGGGCCGTGCGGGAGCACCCAGAGAGGGTGGCCGCTGCCCAGGGTCACACAGCCGGGCCTTCGCACCCAGCACCCGGCGCCTCCAAGCTTGCTGCCCTCCCAGCCGATCCGGGCACCCCGGGAAGCCCACGGTGTCGGGCCCTGGGGTCACACAGGCAGGGCATCTGCTGCGACGGAAGGCACAGGATGGAAGATTCATCATCAGAAACCGCCCGTGAATTATTCAGGGTGCTTCGCTGCCTACTCCAGCCGCTCCCGTGGCCTGCATCCCGCGCGTGGCGCCATGAATTATGGAGGGCGCTTTATTTATTAATCTTCCTCTTGGAGACTGTGCAGGGAAGGCCGGGTGTTTGCAGACACACGCATGCACGCACACATTTATATTTATGTTTACATTTAGAGTTAGATTTTCAATCCCAATTACGTTTTGTTGGCAAGTATGTAATTCGCAGCCCAGGGCTGCCGGGGAGCTTGGGGGCCTCAGCCAGGCCGCGCCCGGGGTGGCGGGAGGGTCCCTGCGTCCCTGCGTGGGATCGGCCAGGCTGGGGTAAGTGGGGGGCGTGGGGGTCGGGGGCCCTGGCGGGAGGAGGGGGAGGCTGCACAGGCCATTAAAACCTGGTGCAGGAGGAGAGGGAACTCCCGGGCCCGTGGGCCAGCAGAGGACTCCATCTAGCAAACGAGAGGACTACTCCCATTTTACAGATGAGAGAGCGAGCGGAGCAGGGGTACCCTGCCCAGCGTATTTACTATCTACTCTCTACTCTGTGCCTGGCGTGGAGCTTAATGTTCTCCCTGATCTAGCTCCTCCCCTCGCTCCCCACCACCCTAGACTGGGCGCTCTGTGACCGTCCCATTTTATGGCTGAGAAAACGGGCAGCTCAGAGAGCAAGGACATTTCCCACGGGGAGTGAGCCGTGGAGACAGGATTCAAACCCAGCGCCCCGCACTGCCTCTGGCATTCAGAGAAAGCCCATCTGCTCATACAGCTGCCCCAGGTCCGGGCCGGCCCTGGACGGCGGGGGTGGGGGCAGAGCTGCAGGGAAGGGGGCGAGCTGCTGGCCCCCTGCTCAGGTGCGGTGACACAGACGCTCAGAGTGTGGGGGGCAGACTGAGAGGTCTGGGGTCTCTGAGATCATCTGCTCAGGGCAGTGACTGAGACGGCCTCGGGGGACGCCCAGAGGCCGGTGGCCCAGAGTGAGGCGGCCTGGAGGAGGGTGGATGGCCCACCCGAGCCCGCACTGGGGTCCAGGGAGAGGCTGGGTGCAGAGCCACCGCCGATGGGGGTGGACCCCAGGACTGGGGGAAGTATGAGGGGCCAGCGAGGGGTCATCTGGAACCACATCCAGAGGGTGGAAAGTTCTAGAAGGCGAGGCAATCAACTCAAGGCCTTCTAGGATCAGGTGGCCAGGTGGGGACTGTCTCATCTAAAGGTGTGGCCCAGCCTGGGTCACCAGTAGGAACGGGGCCCACTGTGGCTGCTTTTTTTTTTACCAAGAGCCCAGAACTCTGACATTTTCACGTGAACTGTCCTGACTCTAAGACAACAAGAAATTATCATTTTCCACCAACAAAAGGCACCTGGGGGCTGCGTCTGCCCCCGGGGCCACCGGTTTGAGGTCTTCACCTACCGCCACCTGTTCATTGCACGGAGGAGGGCTGAGAGGCCAGGAGCGGGCACGCAGGGACCCCAGACGCCCCCCTGGCCCTCTCCTGCCACTCCCTAAGGCTGCCTTGGCCCCACGTGGGCCCGACCACATGGCCCCCCGGGCCTCTACCTGGGGACCCACCAAACTCACCGGGACCCAGCAGGCCAGGCCCGAGCCCCTGACCCCAGCAGTCGGGGAGGGGAGGGGAGGGGGCCCCTCAGGGACGCCCGCCCTGCCACGGGCACCGCTTCCCGAGTGCTTACAGGGCGAGGTCGGCGACGTGCTTCCTCCCTCGGAGGTGGGTTTGGTGGCGGGGGGGAGCGCCAGCCGCGGCAGCCCGGGGGGCGGGGGGGCCAGCATCTGAGCAGAAAGGCAGTGACTGGACATTTTGAGCTGACCACTTCCATTTAACTGGGAGGAACAGAGAGACAGGTGGTTAAGGCGGCGGGCGCCCCCTCTGCCTCGGGCGGCCGTCGGCGGCCCTGCCGGGGGAGGGCCGGGCTTGGCGTGACCAGGCGAGTTTGGTGGGTGCCGCTGCTGCCCCTCGCCGGACCCCGCAGGCCTCCAGAAGCATCCCGGGACCCTGCGTCTCCTCCTTAAGCCACTCTTTACCCGTCTGCTCCTTCCACGAGACGCCACCTCACCCTGAACTACATCCGAACCCGGGGGCTGTACGCTCCCCTTGTCCCCTACAAGGACGAGTCCGTCCACCACCTCGCCCACAGCTCCAAAACGCAAAAGGCTCTGAACACTGAAAGCTTCTGTGGAGGTTTGGCAACGGTGGGCCTGTGCTGAGGCCCCAGGACCATGTGTGGATCTGGGTAAACTGTGTGCTGTCAATTCCAACACCCGGAAAAGCCTTCATTCTGACCTGGCCCGGCTCCGGGCACTTCAGAAGAGGGAACGCGGCCCTGCCGTCCACGAAACCGTTTCAAACAGAGGCTGCCTGGCGGAGGGCTGCCCGGGATGGCCGTGGGATGTGCCAGGCCCCCCGGGGAGGTCCCCTGGAGCCATGTGTGGGCAGGCGGCTCTGTGGGGCAGAGGGGAGGCCCAAGCCCCCCAAACTCACCGGTCCAGGCTGCTGGCTGGCTGGGTCACAGGCCAGCGACACGAGATCTTTGAGCGGGTCCTGGGGGTTGAGGTGAGGTGGGTAGCGGATGGCCGTGTGCGGGAAGTAGGTGGAGGCCGTCTGGGGCAGGATGGAGGTCGTGGGGAAGTGTAGGGCTGAGGATGGGTGAGGGCTGCGGGCGATCCCTGTGGAGACCAGGAGGGGTAGTCAGCGGACGCTCTGGCTGGGGGCATGGTCTCCCAGCGACTGGGTCTGTGGGTGCAGGTCCCAGTGACAGAGCAGAACCCAGCCCTTTACACGCCCAAGTTCGAGGATGTCTACCATAAGCCCACGGGGTTGTGGTATCACCTCCCCCTTTTTTTTTTAAGTAGGCTCTACACCCAGCATGGAGCCGAATGGGGGGCTTGAACTCACGACCCTGAGATCAAGACCTGAGCTGAGATCAAGAGTTGGATGCTGAACCGAAGGAGTCCCCCAGGTGTCCCAGTTTCGTCTGGTTTCGAAACAGGACGACAGGATGGCTCTCTGAGGTTATGTCCCCCGCCCCAGACCACACAGCAAGCAGGTGGCAGACCCAGGGGAAGGTCTGGCCCCACAGCCCAGAGCCCAACCCAAGGCTCGGCTAGCTCTTTCTGTAGACGGTTCCCTGGTTTCTAGCACATTCTCTGTGCAACCACCACGACGATTTCTTTTAGGACATTGCCATCACCCCGAAAAGCAGTCCCGCCCCCATCAGCCGTTACCCTCCCACCCCCTCCCCGTCCGGCCCCCACGAGCCCCCTTCCCGTCCGTGGATGAGCCTGTTCTGGATGTGTCACCCACGTGGACTCACACCCCGTGTGGCCTTTTGTGTCTGGTTCCCTCCCTGAGCGTCGTGGGCTTGGGGTCCGTCCCGTGTGGGCACCTCGCTCCCGTTCACAGGTGAGTAATGTGCCCGCGTAGTATTTGCTTTGTTTTTTTTTCTAAATGATCCAATGACTTTTTGTATATTCGCGCCGTCATTCTAGAACATTTCCAACCCCCCCCCAAAGGCAGCCCTGCTTCTGTCACGGCTCAGTCCCCCGTCCTCTCTCCAGCTCCTGGCCGAACAGTACGTACTTCTGGCCTCTCAGGCCCTAGGTTCTCTTGTAGCTACTGGACCCGCCCGCTGCAGCCCGAGAGCTGCCGCAGACGCCGTGTCAACGGGCGGACGAGGCCACGCAGCCGCGGATCCTTACTTACAGCGGCAGCCGTGGGCCTGGTCTGGGGCCTCGTGGTCTAAACCACGGCACTGTGCTGGTTTTTACCGCCTCCCTGTATGTGTGTCTGCCCCGTGCAGAGCTAAAGTGTTATCATCATAACGACGGGCTCCCCGGAGATGCTCAAGCCCTTGGTTTAGCTCGTTCGGTCCTAAACACAGTCCCGGGGTGGGGGGATGTTTATGAGCCCCAACTGCCACGTGAGCAAACACAGAGCCAGGGGCACTGTGCCCAGCTCAGCGCATGCCCACGGGCTGCTTGAGTGGGTCTCCCTCTTGTTCACATGGCGCCCCATATCAGCCGGGTGGCCTCGCGTGTGTCCACCCCCTTCGGGGACCTCCCAACCCTGCAGGGGCTGAGTGTGAGATGAGGCGAGCAGGCTGAGGGCCAAGCCCAGACTACCTCCTTCCTTACAGAAAGGGACACCGAGGCCCGAGAGACGGAGTCAGGGCCAGGCGCTCTGTACCACGACACCTCCAGGTTTTCTCGCCTGGCCGGGAGGCCACGGCGACAGGACTCGTGGTCAGATGGCCTGTGGGACGTCCCTGGCCGAGGGGGGCCTGGTCAGAGGGCCCAGCCGCCCTCCCTGCCCGGGGCCCCCGTGCTCACCGCTGTGCACGGCAATGACAGGCCGGTGGTGCTGGGTGAAGCTGGAGAGGCGAGGTGAGTCCTGGGGAGACGGGCTGTGGAACGGAGACTTGTCCATCTCTGTCTTCTTCACCGGGGACGAGATGCCTGCGTGGGAGGAGCCAGAGGGTCACAGGGCTGCAGGCATCAGATCCCGGCCCTTCCTTCTTCCAGCGCCCCGGGGCCGAGGGCCTGGGAGCCCACTGTCCGCAGTGGGGCTGCACACTGGGGCTCCGAGCACAGAGAATCAGGGCTCTGAGCACAGAGAGGGGCTGCAGAGGGTCATGTGGCGCACGGAACGAGGAGCCTGGTGCCCACAGAGGCCCCTGGACATCACAGCCTGGCCCCTGCCTTCTCTCCTTCCAGACACAGGTCCGCTTGGGGCTGCCTTAGGCCCCGGGGGCCACCAGGCTCTGGAGAAAAGGCTGCAGGGTCCCTTCAAAAGCCCCATCAGGCAGAGGTGAGCTGGCAGGACACAGACAAGGCCCTGAGTGGCTCTGCGCGTGCGGACCTCATCCTCCCCGGGGTGAGGAACAGAATCTTCCCTGTGGGGCCATCGTGAGGATGAAGGGAGACAGAACACGACAGCTGCTAGACCAGGGCCCGGCACCTGCCCGACCTGCGGCAACCCCGAGCAGAGGGGCCTCACCGCCTCCCCAGCTGCCTGGGGCACCCCTGGCCCTCCGGTGCCCCGACACCCTCAGCTCAGCCCCCGGCACCTTCCTCCATGAATGACGTGTAAATCGGGCCCGCAGAGACTCCGCGGAGACCGTGGCACAGGTGTCCCCAGTGTCCCGACAGGGGCAGACCACGCCTCTGCTGGGCACACAGGGGCCCTTCAGAAATAGGCAGCCCCCTGCACCCTCCATCTGGCACCCCCACCCCTGCCGTCCCCCAGACGTGCGGGAAGAGAGTGACGAGTGCAGAGTCCCGGGTCCGGCTCCACCCCTGCGACCAGAATCTCAGGGATGTGGGGCCTGCAGATGGATATGCTTAGAAATTATTTTAAAAATATAATTTAGAGTGACACACACCTACTGAGACTCAGAATGGATTCAGACATGGTGAGGGGTGTGCCTTCCCTCCCACCCAGCACCGCTGACGTCAGGGCAGGTCATCCCCCTCGGGGGGGGGCATTCTGCACGCTGTAGGCCGAGCAGCATCCTTGCCATGCCCCACCCCCATGCCAGGAGCCCCCCAGGCCACAACCACAGAGGTCCCTGGGCAGAGTCGCCCTGGCGAGAGCCGCTCCCTCCTGAGGCTTGCTGTCATGGTTTCTGGGGTCTCCTGTCGCGCGTGCCCCGCGACGGGGGGGCGTGTTCCCTCAGCCACACCGCTGGGTCCTGCTTCCCGTGGTCCCTCTGCCGGCCTCGGTGAACCAGATCTGGGAACCAGCCCCCCATGGCCATTAGGGCAGTCAGCTGGTTCTGCTGTTACAACCCTGGTCGCCAGCCCTGAACACACGCGGAGTGAGTGAGTGAGTCCTGGGACCTGGGTCAGCGGGCCCCACAGGCCTGGCAGCCAAGCTTTCCCAGGGAACAGGAGGGGCTGGTGGGACAGAGGTGGTCAGCAGGGGAGGCAGCCGGCCCTGGGGGCTGTGTGTGTGTGTGTGTGTGTGTGTGTGCATGCGCGAGTGCAGGATCCCTGCTGCCACGGGGCTGTGGTGGGAACGAGGGAACGAGGTTAGGGCCGGGAGACGCTCACTTAGGAGGATTTCCTAGAACAGCCTGTCCTGGATGGCAATAGCCTGGTTGGACCCTGCCCCCCAGCGCATCTCTACAGGCCCTTCTAGAGCTTCCTGAGATGGGGCCTGGGGGAACCAGGGCAGGCGGGAGGGAGGCGGGAGCCTGACCCCAGGCCCTGCAAGAAAGAATGGCCCTCCGTGCTGCTGGGCAGGCCCCCGGAGGCCCTGAGTGTGAAGTCCCACATCCGGGCCTCCCTCAGTGGTTCAGCAGACTTGCCCGCAATGCCCCTGTCTGAGTAGCTGCCGGCCGGTTAGCACGCTGCTGGTATGGCCTCCACCCCTGGTCCGAGCAGGCATCTTGCTGCTCAACACGTGTGCTGTGTTCCCATCCGGGCGCCCGGTCTGTGCCCCATCTGAGAAGGGCCACCCTTACTGAGCACACAAGCCTGCAGCCCCCCTTCGTGTCCCCCCCCCCCACGTCTGGCACCTGTCTAGGCACATCCTCCACCAAGTGGACCCACCTGCATGTGCAACCACTTGCTCAACACACAAGCCCGTCCCGGCTCCACTGTCCGGGGCTCCCCGGCCCCAGCGCGCGGGCTGGCCCCTGCGGTGTGTGCGGGCGGAGTGATGCGTGGGGGCGCGCCGCTCTGCCAAGCCCAGCCATCAGCTGGTGAGCGTGCGTGATGCAGGGCACGTGGGGCCCAGTGGCTCTCCGCGGGGGCGTGCGGGGCACTGCGGGGTGTGCTGCATCCCGGGCCCCACCACCTCGGTGCTGGGAGCCCCTCCCCAGAGCGGTGACAACCTGGATGTCCTGACTGGAGTCCCCTGGGGGCGGAGCGGCCCGGGTGAGGGCCCTCTGCGAGATCGGGGCAGGCACGCAGCTGCCCTGCGCGGGGCTTACAGGAGTCACCCCCACCTGTGGACACTGGCGCCTGATGGGAGGTCACTGGCTGGAGGCCACGGAGCAGAGAACTGGTGGGGCTGACTCTTACCACGGCACCTCCACCGGCCACGCTCTGCACCCCTCCTGCCCGCCCCCGAGTGCCACAGAGGTGGACAAAGCCCCCCCGACACGTGACAGAGAGAAGGGAGCCGCCTGCTTCACCCTGGATCATAACTGCATGTGGGGGGGCCTGCACCCCCTGCTGGAGGGCCCCAGGAGCAGCAAGAACCAAGCAGTCTGGCAGCTGGGCAGAGGGTGCCCCTTTCTGGCCCCCGTGGGTGGGTAATCAGGGAAGGCCTCAGGAGGGGGTGGCCAGGGGGAGAAAAGGCACTCCTACCTGGGCATAGAGAGGGCAAAGGCCTGAGAGGTGTGGCTGCGGGAATGCTGCCTGGGTGGGGCTGACACGACCCCCCCCAGGTAAGGGATGCTGGGGTTGGGGGGCTGTTAGCTGAGCACTGCCCTTGTGGCCAGAGCAGACGAAGGGAAGAGTGCTCTAATCAGCTTAGCCCCCTTAATGAGCAGCTAATTGGGGGCCGTCTAGACAGGAAGCTGGAGGAAGCCAGGAGGAGGAGAAAGTGGGGGGGGGGGGGGGGCGGGGGGGGGGGGGGGAGGGGGCGCAGGGGGGGGGGCCCAGCGGGGGTGGGGGGTGGGGGTGGGGGTTATACCGAGGGTCCCGCAGGAGGGAGCGAGTTTGCCATCACCCAAGGCAACCAACAGAGGCTGGAGGGGACAGATCCCCTCTGACATTCCCCTGCGACCCGCGATTCCCCAGCACACGACAGGAGCGGGTGTGGGTTCCTCCCCCTCCCCCACGGCCGCCACTTCATGCTCAAGGCAGGAAGTTCAGACCCAGCTCCAGTCCAGTGACTCTCGAGAACATTTCCTTCCTTTTAATTTTTTTTTTTTCCTTTTTGAGCTTCCTGCATTGAAAGCTACGTTTTTTACGTCCATCCCTTCTCTTTTTCTAATCCATAGACTTGAGGCTATAATTTTTCCTCTCAGGGCTGCTGTGCCTACATCACAGAGGCTGTCCTCCACCTCTAGGTAGTACATAGCTTATCCGTAGTCTCGTCAATCACAGAGCCAATGAGGAGTGCTTTCGGCTTCCCAACCAGTAAATGACAGGGCAGAAGTTAACGATCTCCCAACATCTGCTCTACCCTTCTTCCTTAGTAGCAGAACCCTTAAATTTGAGACGGGCACATACTTGCCGAAAATAAGACGACATTTCCCAGAGTCCCTCGGGGCAGAGTGTGGCCACAAGACCAACTCAGGGGCATAGAGATAAGCAAAAGAGGTAAGTGCATCTTCTGAGAATTATTCTTAAAGGGCGAGGACATGCTCATACTTGACCCTTCTTTCCTCCTGGCTGGAAAGTAGACATGATGGCTGGAGCTCCAGCAGCTGTCTTGGACCACGAGGTGGGAAAGAAAACCATATTCACTGGAGCATAAGGCAGGAGCCTAAGTCCTGCACAACATACATGTCCAGAGTTGCTGATGGCTGAACATTTACTTTCGGGAGAAATATCCTGTCCTTTTGGGTTTTCTGTTTCTCACAATCAAACTTAAAGCTTATTAAATACAGGATTTTTATAGAGGCAAGCCTGACAGAAATGGGGAATGCACAGAGAGAGCCACAGAGACACTCTGACCCATAAATTAGAGTCTATAATAAATAGATCCTCCCAAAGTTAGGTACCAGCTCCGAAAGCCAACATAGTAGAAGAGGGAGGACCCTTGGGCTCGAATGTACAACCAGATGAGTTAGAGACTCACTCATAGAGATGGGAATTGTATAAAGACACAAACAATGAACTGTGTCCTGGGCACTTATCATGTGCCAGAGAGTTGCTTTAGGCACGTTCTACCATTTCCTCCTTCCAACTCCAGGAGAGAACAGTTAGCTCAACAATCCCATTTGGGACATAAGGAAACTGAGGCTCAGAGAAGTCAAGTCACCTGCTCAAAGTTACACAGCCCATACAGCGAGCCAGTGGCTGAGCTGGATTTCAAACCCCAGTCTCTCTTCCATCTAAACCTGCTCTTAACTGTAATGTTATACTGCTTTCCAGGAATCCTGGAGGTATGACACTGTATACACAGAGTTTTATAGGAAAGCTGGCCCCTGGGGGATAGGGAGGAGGGACAAAGGGGGAGGACACAAGCAAACCACTCCTAAGATTTATTGGGGGGGTATTATGTGCCAGGTCTGTTTTAGGGACACCAAATGCATTAACTCACTTAATCCCCGAAACAACCTCAGATGGGTAGTGCATGTATTAACAACCCCATTTTACAGACGAGGAAACTGAGGCTCAGAGAAGTGGGTTCACCAGAGGCTGTATGGGCCGGTGCACCCGAGTCCAGGTTGCCAACCCCTGGCTAATCCGTGGGGTGAACCCCTGATAAGGGGTAAGGGTCTGGACAGTGTGGTGCTTCTGAAATCGGGGGCAGAGATCCCGCTGAAGATCTAAGAGTCGCCAGGGACGCCGTGCCCAGGGTAAGGCAGGCGCGTAGGCCGCCCTGAACACCAGTTCGCGAGCATCCCCGAGGCCGGCCGCTGCAGAGCAGAACCTCGGATTCCTCGGAGGGGAATCGCGGTGGAGACGGGGACCCCAAGGGGGGGGATCTTTGGAGGAGGCCCTTGGGGAGCCAGCGCTGCACAGAAGGGCGCCGATGGAAACGCCGCCCCTGCAGGACAGGACCCCGATCTGGGGAGGGGCAATGAAGACAGAAGCGCGAGGACACGATCTCCCCGGAAAGGACACCGAGGGAAAAGCGACGGGGCTCGGAGAGAGCTGGACTCACACGCGCGAAGACCCCGCGGGGATGAGAATCCCCTAAGAACACGAGGATCCGGGGAGGGGCCTCTAGATAAGGGTCTGAGGACGACCCCGGGAAGAAGCGCCCTGCTGATCAGAAGCGCTGCCGAGTCCATTCGGGAACGCCGCGGAGATGAACCCCACGGGGACGAGGCCTTACCGGGCAGAGGGCAGGAAAGTCGCACGAGGGACAGTCTCCGCTCACCGTGGCCTCAGCGGAACCAAAAAGCTGGGGAACGAGAGCCCGGACTTCCAGCGACGAACAACCCCCGCGACTACAATTCCCAGGAGGCTCCGCGGCCCCAGCCCCGCCCCCAAGGTTCCCGCACCCTGGGGGCCCGCGCAGTGCCTGCCGGGATATGTAGTCCCAGCCGCGGTAACCCCACCCCGACCCGGAGGCCGGCTCCGCCCCCACCGCAGGCCCACCTCCTTCCATGTCTTCAGTCCAGTTGCGGCTGCTACTCGTGGGAGAGCTGGGCGAGGTGTAGTAATCGCCGCCGGGGCTCGTGTCCACGTCTTCCTCCATCGAGCCCGATTTGTGCCGCTTGCTCCTAAAGAGTGAGGGAAGGAGAGCGCAGGCCGGTTACCACGGAGACTCGAGGGTGTGGGCAGGCTGTGCTAACTTCCGGTCCCCAGCGGGCAGGGCGAGCAGGGTGCTATCGCGAGACGCGGCGGGAGCGGCGGGCTCTCCGCGGGTGGCGTGAACGCCTGTCTCAGCCTGCCCATTGCTCCGATGGGACGCGTGGGGCCGGAGGCGCGAGGGGCTCAGCCGAGGGCAGGCGGCAGCTAGCGGGCTGCGGGCTAAAACCCCGTGGACCTGGCTAATCACGGGGCCTCCCGGAACCCTCACAACACCCGGGTAGGACTACGGTCCCATTTTACAGATGGGGAAACCCAGGCAAACGCGGTGTGACCAGCTCAAGGTTACACAGCGGATCGCAGCAAGAACCAGTGTCCACCTCCTCGTGCACTCTCCAGGGCTGGGCTCACAGGACTCAAGGCTGTGGGAACTCTGACTGGGGTGCCAGGGCTGGGGAGAGCAGCACTCGGGGCTGGGTTTTGAAGGATCAGTAGGAGTTTACCAGGTGGACCTTGAAAGCAGGCATTGCAGGGAGAGGAACGAACCACTGGGGTCAGATGGACGTAGGGGAGGGGTCGTTAAATGCCCCGAGGCGGGGACCAGGGCACGTACCCGCTGGAGGAAGTGCTGGGTAGCGTTCTTCTCATGCCTGTGCTGGCTGGATTCAGGTCGTATGCCAGGTGTCCCTGCAGCTCCCCCAGGGAGAAGTTGGGTCCTGTTCCAGTCACCACGGGGGCTGCGGAGGGCAAGAGCGAGCAGAGTGAGAGAGGGCGCAAGGTCCAGGGGCGCAGTGTGCCCTGGAGGGTGCGGAGAGCCATCTGGGGGCTGGCCAGTCCGAAAGGGAACCTTCCCTGATGGGCCTGATTCTAATTTGGCTGAAACTGTCCTTGTTCTATGGATCAGAAGACCAAAGCCGGCAAGAAAGCTGGTTCACACTGTGAGGCAGAGCTGGAGGCCAAGCTTGCAAGTGCTCCCTGAAGCCAGGCTCTGCTGATGTGGACAGGGAGGATGACGGTCAGGGGGACGGTCAGGGTGAAGGCCGGACAGTGCCCACAACTCCCTGGGGTGGAATTCAGTGGGGGGTGTCAGGGGAGTGGGTCCCCAGCAGGTGCATTAGGAAGGTAAGGGAACAGGAGGCAAAGAGAGGAGGGGGGTGGGGCCCTTTGGGGTCTCCTCCTGGAGGGGTCGGGAGGCCCCAGGAAAGGACACAGGGGCAGAAGGTTTTCCAGCACCCTCCATCCTCCATGTGCAGTCTGTTTCCTGGAGAGGAGCATGTTGCCCTGACCTTGGGTTCTAGGAAGGGCCTGGATGCCGCCCTTCCTAGGGACCTTGGCTTGGTGACAGAGGGGAGCAGGGCAGGGTGATGGGCTCCTCGCCTCTCCCTGAGACCCTTTCTCTCTCAAAGCCTCCCCTCCCAAAGCCTTCTCCCTCTCCAGTGCCCCTTCCCTGTGGGAGTCCCTCCCCTCACTGGATCCCAGCACAGGGTGGGCGGGGACACTCACTCCGGGACACTTGGATGAGCTCGGTGACACTGAACACACCGGAGGTGACGAAGCTCTCCTGGAAATCCGTGGTGTCTGGAACAGGGAGAAAATGGGGCTCACTGGGTCTGTTTCCTTCCTCGACACCCTGGGCTACCCACACTCCGGGGGCTGGAGTGGTCACCTTGCCCACCCCCGGCAGCCCTGTGGCAAGACGGAGGTAGAGGCCGGACCCGGGTTCAAATCTCGGCCCTGCTGCCCGGATCTGATCTTGGGCAAGTCACTTCCCATCCCTGAGCCTCCCTGCTCCCTAATCTCGGAAACGGAGGCCACATACCCTGTCATCTGGGTGGCTGAGAGATATGAATCAACTGCCCAGGAGGGGCTGGCTTGCTTTCTGCGTCACTCCTTACACCACGCAATGCTGCAGCTTCTTATCCTTCCCCCTCCAGACTGGGAGCTCTGTGATGATGGGGTTCTGTGTGCCCAGGTCCCAGTGTCCCTAGTGCCCAGACCAGAGCCTGGCCAACAGCAGCGGCTCAGAACCACGGGCTGAATGGAGGGCCCCCTTGCAGCAGTTAAAATCCCCAGTGTCCCCAGAACCACTCCTCCTAATGTCAGAGGAAGAAAGACCCTTCTCTCTGGTGTGGGGTGGCCGGGACCCATTTTATGGCTTTGGAAACAGGTTGGCTCCAAGAGGGCGGGAGCCCTGGCTGACCTCAGACAGCTGGGAGCAGGCCTGCTGTGCCCCCAGAGACCCACACGGGCAGGATTCACTTGCTCAACAAGCATTTACCAAGTGCCTCTAGTGTCCAGTTCTGAGCTGGGCGCTGCAGACACTGGGAATGAGGCAGACACAGCGGCTGCCCTCCTGGGACTCACTGTCCGGTGTGGGCAGTGGACACGTGACGTCAATAAGAGACAAAACCCTGTACATGAATGCACGTAGGGGCGTGACTTACAACAGCCCAAACTAGAAACAGCCCCTCAACAGATGAACGGATACACAAAACGTGGTCCATCCATGCACGGGGGTGTCCCGCGGCCATGAGCAGGAGCCAGGCGCCCACACGCGTGGCCCCGGGGACGGACCCCGAGCCCACGACCCTCAGGGAGGGAACCAGACACGGAAGGCCACACGGCGTGTGAGTCCACGTGGGTGACACGTCCAGAACAGGCTCATCCACGGACGGGAAGGGGGCTCGTGGGGGCCATGGGCTGGGGGCAGGGATGGGGGTGATGGCTGATGGGGACGGGGTTTCCTTTTGGGGAGAGGGAATGTTCTGGAACTGGATAGAGGTGATGGGGTTGCACACTAACCGTACATTTGATGTTCTGTGAATTTAACCACCATAAAAAAATATTTAAGATCATGAACTCAATTGTGCCACGTGTCAGGCAGAGGTAGGCAGGCAGGGTTAGGGGAGCCTGCTGGAAAGGTAACCTACTGCACGCACAGGACCCTCAGAAGGCCTTGCTGTGGGTGACATTTTACCAAGACCTCCAGGTAGGGGTGGATAAGAGGAGTGGATGCATTAAAATTTGGAAAATGGCAAGAACAGCAAGTGTTGGTTGCTGTGACTGGGGTGATCTTAAACGTGGTGTTTTGCTGCCTCCGTGAGGGCCACAATATTCCCACTGGTGGCCCATGCAAAGGCCCTGGGGCTGGAGGCCAACAGGGCTGGAGTGAAAGGAGCCAGGGAGGGCTGTCAGAGCGGGGTCAGGACCAGCAGGTGGGCAGCGCTAGGCTTTTTGGGGTGGCGAGAGCAGTTCTTCTCCAGGCCCCCAGGGGGCAGCATGGGCCACAGGGAGCTGACCTTGGTGCGCGGTTTCCCCAGCTGTGGGAGATCCAAGCCCCCACCAGTCCAGAAACTCCAGCCTCCCTGGTTATGAGCTTTGTGAACACCATTTATTGTGCAATTATTGTATGCCCAGCCCCATGCTGGGGGGCTCTGGGCCACAACATCCCTGGGAGGACAGGGTGATGGCCCCCCAGTGTCCAGGGGAAGTGGCCATGGCCATTTCCTGCCACCCAGATGGCCAGCTGGTGTCAGCACGCCCCTCCGCCTTCCCCCCCACCGGGGTTTCCTGTTTGTGCAGCACTCGCCCAGCTCCATCTCCAGGGGACTCCCTGGCGGGTGGGAGGAAGCGCTTTCCCCCGCCAGACGCTGGAGCTCCCCATGGGACCAGGCCAAGCGCCGCTGCCCCCGCCTGCCTTGAACATCTGGCTTGGAGGCAGGCGCCTGGAGATCACAGGAGGCCAAGGAGGACTCAGGGTCACAGACGGCCAGTGGTGAGCAGCCTGAGGGCCTGTGAACCTCCTGAAACCATCCGGCCTCCCTGTGCTGGTCCTTCCTATGGGGATGTCCTCACCCACTTGCTTTTTCTTCCATTCTTCCTTCCTTCCTTTTCATCTCTCCTCCCTCCTCGCCCCTGCTATACCATCTCTCTAGTTTCTCTTTTTCTCTCTGCTTCATCTCTCCCTCTCTCCTTTTTTGCTTTCTGCAAATATTTATTGAACACTAATTATGTACCAGGTCCTATTCTAGGCACTGAGGACACAATGGTGATCAGGACAGACAAAAGCCTCCGCCCTCAAGGAGGTGACGTTGCATTAGGAGAGATAAACACATGTGCAGTCACTAAGCAACTAAGCAAATACATATGCAATCACTAACTTCCTCAGAAGGAAATAAAACAGAAGGTGGCCATTGAGAGTGACTAAGGCTGCTTGAGATCAGAAGATCTCTCTGGGAGGGGAGCATGTAAGCTGAGACCTGGGAGATCCAAAGAGAGAGAGAGAGAGAGCAGTTAGCTGTCCAAATAGAGAGCAAAGCACATGCCAAGGCCCTGAGGCAGGGACTGGGCCTGGACTGTTGGAGGAACAGCTAGGAACCCAGGAGGCTGGAGCAGAGAGAGTGAGGGAGAGACAGGGTGGAGGGGAGGGCAGAGGGACAGATCCTGAAGGGCCTTGGGGGTCAGAGGAGGACTTTTACCCCAAGGGAGGTGGGAACCCTGGAGGGCTGTGAGCAGAGGAAGGCAGGACCTGACTCAGGTGCTCACAGGTGCTCTCTGGCTACTTTAGGGAGGACAGACTGGGGAGGGTGAGGGCAGAAGCCAGGGGACCAGGGTGGAGGTGACTGCTCTGGTCCAGGAGGGCGATTATGGGGGCAGACCAGGGCAGAAGCAGGGCCTCTGCAGCTTCTGAATTCTTTCTGTTCTCTGGGGCTCTGCTCCCAGCCCTGCCTGAGGCCGACTCTCTCGCTTCCCACCAACATAGAAGTGACTCGCCTTGCTCATCCATTGAATGTCCCATGGGATTGCAGGGCCCCCTGGGGCCTCTCTTGTGGCGTGAGCACTTCAGTGGCCGGATGCTGGGAGCTAAGCGTTGTGGGTTCCAACACCAGCTTCCTGGGTACCCCTGGGAAGGCCCCTTAACCTCTCTGAGCCTCGGCTTTCTCATCTACACAATGGAATAACAGCAGCACCTGTCCATGGCATGGCTGTGATGAATGAATCCATTAATCTCTGAGGTGCCCACGCAGGGCCACGCAGAGCACACAGGGTCCCCCCCTCCTTCAGCATCCCCAGACTCACCCAGTGTGATGGGCTTGCTGTCCTCCTGGTCGGAGCCCATCCCTGCCCGGGGACTGCCGCTCTGCTCCGCGTCTGCAGAGAGAAGGAGGAGGAGGTGGTGACATTGCAGGGAACCCCACCCCAGGGGGAGAGGAGACACTCATGCTGGGGCCAGGCTGGGCAGTGCCGTGGAGAAGTGGCCCCCAACGCGCCCAGGCCCCGGGGTCTCCGCTTGGCCCCTTCCCTCGGCTGCTGCCCCACAGGGTCATGGGCATCTGGCAGGACCTCTACGTGGCAGTATCTGTGTGCAGGGGCTGGCTCAGTCGCAGGCTGGAGATCTTCCCCTCCCTGAGTCTGTTTCCTCATTTATGAAATGAAGGTAGCTAACGTACTAACTCGTGAGGGTAACTCCTTCATCCTGCCTTAACCCTGGGAGGCAGGAGCCACCATTATGCCCATTTTACAGATGGGGAAACTGAGGGCCAAAGAGATGAGTCCTTGAGCCCTCAGGCCCCCTCCGCTCGGCCTCTGCCCTCGAAGTCCTGGGGGTCCAGCACTTGGTCTTGGGTTGTCACGCAGGGCGCCCAGGAGGGGGCGGAGGGGCGTCCCCCTGCAGCTTCTATACTGCCACCCACCCGCCTGGCTTGGGGGCTCCCTCCCACCCTGGCGCCCGCCTCTCCATCTTATCTAAAAATAATCAGGCTCCTTGGCAGACGGGCGAAGCAGACAGACGCTGAGCTCAGCATTATCAGCTCTGGCGGCCTGGATGGCGAGTAGCGCCAACCCCCCTCCCACACCCCCCTCCATGACCGATGCAGGGGTTGGGGGGCCCATGGCCAGGCCCAGCCAGATGGAACCCCTGGCCCTGAGTTGTCTCTCAGGTCAAAGACCAAGGTGGTGGGAATCACCATCAAAGGCCAAAGGAAGAGAATCAGCCCCTTCCACCTGCCACATCCCAAAGCCAGACACAATCGCTGTGTGACATCAGGCATGTTGCTGAACTGTTCTGAGCCTCAGTTCTCTCCTTCAAACGGGTGCAAGCACCACCAAGGGGTGGTAAAGAGATGATACCAAGAACTGGATACATGGGGATGTCCTTCACATTATTATTATTGTTGGTGTTATGTTTAAATCCCGAAGATGACGCTTTATTGTTCCCATTTGAGACGTTCCTAAAATCCTTAAGAGAGCCACACACCTGGCAGCGTTATTGGATCCATCTCATAGACAAGGAAAACTGAGGCTGAAACAATGAAGAAGCGCCCACCCCACGGCACACTTGCGCTCCTCCCTCAGGAGGGTGATTTTCTGCTAGTTTGCACCAGCATCCAGACATCCGCCACGTGGCTGTGCGTGACGCGTCTGGCTTCTGGGCTCAGGTGCCTGGGTTCCCATCCCAGCTCCGGGAGCCTCGGTGGTGATGGGCCCTCGGCAACCGCGGGAGGCCGTGGAGGTAATGTGCTGATGCCTCCTAAAACAGCCACGAGCCCTCACCCTTTGCCCTGTGGCTTTGCACACACTGTGTGTTGAGCACCTCCTGGCCGCCAAGATTGAGGATGCCCTAAACAGCACCAGAACGAGGACCTGTGCCTCAGTTTCCCCACCCACAGCAAGAGCGGATGGGGGCAGCCCCAGTCGTGACCGACTGGGCCGGGCACGGCTGGGCAGCAGCTGAGGGGAGTGTGCCCGGCTCGGCCCCACGCCCTGTGGCTGCTCCCGGGCTGGGCAGCCAGCGGCCCCTTGGCGCTGGCCACTCCTGCTTGGATGACCACGCGGCTGGGCACGGGTGGCCCCTGCGTTGGGAAGAGCCCAGCCCGGGCAGCCGGCCGTCGGGCTGCAGGCCTCGGGCACAGGACCCTCTTGCGGAACGGGCGCCCACACGGACTCAGCAGGCAGCAGCGCCTGGCTGGCCCGCGGGTGCTGCCCAGGAAGGGGGCGTGTCCCCCGGGCACCGCCTGCGTGCTGGCGCTCGGGAATCAGGGCGACAGGGCTGTGGGCCTCACCTCTCCCTGTGCCTCACTCTCCTCATCCGGGAAGTGGGCGCAACTACAGCACCTCTCTCAGAGGTAGTTCTGAACCGAAAGGTGACAACGGAGGCTACACGCTGCCCCACAGGGTGGGGGGCTCACCATTAGCACTTCACCAATCGGAGGGGGGCACTTCATTACTATCAGTGCGATTTCCCTCGTTTCTGTCCCGGGTGCTGCTACTTTGCACCCACTGAGAGTGATGGCCCTGGGCTAAGGCTGGCTCCTGCTGGGAGCCCTTATCCCCTCGCTTATTCACTCTGTGACCTTGGCCGGCGGCCATGCCACCTCTCTGAGCCTCAGCTTCCTCAGAGTAAAACGGGGAAGATAGCAAAACCCACCCCCCGGCTTTGATAGGGCGCCGAAGCAGCTAATAATACGTGTAAAAGGGTTGGCACGTACCGACATTCAAAAAATGGTAGGCTTGGGGCACCTGGGTGGCTCAGTTGGTTAAGCGACTGCCTTCGGCTCAGGTCATGATCCTGGAGTCCCTGGATCGAGTCCCACATCAGGCTCCCTGCTCGGCGGGGAGTCTGCTTCTCCCTCTGACCCTCCCCCCCAATGCTCTCTCTCTGAAATAAATAAATAAAATCTTTAAAAGAAAAAATGGTAGGCTTGGGGAGTGGCTGAAAACGACATTGTGTTCTTTTTTTTTTTTTTTAAGATTTTATTTATTTGACAGAGAGAGACACAGCGAGAGAGGGAACACAAGCAGGGGGAGTGGGAGAGGGAGAAGCAGGCTTCCCACGGAGCCTGATGTGGGGCTCGATCCCAGGACCCTGGGATCATGACCTGAGCCGAAGGCAGACGCGTAACGACTGAGCCACCCAGGCGCCCCCGACATTGTGTTCTTAATTTCGGTCTCTAATTGTCCGTTGCTAGCATGGAGAACGGCGGCTGGGTTTTGTGTGTCAATCTTGTATTCTGCAACCCCACTGAACTCACTCAGTAGTTCTAGGAGGTATTTACGTTTGTATAGATTCCTTGGAATTTTCTTAGCAGGCCATCATGTACTTTGCAAATAGGGGCAGCTTTATTTTTTCTTTCTCATCTGTATGCCTCTGATTTCCTTTTCTTGCCTTATTGCTCTGGCGAGGACCTCCAGCACAATACTGAACACAAGGGCTGAGAGCAAGTGTCCCTTCTTGCTTCTGATCTTGGGGGGAACTCACTCAGTCTCTCACCACTGAGTGCGAAGGTAGCCGTGGCTCTCTGCTGACCCTCTTCATTGGGCCGAAGCTTTTTTTTTATAGTCCCCTTTTTTTCTTCTACAGTACCCAAGCTTTTTTTTTTAATTAAATAAGTGTAGTTTCTAAAAAAATGATGCTGTAATTATATGCCATCTCATTAAATTTTTTTTAAATTTAGTTTTTAAATTGTGCTTAAATATACATAGCATAAATTTTACCATTTAACCGTTTCTAAGTGCACAGCTCAGCAGCATGAAGTACACTCACACGGTCCTGCAGCCACCCCCACCCTCCGTCTCCAGAACTTTCCATCTCCCCACATGGAGACTCTGTCCCCATGAAGCACGGACTCCCCACCCCCTGCCCCAGCCCTGGCTCCCACCCTCTCCTCTCTGTCTGTGTGGACGGGACTCCTCTGGGGACCTCCTGGGAGTGGGGTCCTGCGGGATGTGTCCTTCGGGGTCTGGCTCCTCTCGCTGAGCCCAGTGTCCTCGGGGTCCCTCCACGTCGTGGCAGGGTCAGGATGTCCTTCCTTTTAATTATGCCATCTTAATTTTAATTACCTCTCACCTTTGGAATATTTCTCATCCATCTGCTGACCATTTGCCTGTCACTTGGCTCCTGAAAACTCCCACCTTCTCGAGCTGTCCAGTATGGGAGCCACGAGGCACATGTGACTTGAAATTTGCGTCCCCTAAACTGAAATTAAGTTAGAATCTCAGGACTTCGGTGGCACAGGTCATCTCTCAATCCTCAATAGCCCACAAGACTGGTGGTGACTGAATTGGACGATGCCGAATATCACCATCTGCATAGAAAGTTCCATTGGGCTGAGGGCCTGTGGATGTTTCTATGAAAACTCGGGAGTGAATGGGCACAGGTAATCCCCTCCTCCTCCCATCTACTTAGACAGCCAGCCCTAAAGTGCACCTTCCTCTGGTCTGAACAGATGTACCCAGAGTGGATAATGCCTAAAGGACGGCTAATGTCCGATGCCCCACCATGCCCCACAATGCCCCAGGCCCCAGGCCACCAGCTTTCATTTGCAGACTTTCACTGTGTGAAGAGCTTCACGCACCATCTGATTGAACCAACCCAACTGATGAGTTTGGTAAACTGAGGCCCACCTCAGAAAATCTATTTCCCAAAGCTGATGTCAAGTCAAAGAAGTTGTGTGCCTAGCACAGAGTAACGTCACTGGGGTGACCTTGCCCCTCAGGACAATATCTGGGGACGTCTGTAGGTCATCACGACTGGGGGTGCTCCTGGCACCGAGTGGGTGGGGTCACGGGTGCCGTTCAGCTCCCCCCCCAACTGCCCGGGACGCCCCCACAGAGAATGACCCGGCCCAGCATCTGCAGTGCCAAGTGGGGAGACCCTGGTCTGGACCCATCCATTTTCAGTGGGGGTGAAACCAGTTCTTGGGGGGGGATGGAGGAGCTAAAGATTTTACTCTTTCGTGTATAAAACATCAAAATATGAATATAGATACAGCACATAAATATATACCTGTGATATTAAAACTTCATGGGGCAGAGGGATTAAAGAAAAAAATGTCTATAAAGGATCTGTTGGTGAGGCAATAATAAAAATGGGGGGCGTACATTTTGTACCCTAGTGAATTTTTAAAGGACTGTAAAAGGAGAAAGGAGAGTATGTGACAGAAACCACATGAGACCTGCCAGGTCTTAAATATTGACCATCTGGGCCTTTACTGAAAAGTTGGCTGACTTCCAGCTGTATGTCGTCCGGCGAGTTCTTGACATCTCTGAGCATCCTTTTCTTCATCCATAAATTGGATGTGAACTGCACTACCCTTATTCCTTTCCTTTTGAAGGGAACTGATTGCTGAGCACCTCCTGGGGGACACAGCAGTGACCAAGATGGACAAAAGGCCTTGCCCTCATGGCACTCACGTTCTAATGGGGGAGTGATAGGCGATGACCAAGTAAGCAAATAAATGAGGAGGAGAATCTCAGGCTGTGCCAAGTGCAAGGGAGGCTAAGCCACCGGGAGACGTGGGCGGCAGCTCCTGGAGGGTGCGGGGCTTAAGCTGGAGTTCCTGGGAGGGTTGATAAGGCCACTCCGTGTGAAATGGTCCATTCCAATAGTTAATACTTAGTGAGTCATTTCTTTGACTAGACTGGTCCGCAAGTTTCACCTCCACTGACTCATTTAATCTTCAAAACTCCCCCAGGAGGACAACATGGATGGAGCTGGAGAGTATAACGCTCTCAGGGAAATAAGTCAGCCAGAGAAAGGCAAATATCATATGATCTCACTTATTCGTGGAATTGAAGAAATAAAATAAACAAGCGGGGGGGGGAGGTGCGGAAAGAGAGACAAGGCAGAAAACGGACTCTTGACTGTAGAGCACAAACAGGTGGTCACCAGAGGGGAGGGGGCCGGGGGCGGGGGACACAGGTGAAGGGGATTACGGAGCACACTTATCAGGACAAGCACTGAGTCACGTCTGAGACCGCTGAATCATTATATATTGTACCCCTGAAACCTGTCCAACACGGTATGTTAACTAGATTGGAATTAAAAACTTATTTAAAAAGCTTACCCTGGGGCGCCTGGGTGGCTCAGTTGGTTAAGCGACTGCCTTCGGCTCAGGTCATGATCCTGGAGTCCCGGGATCGAGTCCCGCATCGGGCTCCCTGCTCGGCAGGGAGTCTGCTTCTCCCTCTGACCCTCCCTCCTCTCATGTGCTTGCTCTCTCATTCTCTCTCTCTCAAATAAATAAATAAATAAATCTTAAAAAAAAAAATAAAAAAAATAAAAAAATAAAAAAAAATAAAAAGCTTACCCTGACTTAAAAAACAAACAAACAAACAAACAAACAAACCAAAAACCTCCCCCAGCAGGGACGTTCAATTCTCGTCCCCATCTGCCAGATAGGGAAACCGAGGCACAAGCTAGGCAGCCGCATATTCAGCCAACGGCGACGGGCCTGGAATCAGGCTTCCCGTTGATTCCCGTGCTGCTGACAGAGGTGGGGCCCAGCACGATCCAGGATCCCTCTCTTGGTAGTTTGGGGTGATCTCCGGCGTCTGGACCCTGTTCTCTGACCAGTCAGCTAAAGCCCCCCCCGCTGGGGTCCCCTATTCCTCTGCCCCTGCCAAAGGCCCCTTGTGCCCTTAATTGTGGTGCTGGGGATGGCGAGGGGCAGCAGAAATCCTTCGTGCCTCCCTGCTCCGTCTCCGCCGACAAACACCCCATCTCAGCAGAGTCCCCCGACCCTACTGCACAGGTCAGTGATACCTGCCCTGCACGGACGCACCCCACGCTCCAGACGTCAGGCGATGCGTCTGACAATCTGCTCTGACACCCTGGAGCAGCCCTCGATGGAGTTACCCAGAGAGGGTAAGTAAGTTACCCAAGGCCACACAGCAAGGAAAGCTGACCGGTTTTATCTGCTCCTCTCTTGGAAACATATATAAGTGAACATCATGTGGGATTTCAGACCACGTCCACTGCCAGCTTTAAAATGCTGTTTGCTTGCGAGTTTCCTCGGGACCTGGTCGACTCCCCCCGCCCCACCCCCACGCCCTGACCACGCCGTTCCTGCAGCCCACCTCAGACCAGGCGTTCCCACTTGGCACTCGGTGCTGCTCAGAAGGTATTCTCCACACGAGGAAAACACGGATGTGTCTCCTGGGTAAAAACTGAAGTAGGACGTGGCCGCCCGTGACCCGCGCTTGTGGTTCCAGACCTGACCAAGCACGGGCGTCACGGTCAAAAAGTGCGGGCCTCTCGGCGTCTGGGAGCAGCTGTGGGCTTTCTAGAGCCTTTAAAACACACTGGGGGCTTGAGGAAGGGCTGGCAGCTCCCGTGCCCGTCTGATCACGCCACGAACCCTGGCCCTGAGTCCCGGCCCTGGCACAGCCCGGCGTGTGACTTCGCACTGGTCACGTCTCCCCGCTCCGAGCCTCGGTTTCCCCAGCTGTAAAGCGAACATTCTCAAGTGCTGCCTTCCTTTACGGGTGTGAGGTTGAAATCTGAGGCACTCCAGAAGAGGAAGGGCCCATCGCAGATAAGGGGATAAATACCATTTTGGTGACAGTGTTTTTCCAAACTCAGAGTTTAAATGAACTTAGTCCTTCCTCTGCCAACTGCCCTCCAGGGCTCCCCTTTCCCGCAGCCCCCCAGGCCCTGCAAGACCTGCCCTGTCCCGTCCCTGCCCTCCCCTCCTCCTTCTCTCCCCTGTTGCCCACTCCACTCCAGCCACACGGGCCTCTGGCTGTTCTTCCAATACACCAGGCAGCCACTGCCCCCAGGACCTTTGCACAGGCTGCACCCTCTGCCTGGAACTCTTGTTCCTTCAGCATCTACATGGCCAACACTCTCCCGTCATCCTGGGACCTTCCTCAAAGGCTTCCTTCTCTTCGAGGCGCACAAGGCTCTTTAGCACCTGAACGAAGCATAGTTAACCACACACATGCACATGTAAGCGACACTCTGGCTGTTGACTACGGTGTATTGCAAGTGACTCCCTGCGCTGGCCCGAGCCCAGTTCTCCCGACTTTCCAGGTCCGTGGGGTGTTCATGTGTAGCCAGGACGTCACCACCTCCTGTAGCCTTTTGCTCAAACAAGCACATGATCGTGGTGACAATAGAAATGTAAACTGGATCCCACTGACGGAGTGTACAAACTGTTCTTTCCTGTCCATGGCCATGAGCCCAAATTTGGTCTGTCCCAGCCCATGACAAAGGCGCCGCCGGGCCTCCGGTCCCCGCCCTTCCCGCCAGGGAGCACCCACCCCTTTGCACCAGACAACTCCCTTCATCCTGGTGGCTCAAACTTCCGCCGCTCTTAACTGGGAGATCAACGCACCACCAGACGTTGACCTCACAGATGTTTAGTGATCACCTACTACTCGCCAGGCATTGGGGGGGATGGCAGAGTGCCAAGGGAGGGGGAGACAGACAGGAAGTGAACACACAGAAGAAGACGGAGATAATTTTGCATGGTTCTACGTTCCAGCAAGGCCATAAAGCTGGGTGAGGGGACAGAGAGTGGCTCTGGGGAGACTTTCGACACAGACGTCAGGCGGGACCCCTCTGAGCAACGGGGTCCTAGGAGCTGGGCAGAAGCACAGCAAGTGCCAAGGCCCTGGGGCAGGAATAAACATAGGATGTCTGAGGACCGGAGACAGGCCGTGTGGCTCCAACCTGGTGGGCAAAGGGGAGAGAGCTGGGCCGCTCAGGCCACGTGGCTGCCGTGAGACGCTCAGGCCTGATTCTCGAGCACCACGCGGTTCGACAGCACCACAGGCCAGGGGGCTGCACAGAATCTGGAAGCATGGCGCATGGTGGCGGGAACGTGAGCTGGGGCGGCCGCCCTGGAGGCCGCTTCCTCGGAAAGTTAAACACAGGGTCCCCACATGACCCAGCAGTTCCACTCCTGCGTATCTACCGCAGAGAGGTGAAAGCAGGGACTCCCCACAGATATTCGCACCCTGTGGGCACGGCCACCACAGATGGACGCCACCCCAGTGTCCCTCAGCGTGTGAAGGATACACACGGTGCGGTCCATCCCCACGCGGGAACAAGATCCAGGCTTAGAAAGGAAGGACCCTGACACCTGTCATGATGTGGAGGGACCCTGAGGACACTGCGCTCAGTGAGAGAGGCCAGACCCAGAGGGACACATCCCGCAGGACCCCAGTCCCAGGAGGTCCCCAGAGGAGTCCCGTCCACAGAGACAGAGAGGAGAGGGTGGGAGCCAGAGCTGGGGCAGGGGGTGGGGAGTCCGTGCTTCATGGGGACAGAGTCTCCGTGTGGGGAGATGGAACGTTCTGGAGACGGAGGGTGGGGGTGGTCTCAGGACGGTGTGAGCGTGCTTCATGCCGCTGAGCTGTGTGCTTAGAAATGGTTAAGATGGTGACTAACATAACATAATAAAATTTAAAAATTAAAAAAAAAGACGGTACATTTTACGTTATATGTTTTTTTAACCACAAGAAAACACACACACACATACACACACGGAAGTCTCTGGCTGCTGGGTGAATTCTAGAATCTTGGGGGCTGGGAGACCAGGCACGGGCAGGTGTCCCAGTGGACTTACCAGCCTGGCCCAGGGTGATGGCCTGGGGACAGACAGAGGGGTCATCGTTAATTTCTTGTTGGGATGTAGAAAGGACAGGACCTGATGAAATCATAGTGACACTTCTTTAAAACCTGGCAGGACACGGGAGAGCCTGGGGTTCCCGCCCGGGCCCTGCAGCATGTCTGCTGGGCCGGCATGGGCTGCCCGGGGAGCGAGCGAGCCGGATTTACGTTCCAGCCTTAGCGGGCGTCCAAATGTAGCTGGCTCTGCTGGGCTGCCACGTCTGCCTCCCAACACCAGCCAGCGAGAGAGGAAACCAAAGCCAGGCCCTGGAATTCCCAGCTCCCGAGTGTCACCAGCCATTTTTAAACATTAGCCAGCTCAGGTTCAACTTTCTCTGTCCTGGAAGGCCATGCCGTACACACGACCCTGGCCTTTGTCCTCCTCGTTGCTGCCATGTGCCTTCCCTGCCCCCCACCCCCCGGGCAAGCTCCAGCCACCTTCCCCGGCCGAGTTCTAAGATCTCCTTCTCCGGAACACCCTCTCCCTTGGCCCCTTGTCCAAACCTGTGCCCTAGCCCCCATCACACTGGACTGAGTCTGGGTCTATAAATACATGAAATTCCAAAGTCCTCCCCATGGTCCCCAAGGCCCTGCCTAAACTGGCCCCCCTGCCCTCCGCTCCTCCTTCTCTCCCCTTATTCACTCACATGCACACACACACCTCCCCACTGGTCCTCCAACATGCCAGGCCTGGTGCTGCCCCAGGGCCTTTGCATAGGCTGTACCAGCTGCCTGGAATGCCTTTCCTGTAAATGCCTGCCTGGCTCATCCCCTCACTTTACTCAGGTCTCTGCTCAAATGTGGTTTATGTGCCCACAGCCCTAGGGCACAGGATCTGGGCTTGACGTTGGAGAAGTTCGGGAATCCACTTCCTTGTGTCCCTCCCAAGAAGTGTGACAACAGATTCCCATGTATGTCCAGTTATGTGACAACCAGCTTCATGCCCCTGAGCCTCCACCCCCATCCCATATTAGTGTCTGCGCAAATCCAAGCAGAAGACAAAACTGTGATTCTTTTATTCAACGCACGCATTGAGCACCTACTGTGTACCAGGCCCTGTTCTAGGCCCTGGGGACACAGCAATGAACAAAACAGACCCGAAGTCCTGCCCCACAAAGTTCACGGTCAAGGGTTTTGTCTCCGGCATTCCAAGGAGGGCTGGGGCTCGAGCCACAGAAGGAGGGCTTCAGGCTAAACTGACCTTGGACTTCGCTGGGAGTGTGGCAGCAACAGTAGACCGCCCTGAGCTGCAAGGAACTCCGGCACAAATCCGGGCTCCCCCTGCAGTGCCCCCAGGGGCTCGGAACACAGACTCCCAAACCCAGGAATGACGACGACAACGACCGGCTGTGTGACCTCCACAGAAGTACTTTCCCTCTCTGAGCCCCCACATCTCCGTACAGAGGATCCCAAATCCCCTCTCCAGGGGCCACTTGGACAAATCAAAGGAAAAAAAGCGAGATGCTGGACGTCCAAGGCATGCGCTCATCGGCCCCCGGGGAATGGTCTGGGAAAGGCCGACAAGAAGGTCTCCAGGGGACCCGAGAGGCAAGAGAGGGCCCCGCCGGGTGACCTCCTGGACTCCGGTCTCCGCCCGGGCCTCCCTCGCCCTGCGCTTCCTGACCCGCGTGTTCCTCGAGTCTGGACC
This sequence comes from Phoca vitulina, assembly GCF_004348235.1. Lineage (NCBI taxonomy): Eukaryota > Metazoa > Chordata > Mammalia > Carnivora > Phocidae > Phoca > Phoca vitulina. The sequence goes on along the minus strand of NW_022589784.1, from coordinate 2,458,450 downwards.
ACACTTTCCCTCTTCCTCTCCCCTGCCGCCGGCTGCCTGGGCCCGAGCCAACCTGCTTCGGAGTCACTTTCAAAGAAAAGTTTCTGTTTTCTTCCCACCCAGCCCAGCTCCCCCACCGCCTGGCCTGCTCTGTGGCCTGGCTCCGGCCCCGCCGGGCGTCCGTGGCCACCTCGGGCCAGTGGGTCAGGGTAGCGGCCCTCCACCGCCCCCCCGCCTCCCCAGCGCCGCCGGCTGCTCCAGCCCGAGGCCTTGGGCTGCACTTGGGGAGTCCAGGACACCCCGCGAGAGCTCTGGCCTGGCTGTTTCGGGGCACCTGGCCCGAGCACCTGGCGGGGAGGTCCCCGCAGGCCAGAGGGCCCCCCTGGAGGCCTGCAGGCCGGGACTAGTCCCACCCCGGGACGCTTCTGGCGGCCACGCCACCTTATGACATCATTGCTCAGGCGGCCATTTTCTCCACTCTCCCTCCCCCGGGTTCCAGATGCTTCTGCCGGCCTTGGCGGCCATTTTGTCCGCGCAGGAGGCGCGGGCTGGCACGGGGCCGCGAGGGGCCTCCCCCGCCCCCCCGCCCCCCGCCCGGCCCCTCGCGGCCTCCGAGGGGTTCAGCGCGCGTGCCAGCCGGGCGGCCCTGCACACGGGGCCGCGGCCTGCACCGGCGCTGGCGCTCCGCACTCCGGGTGGCACCGGGGCCGTGAAAAACAGGTTAAAAATACCCACACGCGCAGCCTCCTCCCCTGGTCCCCTCCAATGTCAAATGTGTCAACGCCACCCGGGGAGGGGGGCAGACTTAAAATAACTTGCTGTTTACATTTGGAACAAATTCTTGGCTTCTCCAGCAGCCAAGCCAGGGCCTCCTCCCGCCTCCCTGGCAGGCCCGCTTCAGTGGCCGCGGCGGAGGGGGGGGCCGGGGGGCGAGCTGGGCGGGGAGCTCGGGGGCCACATGTGCCCGCGCTGAGCACACATGTGCGGGCCCGGGAGGGGACGGGCCGGCCCCAGCACCATCTGTGGCCGCATGGTGGACGGAGCCGGGCGGGAATGCCGGAGAACACCCTCTTCCCAAAAATGGGTGCGGGCTGGGGGGGCACCGGGCCAGGCAGGGGGGCGTCCGAGGAGCCACGGCCCCTCCCAGCTCAGCCCTGCTTCGCATGTTTCTCGGGCCGCACCACCGACTCAGCAGCCCCCAGGGGAGTCGGGAGGCCGGAGGCCAGCAGCCTTGCCAAGGGAGGCGGGCACCGAGGGCGGGCTCCGGAGCGGGCCAGAGTCTGTCCCGGGCTGTGTGGGAGCAGGCCAGCGCTGCCGCTCTCTGGGCCTCCAGGGAAAGCACCCTGGCCTTGGAGTGGGGCTGGTAGAATGGGTCCCATCCCAGCCTTGCCTGGGAGGAGGCAGGGGGCCCCGAATGTTGCAGGCCCTCTTCATGCCTCCTTCCTTTTCTGTACAAAGTGAATGTTGAGGTGCAAACACCTCAGACGTTGGGCACTCCATTTTACAGAGGGGCGAACTGAGGGCCAGAGATGGGCAGGGGCTTGGCCCAAATCTCACCACCAGTAAGGGGACAGGCAGATCAGAGCCCAGTTACCCCGGTTCCAGTGCCCACACTTTAAACCCACTGCCTCGAATGCTGGAGGAGGTTGGAAACTTGAGGGCCCAAGCCCAAAGGGAGAGTCACTGGGAAGACTTTTCTACTCCCCTGGCCTTCCTGAGACCACTCTTCCGGGAGCCTGGTACACAGTCAGTACTCAATCGATGCTCACATGAGTTGGCACTCAATCGATGCTTGCAGACAAGTGATGATTATTCCAGCAGGGGCTGGTACACAGCAGACACTCAATACCTGCTTGTTGTGTGAATGACTGGAATTATCCTGATAGGGCTTGGCATACAGCAGGTGCAGAATAAATGCTTGTCAAAGGAATCGGAGGAGTGTTGGGAAAATTGGGGGATATTCAGAGGGAAAGACTGGATTGAGGGTGATGTAGACCCCAATCGGTGTGAGACAAGAGGTTTCTGACAGCAGGCCCAGGGCTGAGTGTGGAATGTCACCCAAACATTGCCCATCTAGTCCCCTGGGTCCTTTGGGGATCAGCAGAAATCCTCTCTTGAGTAGGTCCCCCAACTGCCCCTGGTCCTGAATATCAGAGAGAGGGACATGCAGCTGGAGAAGCCCAAGGAAGTAACTAGAATCTGTCCTGGGGGCCCAGGAAGGCTTCGGGGGGGGGGAGGGGATACTGGAGCTGGGGCCTTGACGTGTGAGTAGGAGTTTGCCAGGCACAGAAGGGGCTTGTGGGGAGTGAGACTAGTGTATGAAAATAATCATCACAACTTCCATGTGTTGAGTGCTTAAATGCCAGGAGCTACATACAGATTTACAGAGGGGCTGACGGTGCCCGAGAAGGTTTACAACCAGCATCCAACGTGCGCAGGGGGCTTAGCCCACCACCCGCTGCCTCCCTAAATGTGTCTGGGTCTGGCGGGGGGCACAATGGGCCAAGGCCTGAGGTGGGTGAGATGGTCTCGCTCCAGTCCTTCCACAGAGTGGATGAGGCCAGGTCAGCCCCCCCCAGGGCCAGGCAGGGGCTGAGGTTCCGGGGCACAGGGGCTTAGTTACAACGGCTCCCCTCCATCAGCTGGAAGACCTGAGCTGATTCAGGAGCCGCCAGGAATCTGCTCTCACCCCTTCAGTTAGCAGCAAAGGGGAACTGGCTGTGGGGGGGGCTGCTTTGGCATCCCCCACTAGTCTCCCCAGCATCCCAGGAGGATGTGTCCAGAACCTCAGGCTGGCCAGATCAACCCTTGCAGCCTCTTCCCTGGGAGCCCAGTAATTCCTACTGAGCCTAGGAGTGTGCCCATTTTACGGATCTGGAAACTGAGGTGCGGTGAGTGGCTTGGAGCCAGGCTACCTGTTCCAGAGGTGTCTTCTTGTTCCCGGGGCATGGTGAGATGCCCCCCCCCCCCCCCGCTAGCCCCTTGTTCACTCTGGGTCTCAGTTTCTCCGGCTGTCACATGGGGGCTGGGGCAGCATAACATCCGCCTCAACACCTTTTTGTGCTGGAATCTGGCCATGCACAGGGGCTTCTGGGTGTGTGGCCCCATTTCGCTGGAACAAAACAGGGCCTCAGAGCCTCAAAGAGGGCAAGTCAGTTAACCGGCAAGTCAGTGGCCCACCTCAGGGAGTATTATGGGTTTCCACTTGCACACCTCCCATGCCGGCAGGCTCTCTCCCTTCTGGCCTCCTGCCTTATTGCTGCTGATCACAGCAAAGGCACCTACTGTCTGCTAGGTGCTCATTGAACCCACTCGACAGTTACAGATTATCACTCCCATTTCACAGATGAAGAAACTGAGGCGCCGAGCAGGGTGGGTGCTGGCCTGAGCTCCCGTGGCGAGGATGGGGATGAAGATGGGCAAAATGCTGCCGTGCTGGGGTTGGGCACCCGGCAGCAGCCCTCCCGGCCCCCCCGGAGCCCCGTGGACTTCCCAGGATCATACCCAGCTTGCATGACAGCAGTGCCCGATTCCAGGAGAGGCCCTGAGCATGTTGGGGGCACCCTGCCCTCACCTCAACCCTCACTCCCCCGCATATGCCCAGGCAGGTGCCCGGCTGCAGGCAGGGGGCAGGAGGGCCAGTGCCAGTCTCAGAAGGGGCACACGATCCAGGTGACCAACTTGCACAGCCCCACCGAGCCCAGGTTGGCAACCAAGGGAACGAACTAGGAATAGGCCTCCTGCCTCTGCCTCTATTATCCCTCTCCTGAACCTGTGCAGTGGCCTGGGTCCCTCAACTCCCACCAGCGCCTTTCCCACTAGCGTCCGTGCTCCCCACAGTGGCCAGAGGGCGCCTGTGAGCCCTCCAGGGCTCCCACCTCCTTGGGGTAAAGGCCCAAGTCTTCCCAGCAGCCCCTGAGGCCCTGCACATCACACCTGCCTTATCCCCTCCCCCCCTTCTCTACCCTTCACCCACTCTGCTCCAGCCACACCGGCCTCCTCGCTGCTCTCAAAACCGCCAGGCCCAGTGCTACCCCAGGACCTTTGCACAGGCTGCTCCTCCCACCTGCAATTCTCTCCTCACATTTTGTTCCCACAGCTGGCTCCTCCTCAATCCTCAGGTCCCAGCTCAGATATCAGGTGCTCAGACAGGGCCCCCTCCCTGCAAATAGCCCCCATCTCTATTCTTTTGCCTTTATTTTTTTGATAGTCCTCATCACCAACCAACATTTCATTCTTGCCTTCGTCTGTTTCCCCCAGCGACTGCGAGCTCCACAAGGGCTGTGGTCCTGTCTCACTCCCTGCGGTGCCCCCAGGACCCAGAGCCGTGCTTGGCCCACACCGAGCACTGAATCACACTTCCTGACTACAAAGTGGTTCTGTTGGCTGAGCACTGAGCTTGTATGTGCCCCGTGCTGCCCCAGACCTCTCTCAGGTCTTAACTCATTTCTCCCTCGGTAACCCCACGAGGCAAGCGTATTTCACAGGCGGGGAAACTGAGGCCCGGGGAGAGAAGGAGCTAAGCGAGCGTCAGGGGCAAAGCAGGCCAAGCCAGGGCTTTGTGCCCCAGCGGCTGACCCGCTGTGGCTGGGAAAGAACAGAGTCAAGCGTAAACAACATCAACAGCAGTAATAATAATGATGGCAAGGTGGCAGTGACGAGCCCGGAATCGGCCGGTTGATAAGGTTCCCCCGTGTGGGTTAGTGCGGGGGGGCCCCGGAGGGGAGACTCAGGGGACACTGGCCCCTTTAAGAGCTTCCCCCTCCCCAGCTGGGCGCTGGCCCGGCCTCCCCTTATGTAAGCTGCCCTTGCATAACCTGGTTACATAAGGAAGCAGGGAACAGGCTTGTCCATCCGGCAGCAACCTGTCCCGGGCCGTCTGTGGGGCCGGGCCTGGGGCACAGGAGCGCCGAGGCCACCCAGAGTGGCCACCGGGTGCAGCCCTGTTCAAGGGCCCCTGGGGATGCCCCGGACTCGCAGACGCGGCGTCCTCTGTGCGGGCAAGAGAAAGGCTTCCAGTCTGCGAGTGGACAGGGGCCGCTCCCATTGCTCTGAAGGTGAGACTGAGCCCCAGAGAGGGCCAGTGAGCAGCCCAACGCTTCCCAGCCGCGAGCGGAGGATGCAGGTGGCTGGCCTGCAGTGAAATGTGGATGGTGTGGCCTCAGCTTCCGAATTCCTCCGCAAAACGGGGCTGCGGGTGGGGCCTTTCTCACAGGGCCTGGTGTGCAGCTGGTACTCCATAAATGCAGCCCTGGGCCCAACTCAGCACTGGGCAAGCTCTAAAAGCCTTTTAATTCTATTAACCAGCTTGCCTCTTGGCAGGACCCACGGCCACTGCCCTGCTCTACCCGAAGCCACAGGCCCTGCGAGGGGAATGCCCGGGGCTCAGGTGCCGTAGGACGGCCCCACCGGCTCGGGAAGAGCGCCGACTGTATACCACGTTCTGGCCCAGATAACTGTTCTGTCTGCCCAACGAGCCCCAGGGCGGACGCGAGGAGCCCCAGAGACAGATGGGGAAACTAACTGAGGCACAGAGAGCCGGGATTTGTCCGAGGTCAAACCCAAGCCCTACCATGCACGCACCGTCTCCGTCCCCAGGCAGGCCCCCCCAGCCCCCGGCCCCCCATCTGACCACAGGAGCCCGGGGGTGTCTGGGTATGGCACCCCCCCCAACATACACAAATATCAGTTCTGCCATCTTTGGGAGGGGTGTGGCTCGGGAGTGGAGGCGGCCCCTCTCCTTCCCCTTCTCTCTGGGCACTGGCCCTTTAAGGCAGCCGGCTGCCAGGGCTTGTCCCGGGGTTACCCCAAGGGGCGGGTGTGGTCAGGAACAAGGGGCCCATTCAGCTGCTGCTGCCACCTCCGGGCAGCCCACGGGCTGGCCTGGGTGGGAGGCAGGGAGGAGACTGGCAAAGGCAGGGACAAACTCGGGGTGAGCAGAGACAGAGAGAGAGAGAGAGAGACGGAGAGACAGTAACAGGCACTAGGAGAGAGACAGAGAAACGGAGACGGAGAGACAGAGACCCAGAGAGAGACACCGGGCCTCTTGGCTGCATCACCTGCCTCCCTGGTTCCCCTTAATTGAGAGTTTGAGGCCAGCCCAACCCCTAGCCAGGGTGCAGCCCCCAAAGGTGCTCCTTGAGCCCACTGAACCTGGTGTCCACTCACTAGCACCAAAGTCCTGTAAGCCCAAAGGGGGGGATCCTGGGACATTCTGGGGAGGTCCCTGTCACACCTCAAACAGCCCCTTCCCAGGGGACCATTGTGGGCCCTCAGATCTACCAGACCTCTGCCTCTTAGCTACGTGACCTCAGGCCAGTGGTTTTACCTCTCTGGGCCTCAATTTCCCCAACTGTTAAATGTGGGATTAGGATAAAATGAAACCGTGCCAACAGAACCGAACATCTGCCGATTGAGTGTAACTTCATGAGCCCTCGGGATGCCCACAAGCGCCCCAACGCCCTGACACGCTCGCATGTGAGTCTGCCTCCCATCAGGTGTCACGGTCTCCAAGGACAGCCGCTGCCTTAACTGAGGACCTCCTGAGCACCCTTCCAGCTGTGGGCAGGAGCTGCCCCGGTGTCCCCTGGCCCCATGACAGCCTCCGGAAACACACCCAGGGTTCCATGTCCCCGCATCCAAAAAGCAACAGACATCTGCTGGGGATCAAATGAAATCTCGATTCTTATTCCTGGGACTACCTGGTTTTAGGTTCTTTAAAGTCACACCCCCCCACAAAATGCTCCCAAACATCTCGCCCCCCATCCAGTTGGCTGCCCCCAAGAAGGCAGCCCCTACCTCCGCCAGTCTGGAGGGAACCTCAAAGAAACTAAAACCTACCTCCTTCCCCTCCGTAAGCATCTTTTCTGAAATACTCTGCTCAGTCACCTGGTCTTAGGACAGACTTCCTCGACCGACCTGAGCTTTCCGGATCTCTGACACAGATAATTCTAGAACCTAACCATGGGAGTTCTAGAACCCAGCTCAAGAAAATTCCAGAGCCTGTCCTTGGGCGTGCAAACACCCAATGTGAGGAATTCCGGAACCTGCCCCCAGTGCTCAAGAATACACTTAACGGGTTTCTTGAGTATTGATGAAATCAATACTTGACTGGAGAAGTGCTGACAGGTTTCACAGTTTGGGAATCCTCACACTCCTGAGAACCCAGCTTGGGTATATGTGAGATCTGTTCCCAGATGCTGAAAAAAACTCCCCTCGAAGAATGCTAGAACCCGCTTTAGGGTGTTCTAGAATCCAACTCGCAGAATTCTGGAGCTCGTCCCTTAGTAAGCAAAAACCCAACACAAAACATTCTGGACCCTGCTTCTAGACACTCAGGAACCCACCTCAGGAATTCTAGATCAAGGGACCAGCTTGCTGATCAAGGCTCTAGAACTGTTTCCTGGATCGTTAAACAGCCCGACCTCAAAGAATTCTAAGGCTTCCCTTAGCATAGCGGTTCTCAACTGGGATGATCCTGGTGAGGGACATCTGGTGATGTCTGGAGATATTTGTGGTTGTCACAACTGGGAGGGGGCTCTTGGTATCACGGGGGTGGGGGCGGGGATGCTGCTTGGCCCCCACAGTGCCCCGGATGCCCCCACAGAGACTGGTCCGCCCCGATGTCAGCAGTGCTGACAAGAAGAGACCCTGCCTTTCTATAATCAAAAGACCCACGGTGAGACCTTCTAGAACCTACTCCTTGGATTTTCAAGAAATCAGCTGGGGAGTTCTAGAATCCCTCCTTGCATTCTCATCTATCCAACCGGGAGCAGATTTGAGATCGGCCTTGAAATTGCCTAGACTTCAGATGCTCTGGAGCGGAGCCGCCCGGTCCACGTGTGGCTCTGAGCCCTGACACGTGGCTAGTCAGAATCAGGGTGTGAGCGCAACACACACGCTGAATGTCAAAGACTGAGAACAAATAAAATAACGTCAAACATCTCAATAACTTGTTCATACTGATCATGTCTCAAAATGACAACATTTTGGATGTCCCGGGTCAAACAGAATATGTAGTTAAAACTAATTTCCCCTGTACATTTATACTTTTAAGTGTGGATACCAGGAAAAAAGAAAGTGAAATTATTTATGTGGCTCACACTGTATTCTACTGGATGGAGCTGTTCTGAAGCTGGCTTAGGAGAATTTTGTTGTTGTTGTTAAGCAGGCCCCACACTCAGCGTGGAACCCTATGCGGGGCTCGAACTCACCACCCTGAGATCAAGACCTGAGCTCAGATCAAGAGTCGGATGCTTAACCCGTTGAGCCCCCCAGGTGCCCCCAACCTAGGAGAATTGTAGAACTGCCTGGATGGTGACGATCCCAGCTCTGAAGATTCTAGAACTCAGGCCTTGGGAATTCCAGAACTTGCCTCCTGGAGGGTCTGGAAGCCACCTCAGCTCTGGCATTCTAGAGCCCCCCTCCCCACATGCAAGTCATTTTCCCTGAGGCCCCAGGGTCCCCCCCTGACTTCCACCTCCCAACACCCCTCCAAATCAGCCTGGAGCACAAGATGGGACAGGATGGACCAGAGGAAGGGCCCTTATGGGGCAGCCCGGGGCAATGCCCCCCCCAGGCCTTGGTTTCCCCATCTGGACAAGACACGCAGTGTCCCCATATGCCCCCTCCCTCATCCTTCACCAACTCTGACCATCTGTGACTTCCTGCCCACACCCAGCTGGAGGAAGAGGGGCTGGCCTGGCAGCTGGCTGGGGGGGGGGCCAGGGATGTCCCTAGCTGCCCTCAGCCTCCCCTGGGCTCGCTGGGCAGAGGGCCAAGGTGGCAAGTGCAGCCCCGCCACGCCGGGGATGGCCACCACAGGTGCAATGTGCTGGCTCCTCGGGGAGCCGGGCCCTGCCCCGCCGGGTGGACGTGTGGAGCAGGGCACGCCGCGGGGCGGCCTCTGGAGCCTCCTCACCCCTGCCTGGGCCACAGGGGTGCAACACCACCTCCAGGGGAGCACTCACTCACAAATGCACTCCCCCCTTTCTGAGCGCTCAGCACGTGCTAAGAGGTTGCTTTCTCGAAGATGCCGTCTCCGTTTCCATCACCAGACACTCCCTCCGCTCATTTTGCAGAAGAAACAGAAGCACAAAGATGGGTGCTAACTTGCCCAAGGCTGCCCAGCAGGCCAGAGGGCAGAGCCGGGACGAGAACCGCAAGCACGTTGAGGGTAATAATCACTGTTATCATATCACCATAGCTGATACTTTTACGAATTATTTATCGTGACACGATACATATAGAATACATTACTAGTTATCATTAATGGCAACAAGTAATGGCTTCCGTGAGGGTAAAATACACAGCATAAAATTCACCATCGTAACCGTCTCTAAGCACACAGCTCAGCGGCATGAAGCACACTCACACGGTCCTGTCTCCAGAATGTTCCAGCCACCCCCACCCTCTGTCTCCAGAATGTTCCATCTCTGCACACGGAGACTCTGTCCCCACAAAGCATGGACTCCCCACCCCCGACCCAGCTCCCACCCTCTCCTCTCTGTCTGTGTGGACGGGACTCCTCTGGGGACCTCCTGGGAGTGGGGTCCTGCGGGATGTGTCCTTCTGGGTCTGGTTTCTCTCACTGAGCCCAATGTCCTCGGGGTCCCTCCGCGTCGTGGCAGGTGTCAGGGTCCCTTCCTAAGGCAACATATCACTTTTGAGTGCTTACTGTGTACACCCATGTTCTAGCACTCCGCATGCGTTCCCTAATTTAACCCCACAGGGCCCGGCGATGTGCACAGGATGCTCTTATCATGCCCATTCGAGAGGGAAGGAAACTGAGGCCCAGGCAGGGACGTCACTTACCCAAGGGCCATGCAACGCAGGAGCCGTAGGATTTGAACCTGGGTCGTCGGGCTGCAGACCGCGCCCCGACACTGCCAGCACCCCCCTCGGGCTCCCGGCCTGCTCTGTGAGCAGAACCCTCACCTGTTGGGTGTCTCTTCGCTGCTGACCATGAGCCTGGAGGCCTGCCATCGCTATAAATAGGCCGTCAGCTGGCGTCTGGGCCTCACCCCGGTGCGGCCACCTTCCCTGCACAGACGGCCCGTACACCTGGCTGCCCGGCCCCGGGGGAACCCAGGCTGCCAGGAGCCCCTCACCCCTCCGCTGCCCAGACACCTGGAGCGGGTGACACGGCTGGCTGCCAGTGGAGAGCCCGTCCTGGGTCACAGGTGCCCCCGTGGGCTCCCTGGGTGGGAGGAACGAAGCCTAGGGTCTCAGAGCAGAACTGAGGTGCCCCTCACCACCAACCGTCTCCTGGGGCTGGGGAAGAGGATCCGGGAAGGGACTGAGCATTTATGTAGTGCTTCCTGTATGCTTTTTGAGGATCACTGCCTCTGGTCCTCAGTGCGGTGGATGCGGTTCTCACGCTCCCCATTTATAGATGGGAAAACCAAGGCTGGAGACGAGAATGCGTCTCACATGGCCTGAAGCAAGCATGGACACAAACTGCCGTCCAGACCCAGGGTGCACTTCATGGTGACCCTGGTCCCCAGGCTTGGTCACGGTGGGCTCTTCAACGCGGTTCACTGCTATTCATTCATTTATTCACCGTGTATTCAGCATCTCCTTTTTTTTTTTTTTTTTTTTTTTTTATCGGCAGCACAACCGGGAGGGTGTGGATGTCACCTGGTAACCTCCAAAGTGTTTTGCAGGTTTTTTTTCCTTTCGGGGTTTGGAGGACTCAGGATCCTGTGGGTTCTAATTCTGCTCTGCCTCTCAGGGGCGGTGTGACTTTGGGCAAGCGGCTGATGGTCTCTGGGCCTGTTTCCTTACCTGGTGCATGGGAGAAGGTAACAGTCCGTCTCCCGCAGGATGGTGGAGAGAATTAAATGAGCTAAAATGTGGGATGAGCTCAGAACCAGGCTCACGGTGTCTGGCACACGCAATATGTGTTTGCTGCTGCTGCTGTTGCTATTGCTTGCTTCCCGCTTCCATCCAGCAGGGCTCGGGGACCCTCCCTGGGGCACCCTGGGGAGCCCCTCCAGCAGCTGCAAGCTTCCCAAGCCGGCCCCTGCCCACAGCGCCATGCTGGGAGGTTGGCACCGCACAAGGCGGGAACGGGAGGCCGGCCCGCGTCAGCGTCAGCAGATGGGCACCATCTGGGCTGGCGGCTCGGGGCGGGCTGGCAGCTGCTGGAGCGGGCGGGCCTGGCAGCCCCTCCCCCGCCCGGCCCTGGCACCGCGCCCGCCCGCGCCTCAGGTTTCTCAGGCCGCCAGAGGGGGCGGGGAAGCCTGGCTGGGCTTCAGGGCTGGGCCAGCGGCTTCCCTCTCTGGGCCCTGGTTCCTCCAGGCTCCCTCCCAAATGCAAGGCAGGTGGAGGAGGGCCGGGCTCGCCGGCTCCTGGCCTCCCCATCACCCTCACCGGGAAGCCACGCGGCAGGCCTCGCCTCCCCCTCTGAAGGTCCCCGGAGGCCTTCCTGCTCTGCTCCTCAGGCTCTGGGCCATGCTGGCCCCTGGGCCTTTGCACTGGCTGTGCCCCCATGCCTGCCGCACTCACGCAAATCCCTCTGTGGCTCCCTCACTTCCTTCAGGCCTCATCCCAAGAGCCACCTCCTTGGGGCCTCCCTCCCTCCTCACTCTCCTCGGTCTGGGGCGCCCCCCTCCCCACTCCTCTCCACACCCTGCCCCTGCTTTGTTTTCCTGCCGTTGTTCTTATTCACTGAACTGTGAATTGTCAGTTTCCGGGCCCCCCACTCAGTTGCACCCCACCCACTGCACCCATTTAGCAGGCAGCCCCCTGCGCCCCAAAGCAGAGCTCACATCACCCCCTCATCATGGTCCCCCCCCAGCTGGCCCCTAGGCTGCCCCCAGGGCACACACTGAGGCCAGCCCCTGGAATCAGGGCCCTAGGGCTCCAGATGGACGCCTGGGGCAGCCAAATTCAGCCCCAGGAGGTGCCCCAGCCTCTGACCGGCCTGGCAGCCCCAGGGGTGAAAGGGCCTTCTCAGAGCTCATCCCCATTCCCCCATCCCCCCAAATAAACCTGAGGATGGAGGGCTGGGAGCACCCCTGTCCGTCCACCTGACCCCTAGGAGAGACGGCTCCCTGGGGGCTGCCAGGCCTGTCCTAGGTCGGGGCAGAGCTGAGTGTGGTGCTTCCATGCACGTCTGTCTGTTCTGAGGAGCCGTATCCGACGCACCAGCTGTCCCCCCCAGCTGACATCAGAGGTGGTAGCCGTGCAGCTGGAGGGAGCGCCCCACCCCAACATCCACCCTGCACGCACATCCCTAGAGCTCCGTCCCCAGCCTCCTCATCAAATCCCAGCGGCGCTGGCTGAAGGGGGTGCTGTGCTGCGGCCCGGGCTGCGACCCCCTCCAGCCCTGGGACCCACAGACGGAAGGAGGAGGGCGGCGGGCAGCCAGCTCTCTCCGCTGTCGGACTGACACCTGCCTGACCAAGAACAGAGATTTCACTGGGACCCAGAATGAGGCTGGGGGTCCTGGAGGGCAAGCCCAGTCCACGGGAGCCTAGAACACAGCCCCAGCCCCGGGGTGCCAACAAGGCTGCCGGGTTGCCCACTTTGTACCCCATGATTCACCTCCATCCTCTTCCACCACCATCCGGGGTGGAGGGCTGGGGGCTGTCGTCAACAGCAGCTGCCTGCACCCACATCCCCCCCCCCCCCGCCCTCCCTTGGCTCTGGGATCTTGGGCAGTCAGGCCCTGTTTCCTTCGCCAGCCCTGGTTCCTCACCTGTGACATGAGTACAACAGCAATTCCTGCCTTGCTGGGCTGTGGACAGAATGGGATAGAAAAAATGCCCAGCAGAGAGAAAGCAGAGTTAGGAGTTGGGGTTCTGAAGCAAACGCAGGAGTTTTCCACACGGGAAAGGCCTGCCCAGCACGGGGAGCAACAAAGCACGGGCGTGGAATTGGCAAATGGTAACCGTGATCAGGATGGTAGCGGCGGGGACAGGGGGGTAAGAATAGGGGCCCGAGGAGCCCTCGCCCGGAGCCTGGCGTTTCCTCATGCCTCCGTGAGGGCTGTCTGTTGAGCACTCACCACGAGGACCCAACCAGGCAGCTAATTTGAGCTTCCCATTTTAAAGACAAGGAAAGAAGGCACAGAGAGGTTCAGCGACTTGTCTCGGATCACCCAGCTGGCCAGCGGCTGAGTCGGGCTTGGAATCGGCCCTCCCCTCACGCCCAGCCCAGCTGCGGCTGGGTCGGCTGGGGCCAGTTTGAGCAGGGGTTCCCCGTGGGGATGATGGAGCCCGCTGGAAGCAGGGGCGGGCACAGCTTTGACCTTCCCCAGCCTGCGAGCGAGGAGGCCGATCAGACTGGCTGGCAAAGGCATGGCAGTGGGACACAAAGGTGTCTGGGGAAGCCTGGAGGCCCAGCCTGCCTGCTGAGCCGAGGGGGGAGGGGGCAGGCTGGGGGAGGGGAGGCGCCTGGAGATTGTGCTGACACCGGCAGAAAACTCGCTTCAAAATTTTATCAGCTCAGCGCGGAGGAGGTGGGGGCAGGGCCAGGCTCAGAGGATGGAAGTGGTGGGAGAGGCCTGGACCAGCATGGTAATGCGTCTGCAGCCCCCAAGGCCACCCCTGCCCCCTGCCCAGGACAGCCAGTCACCTTGTCCACCCCTCTGCCTCCTCGGTCCCTAAGGCCGCTCTGCTCCCAGCCCCAGTGGGTTTGTGGCTCATGGGTGGGGGCGGGGGCAGAAGAGGTCAAGGTCAAGGAATCAAGGTCAAGACTGGGAAACTGGACTGCCTCTCCCTCCCACACACCCTGGAGACTGGGAGCCCTACAACCTCATCTAATCCTTACCCCATCGCTAGGAGAAGTGCGGTGGTTACCCCCATTCACAGAGGAAACAGAACTGTGATGTGACCAAAGTCACACAGGCCACAAAGGGCAGGGCTACACGTGGCCCCTGGGCAGTGAGCCCTGAGTCTGTCCCCGCTAGACCCCCCCACCGCCCCTCCCGCAGCCTTCCTTCCGTCTGTTTCTGGTAGTGGGTGCCTGTGGGATCTGCCGGGGCTGGGCTTGCAACCTGGGTGTACCCACCGGACACACTCAGGCAGCCCCCAGGTGTGTACCCACGTGTGCACCAGACTCAGCCCCGGTGGGGGGGTGGCACTGGTGGGGCATGTGACATGTGACCATTAGGTTCTATGAGCACACCTGACTGTCCACATGAAGACATTCCCAGCTGACACCTGCCACGTGGCAGGCCAGTGTTCACATGCTACATGCATGATCTGGCGACTCCCCTGGGGCCTCATCCAGCTAGGGACTCTGTTAACCTCCATTTGACAGATGGGGGAAACTGAGGCCTAAGGTGGACACGCAGCCAGGAAGCAGCAGGGCCCACCGCCCTCCCAGCCAGGCCCGGCCCTGGGCCACCAGCCCTGCTGACATCCAGAGGCCGGGATCTGCCTCTACATCTTTGCCCAGGCTGCCAAGCCTCTGGGACACCCCCCACTCAGCATTGTCCCGCCACCCCGGAGAGCTCGGCTCTGCCGCACCACTTTCTCCAGGAGGCTGCCATGGGTTTCCCCACCCTCACAGACCCTGCTGGTCTCCACGTGGGGCACTGACCATGGAACCAGCAAACACCCAGCTAGAACAGCCAGAGCCAGGGACACAGGGGACCAGAGACGGTGGTAACCTAGCCAAAGTCACACAGCACCCAGCTTCCCACTCAGCACAAAGGTGGGACCTGTCAGGCCTCTGTTGAAGGTCTGAGAGTTGATCAACTAGCATTCACAGCGCCCAACTCCAGTGTTCTTTCAGCTTTTCCTGGGGGGATAAGACTCTCTCTCCCATTGGTCGCTGTGCTGTCCTCACCCCTATTCCCAACAAGGCCTTATGTTGCCCCTGGGACCTCCTGGGACAGGGTCTCATCCTCCTGGGACAGGGTCTCATCTCCCGAGATCTCAAGGGCCTGCCTCTTACCTTCAACCCTCTGGACACACCGCCTCCCCCCTCAGACTCTCCTTGAACCGCACCTCTTCCCCTCAGACCTTCACAGCACAGGTGCCTGTTCCGCCCTAGCGCAGGCCGGCAGGCCCCCCTCAGCCCCGCCCACTGCACCTGCCTCCCCTCTCGGTCCCCACCTGAACCACCTCCCCAGCCGGACGCGCGTGGGCCGCCTCCCCCGCGCCACGGGGCCCCCCGCGCGCGCGCACATCTCCCCCACCCCCGACCCCGAGACCCCGGGCGCGCCTGCCCGCCCGCCTCACCTCGCTCGCGCACGAAGTAGGCCAGGTAGAGGTCGAGCTCCTTGACCGCCACGCCGATGTGATGGGGCTGCACGCAGAGCACCGGGTGGCCGCACTGCGCCGCCTTGACCAGGCGCTCGCCGTCAGTGCTCTCCAGCGGGATGCCCTTGAAGAGGATGACCATGACCAGGTCCAGCCGCCACACCTTGTCGGCCTGGCGCAGGCAGTCGATGCGGCGCATCTTGCCCTTTTGGTCGGGGTTGGAGAGCACGCAGCCCGGCGCCTTCTTGCCCGTGATGGCCAGCACGAAGTCCTCGCGGCACTCGGGCCGGATGTCTTTGCGCAGCTTGGCCAGCAGCCGGGACGCCCACTTCTGCTTCACCTCGGCCTTCTCGCCCAGCAGCTCGTCCTTCACGGCGCGCTCCTCGTCCTTCGACATGCGCTTCTCGTGCTTCTTGAAGTACTTGCGCTTCCGCGCCTGCAGGTTGAACCAGGTGTAGGCGAAGGCGCGCACATGAGGCAGCAGCGCCTCGATGAACGGGTGGAACTCATCCTGCAGGCACGAGAGGCCAGAGGTCAGGAGGCGCTGGGGACCGTGGCCCACTGCCCAGCCCGGGAGACTGAGGCCTGAGGGCCCCAGGAAGGCCCCAGGCGCCTGTGGGCAGGGGGCCACTGCAGACCTGCTCACCTCCTGGGGAAAAGTCGAGGCCAGAGGGGACCCAGCAGAAGTGTATGGGGGAGAGGCGTGAACCCCTTGCCCAAGTGGGGAAAGTGGGGAACCAGAGGCCTGGACTATGTGGGAGGTGCAGGCCAAGGCAAGAAGTTCATGGAGGGCTGTCTTGAACCCCAATATACAGACAGGCCAAGCTGAGGGTCCCCAGATGCTTGATGGGGGCTAGCCCATTGTACAGACGGGGAAAAGTGAGGCCAGGAGAACGGGGATGTTATGGACCTATTTGCCGTCTACTAGGACGGGGGGCGGCAAACCCCAGTCTGAAAGCCTCTTAAAGAACAAGATAGTGAGTATTCCATTCCGTTGCAACTACTCAACTCAGTGCCGCATCGCCAAACTAGCCCTCGATATGACACACAGATGATGGACATGGCTGCGTTCTGATAAAACTTTATTTACAAAAACAGGTGGCAGGCACTGGGCCCCAGGCCTGTAGTTAGCAAACTCCTGCACTAAAGTATGAGCTCGAGGGGCGCCTGGGTGGCTCCGGCGATTAAGCGTCCCAGGGTCCTGGGATCGAGCCCTGTGTTGGGCTCCCTGCTCAGCGGGGAGCCTGCTTCTCCCTCTGCCCCTCCCCCTGCTTGTGCACGCTCACTCTCTCTCTCTGACAAATAAATAAATAAAATAAAATAAAAATAAAGTATGAACTCCAATGTCTAGAGCAGGGCCAAGCACACAGAGGCTGCTGGACGGCTGCAGGAGAAACCAGGCTCCGAGAGCATCCCTATCAGCAAAGAGAGCTGACACCAGATTGTGGGGCGAGCAGTCCGAGGACCACCTGTACTGGCCCTTGGCACAAATTAAAAAAATGAGGTCTGGGGGGCCTTCCTATAGACCAGCGGTGCAGGAAGGCCCCACGGAGGTCCACGGGCCAGGACCAGGGCAGCCTGGATGTCAGAGCTTGCTGGAAGGACAGGCTCCTGCGCAGACCCCACTGCAGGGGCTGAGAAAGCTGAGGCCCAAGAAGGCAAGAGATCAGAACACACGAGAGAAGGGGAGCTGGCCTTGGAGGTTCAGAGCTGGGGAGAGGGGCCCCTGGGGCTGCCCCCCGACATACCCATTCAGACGGAAAATCTGAGGCCTGGGGAGGCTCTGAGGCCTGGCCAGACCTGTGACTTCAACCCCCACCCCCCTATCATGCCTAACTGGTGTTGCTGGGAGGCCACAACACCCATTTTACAGATGAGGAAACTGAGGCCCCAAGAGGAGGGGACTGAGTCATGAGGGGCATAGAACTGTCCCCATGAAAACAATAGCAGCCATGGCTGGGCCCCCCTGAGAGCAACATGGCGCCATGGGAGACCCCTGCCCCCTCCTGTGGGGGTGGGAGGGCTGTCTCATCTCTCCGTTTCTCATCAAGGGGAACCCACTCTGCAGAACATCTGGGACCTGGTTTCTCAGCCTCCAGGAGAAAGGAAGACAAAGAGAACCTTGGGCTCCACATCTCCGCTCTTGCCTGGGCCATGCGGGCTTCCAGAACGGGAGCGCTAGCTCTTCCCGGGATATGAGCCCCGTTCCCCGTTCCCCGCCAGCTCTGGAAAGGCTGCCCTAGACTCTTAGTATTATTGTTGACATTGTTACAATTATTCCCGTTGCTTACAATCTTCCAGGACACAGGGGAAGGCCCAGGGCTCTGCTACCCACTGCGTGATGGGATCCAAGGCCCAGACAGGGGCGGAGACCTGACCTGGGGGTCCCACAGGGTCTCAGGGCCTGTGTGAGGCCCCGAGCCCAGGCCCCCCGAGCCCTGTGAAGGCCATCGGCCGCTTCCTCAGAACAGCCTGGGGTCTCAGGGAAACAGCCGTTCTGGGCTATCAGTCTGCCTGCTGGCTGGATGGGGCTGGGCTCGGTCCCACCTCCAAGGCTGGACACTCACAGGGACCCCCACCCTGTACGCTCTCAGGGCTCTGTGCACCTCTGGCCGGGGATGGGGGGGTGCCGGGGCAGGGGAGGGGAACGACCTCAGATTTCACCTATTACCGAGGCTCTGAAAATAGCCTCCCGCCCTGGCCGGGGTGGGGTGGGATGGGGCTCAGCATATGGCAGCCCAGCTCCCCACTCCAATGTCCCCCAAAGTGTGAGTCACTGCAACAGCTGTGGCGGGCACTGGACCTCAGGGCTCTTTTCCGCTGCCCACTCCCCCCACCCCGGCTGGCCCTGCTGAGGCCGAGGGAGAATGCAGGGGGGCCCATCCACGGCCGGTCCCTGTCCAACCTCCACAGGGCTTTCCTGTGCCTGAATGCCACCTGACAGGCCAGCCCCAGAGAAGGGGAGTGACTCAGCCAGGGTCACACAGCCGGTCAGCAGAGCTGGGACCAGAGCCCGGGCTGCCTGGCCGGAGGGGCTGGGGGTGGGGAAGCGAGAGAGGCACAGGTCGCTGCCCCCCATGGAGGGGACGCCAGGGTGGCAGGAGGCCAAGGCAATGGTGTTGACGCTGGGCCATGGCTGCCACCCAAGTTCTGGCGCTTTACTGGGGCAGCGATAAGAGGTAGCTGGGAAGGGGCAGCTGGACGGTCAGCCGGCAGGGGCCGACTGACAGGTCCCCAGACTCCTCTCCTTGAACCCTTTTCTCTCTGAACCCCTCCCCTGGCTCTGGGTCCCACCCCTTCTCTGTGCCCTACTCCCTCCGGGCCCACTCTCAGGAAAGGTGCCAGGGAGGCGGGCAGGGGCGGGAGACCACGTCACCAGTGACCCCAGCTGGTCCGGGAGGAAGGAAGACAAACAGTCTGTAACTGGGTCAGGGACCTGCTGCCCTATCCTCCCTTGTCCTCCCTGGGAGGTCAGCCCAGATAAGAGGCAGGTCTGTCGCTCTCTTTGTCCCACGAGACCTGCCACAACCAAGACATCTTCCCCAGGGCACCTCCCAATGCCCTCACTGGCTGACCAGGCAAAGGAGACAGTCAAGGCAAGCCAGATCCCGAGAATCCTCCCAAACTCCTACACATCCCTCAAAGCCCTGTCTCCAGTGTTCCTTCTCCTTCAGGCAGCCTTTCCTGCTCTCCTCGGGGATCCTCCCAGACCTAGCCTGGAACACACAAGCTGGGGTTCGGAGTCTGGCTCTATTGCTACCCCCCCCAAACCTGAGGCCCAGGGCTAAAGCACCCATTTGCCAAGCAGACTCTGCAAGAGAATGAGGTTGGGTGACAAGGGCCTCCATTTTCACCCTTTCTCTGACCCCGGAACAAATCACTGCTCTGCTTTGGGTCTCAGTTTCTCATTCTGTACAATGGGCAGAAAGGGATACGGCAGCTGTGGGGTGTTGGGGGTTTTTGTCAGTTCCTGGTAACCAGAGAGGCAATGTTGGGGGGAGGGGGACCGAGGCCAGGCCGTTCCCAGAAATGCCACTTGGCTCACTGGGACTTCCTGGCCAAAAAGGGCAGCAGCAGCTGGGAGGTAGACACCTGGGTCCAAGCCCTTGCTGGATGGGCTGCACCATGAAGCTCCTATTCACAAACCACAAGTTCTCCAGGAAGGATTCTCTCTCCCTCATTTACTCAGTGACTCACCAAACGTTACTGAGAACTACCTTACCACCTCCTAAATTCGTATCCCAAACTCTTTATTTATTTTTTTTTTTATAAAGATTTTTATTTATTTATTGAGAGAGAGAGAGAATGATAGAGAGAGAGCATGAGTAGGGAAGAGGGTCAGAGGGAGAAGCAGACTCCCTGCCGAGCAGGGAGCCCGATGTGGGACTCGATCCCGGGACTCCAGGATCATGACCTGAGCCGAAGGCAGTCGCTCAACCAACTGAGCCACCCAGGCGCCCCTTGTATCCCAAACTCTTATGCGCCCTTCAAAGCCCTGGTTCCAACGTCTTTTCCTCTAGGTTAAGGCCAGGTTAAGCGGCAAACAGCAGAGACTATCCATCTGGCACCAGTCAGTGTCCCTAACCTCAGGTAGTCCCCCCCTCAAGCTCAGAGCATCACAGCTTAGGCTTAACTCCCACCTAACGAGGGTGAGATGCATTTGCTTGTTGGACAAACATTTATTGAGCGCCTACTGTGTGCCAGCTCCGTGCACGGTGCTATGGACCCAGCAGTGACCCGGGCTCAGTCCTCACCTGGATCCTGATCGGGGCAGGGATGGACGTGAAACAAGCCGACAGATATGCAATAAAATGTCAGTTTGAACAAAGCGCTCTGAAGATATTTAAAGGAGTTTGGGGAGGGCCAGGGAATGCCTTAGGGTTGTTTTTTAGCTGGCAGTGGTCAGGGAGGGTCTTTCATAGGAGAGAACACTTGAACAAAGACCTAAAAAATGATGGGCCAGGGTAGGAGCTTTCCAGAGAATGAAAACAGCATGTGCCAAGGCCCTGAGGCAGCACCATGCCTCATGTTTTGCGAGAACACTGAAGAGGGTGGTGTGGCTGAAACCGAGTGGACGAGAAGAAGAGTGGAGGGGGTGAGGGCAGGGAGGTGCTGGGGGCTGGTTGTGCAGGGTCTTGTGGGCCCCTGAGAGGAATCTGGGTACACGGAGCAATGGGAGTTAAAACTTCCCATCAAAGTGACTGGGGAGTCTGAACCCTGGATCTCCTGCCTTCCTTCTTTGCGCCTTCATGTCCCAGGAGGATGACAGGGGCTGAGCCAGAGGGCCAGGGTGTGGGAGAGAGAGTGAGAGAGACAGGGCACGGGGTCCTACCTTCCAGAGGCTGAGCATTTACTGAGCTATCAACTCTGCAAAATAGGGACTATCCTCACGCCTGGTTTCTGGAGGGCGAGACTGAGGCACTGAGCACCGAAGCCACCCACCCAAAGTCATGCAGCCAGGAAGGAGCCAAGCTGGGGCTTCAACCTGCATCCCCGTGACCGTGGACCTCCGGACTCCTCAGCCTGCTCCTGGGCCCTTCAAGCACGTGGTCTGGCCCCGTCGCTGGGACTCCCCAGAGATGGCCATCCTGTACCCCGCCTGCTCTCCCGAATCCCGTGTGACTCCCTTCCCCTGCTCGGTCCCAGGTCACGGGCCACCTCCTCCTTAGCCAAAGCGGCAGCCCGGCCTGGCCCGGCCCCTGGACTGCGGCCCCTCCAGGACGCAGATTTGGTCCTTCTTGTTCACTGCTGTGCCCCCAGCACCCAGATCCCTGGGAGAGCAATCCCATCCTCTGCCTACGTGACACCCATCCAAGCACCCCGCACGACAGAGGATGCTGGCACCCCCACAGGCTTGGCCAGACTCAGGAAGACCCTGGACAAATCCTCAGGGCTCACGGCTGCTCCCATCACCCAGCCCAGGGCCTGGCTCCTGCTGGGCAAACAGCGACAGCAAGGGGAGGGTATGTTGGAAATGCCTCTGAGACATTTAACCCAATTATTAGTTCAGCGACCACCATAATCACAGCCACATTTATTTGGCACGCACTGTATACCAGGCACTGTGCTGAGGGTGAAGCCTCGGAGGAAGGCATGATTGTACTCCGCATCTCACGGGGGCAGAGATGGAGGCTCAGAGAGTTCCTGCTCTCGGCTGGCAGACCCGTCCACTCATTCCTTCGTGCAACAGACATCTGTAAGCGCCTACTGTGTGCCAGGCCCTGCGCTGAGCACCTCACAGGGGTCCTCCCTCCCCGAAGCCTCGGAAGATCACCGTTGACTGCATTTCACAGCAAGGACAAGGGGGCACGGAGGAGTTAGGTGCCCTGCCCGGCGTCACGCACCGCGAAGCCGAGAACTCAGTTCTGAGCCTCCTGAGCAAGACCTGCGTGCAGATCCGAGGGGCCCTCCCTCGGTCTCTGCCTCCGGGACCCCCATTAGGGCCCATTGGAGGCGGGGCAGGGCTGTGTCTTCGTGGGCGAGGTGGCAGTGAACACGCACGTGTGTGTGCATGTGCGTGGGTGTGGTTCAGTCCCGGGGGAACCCCCCCGCCCCCGCCGCACCGCAGGTCCACATGCCCC
Source organism: Phoca vitulina (assembly GCF_004348235.1). Taxonomy (NCBI): domain Eukaryota; kingdom Metazoa; phylum Chordata; class Mammalia; order Carnivora; family Phocidae; genus Phoca; species Phoca vitulina. Next base: position 2,436,675 of record NW_022589784.1, on the reverse strand, counting down.
GACGGGAGCAGGCAGCACACGCGTGTGCAGGTTGGTGTGAACACGGGCATTCGCATGTGAGGGCTGCGTGGGACAGGAGGGCCCCGGACGTGGTGAGTGTTTCCCATCCATTTGGTGTGAGACAGGGAGGGAGGACAGGGAGGAGAGAGACAGAGACAGAGGGGGGGGGGGAGAGACAGGGAGAGGGAGGAGGAGAGAGAGAGGGGTGGGGGGGTGAGAGAGACAGAGACAGAGGGAGAGAGAGAAGGAGAGAAGGAGGGAGGGAGGGAGACAGAGAGAGAGAAGGAGAGAGAGGGAGAAGGAGAGAGAGAGAGAGAGGGAGAGAACGCTGACTCGCCAGAATCCCAGCTTCGTGATTTACAAGGCGCCTGGCCCTGGCGCTTGCTGAGGAACCCCTGCCTCCGCAGAGAAGGGAGGAGGGAGAGACACAGACACAGGGACGGAGAGAGGGAGAGCGACCTGGAGCCAGGTTGTGCTTTTTGCAGGAGCCAAGCAGAGGCATCAGACCATGGGTGGGGGGCGCACACGGGGAGCGCCCACCTGCCCAGGCCTGCCTCAACAGCCAAGTGGGGGCAGTGGCCCCAAAGCCAGCCTTGCCCGCCATAATGCTGTGCCACCCAGGGCGGGCCCTGGCCCTCTCTGGTCTTGGCCCCTCTCCCAGCCCCCCAAAGCCCAGGTCAGGCCTAGACCCCACGACCTCCTGCCCCCCCATCCCGCCCCTAGGAGGCATGTAAAAAAAATACCTGCTAAACCCATCAAAAGTCAGGGCCACCCTCCCAGCCTCGGTCTCCCCACTGGAGAAACGGCAGTAAGAGGGGTGCCACGCTGAGAGGGAGCGTGGGGCAGAAATGAAGGGAGGAATGAATGAATGAGGGAGGGGCCCTGGCGGCCGGCGTCGCACGGCCTCAGCCCCGGGGAATCCTGGGCACTGCGGCCAAGCGGGATTTGGCCCCAAACCCGGAATAACTAACGTGGCGGTGAGGCGGGCGGAGGGAGGCAGGGAGGGAGGCCCGGAGCAGGGCCAGCGCGGGGAGGCCAGCCTTCCCGCCGCCAGGATTTATGGAAGTAACGGCTGTTCCACACAGTTCCTCTTAAGAGTAAAAGTGAAAAAGCGCTTGAGTCACCACTGAAACAGGGACGGGGCTCCCAGAATCCTCCAGGGCCGCCGCCGCCACCGCCCCCCCCACCGGGGGCGGGCAGGGCCGGGGGCACCGGGGCGCTGGCACCGACAAGGATCCGGGTCGGATCAGCTAAAAGGGAGCTATTTTAGGATGGGCTCAGGTTGTAAAATTAGTCGGGCAAAGGGGGGAGATTGAGGCCCAGAGACGGGGAGACACACGGGAGAGACGGAATGGGGGAGAGAGACACACAGAGACAGATGGAGGCACGGAGAGAGACACGGAGGCAGAGACAGGGAGAGACAGACCCAGAGATCGAGGAGAAACAGAGACGGGGAGAGGGAGATGGAGATGGTCAGAGACGCGGGGTGGCGGCGCACTTAGAGAGACTGAGCCAGACAGCCAGGAGTGCAGGTCCTGCGCGGGCAGTCGGGGTCCTCCCAGGGGGGCTCCCAGCCAGAGATCCCAGCCCAGGCTGGGTCTGCAAGGAGCTCTGGGGGATCACCCTCAGGCTTTGGGGAGCCTGCCAGCGGGTCCTGGGTCTCCCCTCCTGGGTGGGGGACACAAGAGCAGAGCAGGGGAGGGGAGCCCCCCGGAATTTGGGCCACTCCATCCTCACCCTAGCCCTGGGAAGGGGGCTCTCGGGCTCTCTCTGCCTATCTCTGTCTCCTGTCTCCACCCCCCCCCACACCCGCCGCTTGCCCCGAGCAACCTCAGGTAGCATTCACTGTCCACCAGGAGCCTGCCTGGCTGATCCTTGCCCTGCTCCTGGGGAGGGCCGAGCCAGGCCCCGTGAGCACACATGCTCACACCAGGGCTCGGGTTCTCACTGCCACCGCCTCTCCTCTCGGCAGCAACGTGGATGAAGGCCTGTCTCCCGAGGAGTCCTGATGGGGGAATTCCAGGGCTCAGTGACAAAAGGCGGCCTTCCAACCTCCTCCCCTGGAATAGCCTCCCTGGCTCAGCCCCCCTGTGTGGCTCTCGGGAGCTGGCAAGCGCAAGAAGGGCAGAGGGGGCGGGGGCGCCCACAGCCACCCAGGCCACCCCACAAGCCCAGAGACTGGGAGGCCCAAGGTCACGCTGCAACCCTCACTAGAACCCTACTTGCACCCGGGGAGCCTTAGGGCAGCTGGGAGGCAGAGGTGGGGCAGCAATGACAACTTCCGGGGGGGCCCCCAAAGTTGTTCAGAAAGGGAAACTGAGGCCTGGACAGGAGCAGGGACTTCCCCAAGGTCACTCAGGGGATCATGGGTAGGACAAGCCCTGAGACCCCCCCC
>NW_022589784.1:2370076-2434180 GCF_004348235.1 Phoca vitulina | reverse complement strand
CCCCCCCCCCCCCCCCCCCCCCCCCGGCTCTGCACCGCCCTCTCCTTTTCTGGCGGGAGCCAGGAACTCCCTAGCGCGGCAAGAAAGATTCTACCATGAATGAGGGGGACCCCAAGATCCTGAATAGTGGACCCTCTCCACACAGACTGGCAGTCCCTGGGACCCAAGCTAGGCATAGGCATGCACGTGCTCCCCATAAGGGAGAGAGGAGGGGGACCGGACACCCAGGCTCCCGCTGGACTCCCACCTCCCAGAGTGCTGCACTTTGCAATCTGGAGGCCACACTGCCCCTCTCTCCAGAGCCTACCTTAGTCCTCAGGAGAAACTGAGGCCGCAACCCCATTGGCCTAAAGACACATAAGGACATGGGGGGAGCTGGAAGTAGACCGCGGCGGGGGGGGGGGGGCGTCCCAGAGGGAGCTGGAAGAGGAAAGGAGTCCCCCGGGGTGCGGCCTGGGACAGGGGCAGCCGCCCCCTCCCCACACACCCCCTTGCCCGTTGCACAAGGGCTCAGCCCCGGACAGTCTGGGAGCCTGGCCAGGGGTGAGAGGCTACGGGAGGGGGGCAGGGGCAGGTGCCGGGCTGGCGAGGGCGTCCGCAGCGCCGCAGTGCCCGGGCCAGACCCCGGAACGCCCGGCCTCCCGGCTCCTCCCGGCGGCGGCGGCGGCGGCGCAACAATCCAGAATCGATGCGGCGAAAATATCAGATCAGATCGGTGTCGGGGGGCGGGGGGCGCGGGAGACCGAGCCGGGATGTCAGCGCGCCCCCTCCCCCCGCTGCTGGCGCCTCCAACTCCGCGCGCCCCCTCCCCCTCCACGCACACGTGGGCCAATAATGGGGGGAAAGGCGTCCCGGGGCTGGGGTGGCGGGGCACAACCTTGGCGGGGGGCGGGGGGCACTGTCTGGGGAGCACATCCGAGGGATCCTCTCCTCCACAGTGCCGAGGGACCCAGCCAGGACCCCTCGATTCCTCCTAGAGGCAGGCCCGGTCAGGGCGGGGGGTCACGCAGAGGCCTGCCTTCGGCTCCCGGGGGAGGGCGCCCCCAGACCTTCCCGGGTGGGGTGGGGGCTAGCGTCCCGCCAGCCTGCACCCCGAGTCCCGCGTCCGCGTGGGGGGAGAGGCCGGGGCGCCGGGGGCGGGGCGGGAGTCCCGAGGGAGGGTCGGGGCGGGGGGTCTCCGGCCCAGCCCATCCCCCACCGGCCCCTGGCCCGCGGCGGGGGCACCCCGGCGGGGCGGCGGGAGGGACGCGCGCCTTTCCCGTCCCGCCTCCTCGGGCTTCCCGACTCCGGGGCCGGCGGCGGGGGGCGCGGGGGGCGCGGGCCGAGCGAGGGGCGTACCTGGGTCAGGCAGAGCGGGGACGAATACATCCCGGGCGCGGCGGGAGGCGCAGGGCCGGCCGGAGCGGGCGCGCTGAACTTACTGAGTCATTTTTCCAAACCCCCCCCCCGCGGCCGCGGCCGGCGCGCTCCTCGCCGCCTCCTCCCTCGGTCTCCCTCCTCCCTCCCTCCCGCGCTCGCTCTCTCTCCCTCTTCCTTTCCTGTCCCCCCTCCCTCTCTCCTCCTCCGTCTCTGTCTCTCCGTGTCTCTGTCTCTCCTCCCTCTGGCAGCCTCCCCCCCTCCTCCCCCCAATTTCCCTCCCCTCCCACCCGAACCTCCCACTTCTCAACATCCAACTTTCAAAGAAACGAGGGAAAAAAGAGCGCGAGCGGGGAAGGAAAGCCGCTTCCCCCCCATGCCCCATGAACCCCCATCATAGCTATTATTACGAATTACGAGCCGCCCTGGTCCCGGGCACCGGACGGGAACCAACCGGCCGCGCAGAGCCCGGTCGCCACGGGTCCCCGAGGACCGCCCACCCGAGTCAAGTGGGGACGGGGTGCTGGGCTGTTGCTGGACACTTTGGGGCCGGAGGTGGATTTTTAGGACCCCCCCCCCCAACCCTCCCCGCGCTGGCCGGGAAGTTGGAGAAAAGAGCCAAGTTTGGGGGGGGAGGGAAAGAATGAAGAAGTGACGTGTGCAGAGGCCGGCGCCAGCGCGCGTCTTTCCCCTTAAAGATGTACGACCCGGGGTGCAGGGCAGGAGTGGGGGGTCCCACAGCATCCTCTCCCCCTGCTCCCCGGAGAGCCAGACATGGGCTGCAGTTCCCCCCTGGCACAGAGGCTGGCTCCAAGGGCACTCTTGCCCACCCCACCAGTCCCGAAGGTCCCAACTAACCCAAGAGCCTCCAGGAATCTGCTCTCACCCCTTCAGTTAGCACCAAAGGGGAACTAGGTGTGTGTGGGGGGTTGCTTTGGCATCCCCCGTTAGTCACCCCAACATCCCAAGAGGATGTGTCCAGAACCTCAGGTTGGCCAGATAAACCCTTGCAGCCTCTTCTCTGGGTGTCCAATAATTCCTACTGAGCCTAGGAGTGTGCCCATTTCACGGATCTGGAAACTGAGGCACGGTGAATGGGTTGGCACCAGGCCACCTGGCCCCAGAACCCACCTTTCTAAAGCTCCATTGTTCTCCCTCTAGAGTAACTGGGCACAGACCTGACCTCCCCCAGTCTCTGCCCCCAGGGTGCCATGACCTCAACCGTCCCCCTTTCACCCCCTGAATCCTCCCAGCTTCAACTGCAGAAGCTCTCATTCCCACCCCACAGACTAGGGTGATATGTCCCTCTGCCCCTTGGTGTTGTCCCCTCTAAAGTGCACTAACAGTGCCCATTCATGGGGTCCATGGGCATAAGGATAATGACACTTAGCAGAGCCTTGACCTTGGGTCAAATGTGCACCAAGACATTCTTAGAAAGCCTGATGATTTTGATTTGTCTCTCCCGGTGTCCTGATGCCAGATGATACCCTCTTGCCAACTTGGGGCAGGTGCCCCATGCCCAGGGTAATGGGAGGTGCCAGGAACCCTATTATTCTCCCGTGTTATAGGGAGGAAACAGGCTCAGGGTCCCAGGGCTAGACTAGGAGGGAGCAGGGTTCCTACGGAGCACGTATTCCCTGGGCCACACTGACTCCCCACTGCATGTGGGTGTCCGTTATTCAAACAAACAGTGCTTAGCACATCATGAGCACTTCACAAATGTTTGAAAACCCCTTGGCTATCAGGCAGCCGGTGTGGGGGGGTGCATTTAAAACTCCAGGATGAATGGGGAAAGTCAAGTGTCTAAGAATCCAAATGCCAACATAACATAAAGCAATATTTTATTATTTTTAAATGGCCAGGAACACAGAGCACAAGATTCCAAATTCACAGACATTTAAAGGTTACACTTGACTGCGGAGGGTTCTCCCAGCTCAGCCCCCTCATTCCCGCCCAGCTTGCCACCTGAGCTCCTTTCCAAGGTGAAGTCTGGAGAGCACAGACTGCCCCTCTCAGAGCCTCGGTCTCCACATCTGTAAAATGGCAACAGTGCTGGGACGCATGGAGGAGGGTTGGAGATGGGAGTCCTGAGGTCACCTATGTGAACACTGTGGGCAAAGTGCAGAGAAGAACCTTCTGCAAATTCCTGAACACCAGTGAACTGTTACAAATCTATATATTCTAGTTCGGGTGGGAGGGGCCCTGCGGCGCACACAGTAGGTCCACAGCTGGCCCGCTCTAGCGCAGGCTTGCAGCCTGGTCTACATCTCATCCAGCAGCAGCTACACTCCTGTGTGCCTCAGCTTCCCCTTGGTGAAAAAGGGAGAAGGTAGTTTCCACCCCCTGGGTTATTATGGGTGAACCAGGGACTATTTGGGCTGAGGTCAACTGCACCGAGCAGTTATCCGAACAAAGCAATCGGTGGATTTGGACCTGTTTGTGCAAGGGTCCAGAAGGGGGCCGGGGGGCATGATTTAGCTCCGGGCACTTTGGAGCACAATTTAGCTCATTGGTTAAAAAATTAAAAATGCACTCTCCTTATCATTCATTGTGCCTTCTCTCTAACTGTCCCCGATCCAGACGCACAAGCGTGTTGCCCACTACTCTACCAGTAATGGCAACAATTTGGGAACAGGGCACCGTGTCCCTCTGCGGAGGGCCAGATCAGTAATGCCAGCATGGGCACAGGCTGGAATACTATGCAGCTCCTAAAAGAACAAGAGGCTCCCACCGGCAGATGCCTCTGGGAGACACACAGCGGGGAAAACAAGCTGGAGACCAGGGCTTCCCACCCGAGGGTGCTCTGGATCCTTCTCGGCTGGGGCTTGGGGCATCCTAAACACTGTGGGGGAGGGGTGCTGAGCAGCATCCCTGGCTGGAGCACCCCCAGTCCTGACCACCGCAGATGTCCCCAGACATGGCCCAGTGTCTCCTGGGGGCAGAACAGTCCCTGGGTGAGACCAACCCCACTCACTGTAAATGCTGCAAATAGACTCAAGATCTCACTGGGGATTGTTTTTACAAAATACGCAAGCATCCTTTATAAGACTATGTACCTGTTACATGTGCAACGGTTCAGAAGAAGCTGAATGAAACCAGAGCATCCCCCGGAGCAGGGACCCACACAGGTAGGGGTGATGAGGCAGGTTGGTTTTCACTTGGGATACTTTGGTATACTCTTTAGATGTGCACGAATGGTCTGTCTCATTAAAAACAAACTTTTAAAAAAGTGAGTGGCATTCACAGAGCAGCTCAGGCAGGGACCACAGGTGCCCACCTAGTAACTCCAGAGCGACCACCCCCTAGAGAACAGAGGACACAGCACCGTGCCAGGCCTTGGGAACGCACACTTGGGACAGCGTCACTCCTCCTCGGCCCTTGTGTGCTCCCATTTCACAGAGGAGAAACTGAGGTTCTAGAAGGGGACGCTGAGGTCTTTGGTCTTGGTAAGTAAAGGCAGGACGGGACACAGGGCTGGCAGAGACACGCAGCACATACACCATGCCACACAATACTCACGTCACAGGAATACAGACACACACAGTCACACACCAGTGACACAAACACATAAAGATTCGCCTGAACGCAGGCCCACCCACAAACACAGACGTCCCCACACCTAGCCTCAAGCCTCACGACAGAAGGGCACCAGGGACTCACAGGCTCACACAAGGCACACGCATCCACACAGACTCGGGCACACTCAGGAGACACACAGACCCACTCGAGTGCACACACAGCCATGACCACAACACACGTACACTCCTTCACAATCACACACTCACACCCAAACACAACCATACACACCTAGGATCACACCCGCCCACGAGCAGAACCGCTCCCAGTATCCCTACGCAGGCGTGGGGGCCCATATGTGAAATAACCACATCCCTGCTCCTCCCCCGTGCAGTCCCATGGACACCCCCAACCCGCGCCCCCCCCCCCCCCCCCCCCCCCCGGCCCCTGCAGCCGGGCTCAGAGCTCTCCAGGTCCGGCTGGAGGCCGGGGCGGGTGGGGTGGCTCCTCTCCACTCTCACAAGTGCAGGTGCCTGTCTGCGTGTGGTTGCGTGTGCCCCTCTGTGTGCGTGGCATTATGTACGCCTGTGTCATGGGTGTGAATGTTCCTGTGCCACTGCACCGGGTGGGGGACAAGGGGAGAGGCTTGCACTGGGGAGGGCAGCCCAGGTGTCCCACTGCACAGGAGTGTGGTGGGAGTGTTGTGTTTCAGCGCTGGGGGCGAGTGCAGGGGAGGGTGAGGACTGGCAGGGGGTGGGAAGTTTACCAGACTATGGGACCCTGAGGGTTGGGTGCCAAGGTACCCCTGTGTCCATGTAGGACGCCTTTTTCCCTTTCCCAAACAGCACCCCAAAATGGGATGCACGTTCAAAGAAAAAAGCAGAGACTCCGGCCTGGCCTTGGTGCTTTTATATTTAGAAAATTATATAAAGTGCCCTGGCGTGGGGGTGGGGGTGCAGCGGGGATTCCCCTGTAGGGGAGAAAACAACACTTTGTGCCCGCCCCGTCTGTCCTCGTAGGGGGCAAGTGCAGGGAGGCAGGACTGGGAGGGTGGTAGCTCCTAGCATAGAGAGGATGAGGGGGTTTCCTTGGCCACCCTCCTGAGCCCGACCTGGCCCGCGCGCTTCTGTTACCGGCCATCCCTCGGGACCTCTTCGGCCGCGGAGTGGGGGGACCCCCACCGCCCCGCCTCCCTCTGGGGCAGGTCCCCGCGCACGCGCAGCCCCTGGCGGGAGAAGGAGCCGCCACCGTGTGATCGTGTCCCGGCGCCACCTCGTGCCCGATCCTCAAGCCAGGACCACCTGGGGCCTCGCGGATGGGGTACCCCGAGTCGGAGGGAAGTGGAGGGGACGGTGTGTGGGGGGTGAGATGAGGGGACAGAGCTTTGGCATGGTAGAGGAAACACCCGGCCCTCACTCAGCAACCCCGGTTACAGGAAAAAAGGAACTGGGGGTGGGGGCGAGGGACAGTGTAGACCCATCCCCAGGAATAGTCACTCGGCGCTAATCACACGCACACAGTGACACCCAACTGTCCCCTGGGACACAGGGACACGACACAGTTCCCCATTCACCAGCAACCCCCTAACCGCCACACATTCACATGGGGATACCCCACGGGTCACCCAGGGACATCACGGCCCTCGGGGACACACAACCCCGCCGTAGAGCTTCACAACACCTTCCCACAGGGACGCACGGTTACCCAGACACACACACTGTCCCTTAGCCGCACAATGCTCTAACACACACGCAACACAACACACACAGCCACGTGGATGCGCAGACACACACAGACACATAAAGGAGAGGACTCGACGCCTCGAGACCCACGGACCCATGGCCAGAGACGGGACCACCCAGCCGTACAGACACGCGGGCGCATCCCCGGCTTCCCGTGCTGACCCGTTTGGGAGCACAGAAGCCCCCAAACGCACCCCTCGAGTGCCGGATGCCAACGACGCCCGCGGACTGGACACCGGAACCCTCAAGTGCAGCCACCGACGCTAGCGGGCCTGGGGCGCGCCGGGCCGAGACCCGGTGACCCCTCCCGGCTGGGACCCGGCGCGCGCCGCGGAGGGGCCGGGGTCGACCCGGGGGCGGGGCTGAGGCATCGCAAGGGCGGGCGGGGTGGCGGCCCCCGCGCGGCGCCGAGCGCAGCCGCCCGCCCGGCTCCAAGTTCAAGGCGCCCGGCGGCGGCCGCTGCGCGCTCTCCGCCCCTCTCCGCAGCGGCCATTTTCCGCTAGCTGGCGCGCGGCGCTTGCCCGGGCCGGGGCACCCCGCGGGGGCCGCCGCGACCCCCGCCCCGCACGGCCCCGGGCGGGCGCCCCCTCCTCGGCCCACGCTCCCCCGCGGCCTGCGCGCTTGGGGGTCGTGCGCTCCGGGCCGCGCCCTCCCGCCTCCGGCCCGGCCAGGGAGGAGGCGGGAGCCGGGTCTGGGGGGGACCCTCTCCCGGGAGCCCCGCCCTCTCCGCTAACTCCGCGGCGCCCGCCAGGGGCCCCCCACTTGGGGTCCCCCGCTGAGCCCCGCGCGCCAGCTCCGCCCCCAGCCGCGGGGGGGGGGGGGGGGCCGCGGCGGGGGGGGGCCCCGCAGCCGCGGTCGGTGTGTGGGGGGGTCCCCGCCTCGAGCCCCTCCCCTGGGCGGCCCCCGCCCCCTGCCCCCCCCAGACCTTGCAACTTTCGCCGGGAGCCCACGCACCACCCCAAAAACTCCCCGGGCGAAAACGAAAGTGGGGGCGGCGACGTACCATGGCGCTGCTGCGAGGAGGCGAGGCCGGCGCCGGAGCGAGCGCGCTCGGTCCCCGGCGAGGGGGGGCCGGAGGCGGCGGGAGGAGGCGGCGAGGGAGGGCGCGCGGGGGAGGGAGCGAGCGCGCGAGGGAGGGGGCGCGCCGCGCCCGCCCCCCCCGGCCCGCAGGACCCTCCCCTCGGCCCGCCCTCCCCCCGGCCCCGCGCGCCGCCCGCGCCTCAGGCCGCTCCGCGCCCCGGCTCCGGCTGCGGCTCCATCCCCGGCCCGGGCCGCGCGAGGGGAGGCCGAGCAAGCGGCCGCCGCGGCGGGTCGTGGGGCCCAGGTCGGGCTGGCTGCGGAGGAAGCGGATCCACCTTCGCCGCGGCGCGCGCGCGCTCACACACACTCACACACTCACACACACACACTCACACACTCACACGCAGAGGGCTCAGGGACACTCGCGGCCCGGGCCTCCTCGACTCCGACACGGACACACAACGCACACCGACGCGCGCAGACCCACACAGTCGCGCTTGCAGCTTGTTACAGACACACACAGCCTGCGGTGTCATCCAGACACGCGGGGACCCACACTCACGGCCGGTGGGGTGTCTCGGACGCACACTCCTGCAGGATGCCACGAACACAGACTCACACGGCCTGCGGGTGTCACCCAGACACTCGGGGACTCACATATTCACAGCCTGTGGGGTGTCACCCAGACAACCACAGGCTCCACGCTGTCACACACAGACTCACAGCCTGCAGGGTGTCACCTGGACGCTCACACAGATTGACAATCATAGAAAGACACTCCAGACCTCGGACTGACCTGCACACCGACCCCCAGGACCCCTCCCCCAGGCGATCGCGCCAGCCACCCGGGCCCGTGAGTGCAGGTGTCCCGGATACACGCAGTCACAACAAGCACGCATAGCGGGGAGACGGGACAGATGGGGACACAGACAGAGACTCGGACACCGAGGGCGACAGACCTGGGGGGCGGGGGTCCCCTGGGGGTCCCGCAGGGGCTCCAGCGGGGCGGGGGGCGGGGAGCGCGCGCGGCGGCTTCACAGGTTGGGGGTGAGCGGGCGCCCCCTCCCCGGGTCAGGATTAATGGTGGCGCCTCGGCAGCGGGGGGAGGGGCGGGGCCGAGGAGGGTCAGCCCCCCGCCCCTGCCGCGCGGGCAGCGGTGAGCTGGGACGCTGTGCCGCAGCGCCCCCCCCATCCCTGAGCGCTCTCCCGCAGTCCCCCTCCTCCCGCAGCCGCAGCGCAGGCACCGCCCCCTCCCCCCCTCCCTGGCTCTGCGTCTGGCGCAGCTGGGGGACGACGGGAGGGGTCTTGCCCGAGCCCGGTGGGTGGAGGAGATTCTGTTATCGTCCTTCTGTCCGGGTTTCCCTCAGCCTGCGACCCCAGTTCCCCGCACTGGGGCTCCAGGATTCAGGGACTCTTTTGGAGAAGTGGTTCCCAGCTCCCCCAGGGAGGACGCCAGGGTTTAGGGTGGGGGCCGGCGGCATCTCAGGACGAGAATCAGGCCCTGGACCGCCCTTCTGGAGCCATGGCTGACTCTGGGGGCTTCTGGAAGTTGATTCTGCGGTTCTGTGTGCGCGGCTGGGCATCCCAGAGGCTGGGAAATCTCAGACAGATGGGATATGACAGCAAGCCTGCCTACATAGTAGGTGCTCAGTAAGTCTGGGCTACGCGGAGCAGATCTCCACCAGGCCCGGAGCACCCGCTCTGAGAGCTGAGGTCTCATCGCCTCTGCACGCTCTCCCAGTGTTTCAGAAGGGAAAACTGAGGCCCAGAGAGGGGACCTCATCCTCCCCCCTTTCAACCAGCCTGTCGGAAGCTTGAGGACCCTAATCCTAACGCCTTCTTCAGGGTTCTCCGCGGGTGGGAGGGGAAGGTTCTGCAGGTGGCCTCCACTCTCACAGACGTGAAGCCAGAGGAAGTGGGGTGGCTACTCTGGCTCTGGGGAGGGAAGGGTTAAGTGGATAGAGACCCCTTCCCCCACCCTCTGTCTCTCTCACCCTCTCCCTCTTTCCAACCCCCCCCCATCTCTAATCTGCCTCTGTTAATCCCCAGCTTGAATCCTCTGCCTCTCCCTCTTAGGGACCTGAGAGGAAGGGTGGGGGGGAATGGGTTGATAGCTGCCAGACCCCAGGGATTGGAGCCCAGAGGATAGTCAGGGGGGCACAGAAGCAGCCCCCACCATCACTTTTCCCAGAGGCCACCCCTGGGCTGCAGGAACAGTGCTTTATGGGAGCAGCTCTGTTACCCTTCCCAGCAACCCTATGAGGTGGGTGTTAGTAACTCCATCCCCATTTCATGAGGGGGAAACTGAGGCCCACGGAGGTTTAGACAAGTGCCCAAGGTCACCCAGCTGGTCTGGAGGACGCTTTCCTGACTAACATCCTCATAATTTTAGCTTCTTTTGTGATCTGAATAGGCTGAGCATCTCTCAAATCATCAACTCCTGTTTCCTGAGTTTCTGCCTCTGCAGAACAAGGACCCCCCCCTTTCCTCCAGATGTGTTGGCCTGCTGTGCTTTTACTCCATTACATTCCTGGGAGGCAGACTGAGTAGTAAACGTATGAAAAGTGTCCAGCCTTACAAAGACCAAAGAAAAGATAGCAACACGTAAGAAAATACCATCTCTGGCGCTCATCAAAGTAGGTAAAGATTTTTACATTGATAAAAGCTAGTGCTGGTGAGGATAGGGTGAAGCAGGCATTTTCATAAATTGCTTGGAGGTGAATGTGTGTATCAATTGGGAAAGCAGGTTGGCATGCATGGCAGAGGCCTAAGACAAGTTCAGGCCTCATGGTCCAGCTTCTGGGAGTCTGTCTCCAACTTAACGTATGATTGCCCCCGAAGATGTCCTTCGCCATATGCTTGTGAAAATTGCTACAAAACCGTGTTTCTCAGCCCTTTTTTCATGATATTCCCTCTTGACTTTTTCTTTCCTGATCACCTCTCACTATACTGCGTATAGACTGAATGTTTGCCTTTATGCTTTATGCATATCTGTGTTTTGTACATTAGAAGAGTAAGATCTTATGTACCCCCCACCCCACCCCAGGACCAATTTCTGCCCCTGTTGAGAATGCATATCACCAATCATGGTGTAGCCTTCTGATGAAATGTGATACGGTCCTTTAAAAAGAATGAAGTTCCATTAAGAACAAGACAACTACTCAAAAGGAAAAACATGCAGAAAGCATGAACAGGCATACTACGAATGATGAGACAGGAGTGGTCAACAAGGGCATAATGAGATGTCCAGCCTCTTTGAGGATCAAGGGAATGCATGGTCAGGCCATAACAAGGCCCCGTGTCCCCCTTATCATGGCCATAAATTAAAAATGTCCAGCGATGGGGCGCCTGAGTGGCTCAGTCGTTAAGCGTCTGCCTTCAGCTCAGGTCATGGTCCCGGGGTCCTGGGATCGAGCCCCACATCGGGCTCTCTGCTCAGCGAGAAGCCTGCTTCTCCCTCTGCCTGCCGCTCCCCCTGCTTGTGTTCCCTCTCTCGCTGTCTCTCTCTCTGTCAAATAAATAATAAAAATTAAAAAAAAATGTCCAGCGATACCAAATGTCAACAAGATTGTGGGTACACAGAGCACTTCCACACCGCATCGACTCTGGAAAACAGACTGACATGCATCACAACACTGGCCATCCACAGGCCACGTAACGGCCTTTCCTCTCCCGGATACCTATCCACAAGAAACCTTTGCTTGTTGCTTCCGGGAAACATGCCCCACAATGGTCATCACTGCATCGTGAAGAAGGCAAAAACCCAGAAACCACCCAAATGCCCATCACTGAGAGAGTGGAGAGATGCATTGTGGGAAATTCACCTCCTGGCATATTCATCAGTGGCCCAGCGGTGTCCTCAGCCACAGGTGAACAGTGTAGAGGGATGGAGCAACAGGACATCCATTGGGCAGTGAGCCCCCCAATGTTCCACACAGCATGATAGCCTCCTTATGAAGTTAGAGTACTTGAAACGAAATGACAATTCATAGCAATTGGAGATATGCTTATTTTTAAGCAGGGGGAAAGGATGAATTCCAGATGGAGGAGTGTGGTCACTTTCAGAGGGAGAACCCAGACAGCAGGATGGGGTTATTACTAAAATTCTCTTTATCCAGGTGGTGTTGAGCTGGTGGGTATTTATTCTATTAGCAAACTTTAAAATTTATGGATAAATGGAACTGTGATGAGAGTAAGTCATGAGTCAGACTGGGACTGAACTCATTCTGGCATCTAAAGCCCAAACAAAACGCTGAACCACTAGCTCAGAAGGACGTGTGAGAGGAAACTGTCAGCTCCACGTGGCGGGGGTAGGGGGTGTCCTTCTGGTTAGTTCATAGCTGCATCCCTGACACTGAGAACAGCTCCTGGTACATAGTAGGTGCTCAATAAATCTTTGTTGCATGAATGAAAGCCTCAGAGGGACCAAAAGCCTTGTAAAATCCCATTTTAAAAACAGATCACAGGGGTGCCTGGGTGGCTCAGTCGGTTAAGCATCTGATTTCAGCTTGGGTCATGATCTCAGGGTTGTGAGATCGAGCCCTGTGTCGGACTCCATGCTGGGCATGGAGCCTGCTTAAGATTCTCTCTCTCTCCCTCTCCCTCTCCCTCTGTCCCTCCCCACCTCCCACTCTAAAAAAAAAAGAAAGAAAAAAATCACACATGTATATGCGTATATAATGTATTGACCTGTATTATATATTATATATGTATATAAAGTGTATAACAACATGTATGTTTTCATGGGTTCATTATTTATGTAGTGTATATAAAACGTCTATGCTTTAAATATGTTATGTATAATACATATATATGTATGTAACATGTCTTATATAAAATGTATATGCATTCAAAGTTATTATGTATTGTTATATATCATATAATGCATATTCATATATTATGTATGTGTATATATTAAATATGTTAATTAAATAATTAAACATATTTAAAAGAATCACACACACCGCTCCCCCCCCCCCCCGGGTTACTCAGTCATAGCACTGGCGTGAACCGATGTCCGAGATGCTTTGCTACGGAGGGGAACCCAAATCGCTGAATGATGAAGACATCCTTCCAACATTTATGGCTGAGCATAGCCAGAGCCACACGGGGCCGCGGAAGCAGGCCCCCCAACCCCCCGTGGGGCGGGAGCCATGCCTAACCCCATTCTGCAGTTGTGGGAACTGAGACCCAGAGAGTTACTAATTACCCAAAGTTCCTCTCTCCTCAGCCCTGCCCCAGGAGCACAGAAGCAGTCCTGGACAATAAGTAAACCCATGGGCGCGGCCACGTGTCTGGCTTCTTTCTCTCAGCATAATTGTTTTGAGGTTCATCCATCTGTCACGTATCCCAATAGCTCATGCCTTTTTATTGTTGGCTAGTGTCCCCTGTCCGGACAGGTCACAGCTTGCTTATCTGGCTCACCTGCCGATGGGCATCTGCGGTGTTTCCTCAGACTGTTACAAATAAAGCTGCTGGAACTTCTGGGTGCAATGTCTTATGAGCCTTCCCTTTCATTCCTCCTGGTGAATGTCTGGGAGTGGAATGGGTCACAGGCTGAGTGCGTTCATACAGAAGTGTGTGCACTGCCGTAAGCTTTCCTTTCTCCTGGGTGAAGACCCAGGGGTAGAACGCTGGATCCCGTGGTCGTAGGCGTGTGTCTGGCTTTTTAAGAACTTGCCAAACTGTTTTCCAAAGTGGTGGTACTACCCACCAGCAGGGTTGGGGAGTCCTCGCTGCCCCACCTCGGGTGGCTGAGCTTGAACAAACAGAGCAGCAGATGAAGGGGAAAAGTGGCAGCAGTGGTGGGGGCTGAGGTAGTGGGCAAGATGACGGACGGAATTGAGCAGGGGCTGGATTATGCAGGGACTGAATAGGTTCTTGTTTGCAAAGTGCCTAGAACAGGACCCGGCATGCAGCGAAGGATAGAGGAGAGTCCGATGCGTGAAAACAAAGCCAGCTGGAGGTGTGAGGCTGTGCACCCCCACCCCACGGCTTTACCTTAGCACCTGGGAATAACCTGAGTGCCCAGCGGTAGGGGATTGTAGAGGAAATGTCACAGGATGGGGGAGTCAGGCAGGCTTCCCAGAACGGTCAGTGGTGTGGGAAAAATGGTGGTGATGTGACTTTAAAGGGGGAAAAATAGCATGTGATTTTTGTACAAACCACATATTTCATAACAATAGTGAGTACAAGTATACCAAGCTCATTTTGTGCCCTGTACTGTTCAAAGTTACTCAGGGGTCAAACACTTCCGTAAAGAGCCAGAGATTAAATATTTTCGGCTTTGCCAACCACGTGGTCTCTGATGCACCTACTCAGCTTTGCCCTTGTAGCTTGAGAGCCAAAAGCCACCAGGATGGCATATCAACAGATGGGCCGTGTACCAATAAAACTTTATGAACACCAAAGCATAAATTTCACATAACCTTCACAAAATATTATTCTTTAGATTTCTTACAACCATTTAAGAATGCAAAAATAATTCTTAGCCCGTGTTGCACACAAAAATATCTGGCCCCTGGAATGTAGTTTGCTGATTCCCGCATTAACTCATCGCTACTGCTCCATGGGAAAGAGAACTGTCATCATTCTCATTGTATGGATGAGGAAACTGAGACACAGAGAGGTTGAGAGAATTGTCCAAGGTCACACAGCCAATATGTGGGAAGCCTGGGATTTAAAGCTGGCCAGTGTGGCTCACAAGGGCCATCTGCCTAACTCCCAGACAGTCTTGCCTTCCAGCCGTTAGCTGTGTAAAAGCGTAGGAAAAGAGAAAGGTGGAGGGGGGAATAGTCCAGGAGAAAAGAGATCACAATTGCAACAATGGTGTTAGACAATTTTTTTTTTTTTCTAAACTCTTTTTCCTTGTCAATGTTGCTGTGGGAGGTGTTACTATAATGGGGGGGGAGGGGTGTTCAGACTTTGCAACAGAAGCCAGTGTCCTCACCTTTGCAGGACTTTCTCAGCCCTCAGATGTTCCCTCTGCAAAGTCTCATCACCCCCCACCCCTTGAATCCTCCGGAACCTTGGAGGTTAACTATAGCAGGTATCATTATGCCCATTTTATAGATGAGGAAATTGAGGCCCGCAGGTGGCCCAGGAGCCCTGATAACAGCTTTCATTGTGTAGGCAGCCATTTCCGGCTATTATCCCATTTAGTGCTCAAACAGCCCCGGAGGCAGGCAGGGGAGGCCTGATTAGCATGTTTGGTAGAAGAGACCTCACTCAGGCCAGGAGAAGGAAATGACTTGCCCAGAGTCACACGGTGGGGAAGCTGGTGTGACCAGGTCTGCTGGGGTCCTGTTCCCTCGGGAATGCTGGGACTGCCCTGCACGCTGGGTGCCAAAGCTCTCGGTGCAGGGAGCCGACCACCAGCTTAGGTGTGTCCCCTGGGACCCCTACCGCCTGGTGCCCCTTTCTCAAGGCTCTCCCCTCTCTGGTGTCTGTCTCTGGGGGTGGGGGGGCTGGACTTGAGATCTTCGTATTTTCGGCCTTGCCGTAGCCCTCCCCGAAACTCTGGATTGGGCCTGGCACAAGCTAGATCCTCAGAGCCGAAATGAGGGTGAGGCACTTATGGGGGCCTGCAACATTGCAGGGAGGGGGGCACCAAAAACTCAGTCCTCAAGATGGCTAATCTCTGAACACAATCTTTTCAAGAATCAAAATGAATGCGGACAATCCACAACTAACAAAACAATCCTGTTTAAATAAAGACAAGGTCAGTATCACTGATTTGTGGTTTTTGGCCTCAGGCTTGCAGCTGGTACCCCTCAGCCCTGGAGGTCCAGGGGGATGGAAGGCCAGATCCAAGGGGGCCTGGAGGGGGCCCTGCGGTGGATGGGAAGGGCATCCCAGGCAGAGGGACCAGCTCAAGCAAAGGTGTGGAGGCAGCTAAGTCTGTTGAGTAACCAGCGGGAGAGGGGGCTACCGCAGTCGGGGGGGGGGGGGTGGTGGAGCTTGAAGGCCATGTGCGCTGTCCTTTGAGGAGGCTGCCCCCTTTTCTGCAAAATGCAGGGATGCGGGTGGATGATGAGAGCCTCCAAACTCCCTTCCCGCCACCCCCACTCCCAGCCGCCAAGCGCAAGGCCAGGAGTGTGATTTTCAGGGTGAGCCCAGCCTAGGCTTCGTTCCAATCCCTTCTTCCTGCCAACAGCTCTCTCTCCTCCTTTTGATTCTGTTGGAAAAAAAAAAAAAACCTCCCCCTCCCCCCCCCCCCCCCCAACCGCTGCCGGGAGGAATCTGACCTGGCAGAGGGCCCGGGTCTCCGCCCTCCCCCAAGCTGTCCTCTGCCAAGTGCAACGTGGCCAAACCAGGGGACCCTCTGCGGATGGTACCCCCCACCCTGGGCACAGAGGTGTGGAGGAGCTCCCTGCCTCAGTTTCCCCCCAGGAGGGCAGCAGGGCTGCTCCAGGGACCCCTGGCCCCCTCCAGGGCTCAGCTCCACACGCCACCCCACCCCCACCCCCCCGACCTAAGACCATCTGTTCATCATTGAGAACCTCAGCACTGGGGTTTCATTGGCGGAGAGATTCTGGAGCTAAGGGGCAAATCCTGGGTCCAAAGTGGAGGAGGAGAGGGCTGGCCCAGGCCTCAGCCACCTAACCCCCTTGGTCCAAGCTGGGCTTCTGGGCCGGGTGGGCTTTCGGGACCCCTACACTTGTCTACACACACCCACATGGACCCATCTCCTCTGTTCCCCAGAAACAGGGCTGGACGACTTCTGACACTGGCTAGAACCAAGGCCCAGCCAACCGTTTAGCCAAGGCTCGCCAGGCCACAGAACCTCTCCACAAACACAAGCCAGGTGTCGTCTTGGTTACTCCCCCACCTCTAGTTCAAACAGAAATCCCGTGGACCTATAAAGAGGGCCGAAGCCTGCTGCGGGTGGCTGTTCTTTCACCAGCACATGGGGGCCCGTCCAGCCTCTCGAGGCACAGTGGGGGGACCCCCGCCTGGTTCTCCTTGCCATGCCTGCTCCTCCCTCTTGTAGCCCAATGAACCCCTGGGGTTCCCCTAGGGCTGGGGGGTGGGGCAGGACAGACACTGGAACTTGAGGTGGGGGGGAGAATAAGGGTACTTATAGTCATCGTTCATGAATTCATTCATCGACATTTGTTGAGCACTTGCTCTGTGCCAAGGGCTGTTCTGGGCCCTGAGGATGCAGCAGGGAACAAAAAGCCAAAATTTCTGCCCTCATGGAGCTGAGGATCCAGTGGGGGAGACAGATGGTGAGCAAGATGCCGAAGTGGAATGAACGTATAGTGTGCTGGGTAGTAGTACCACAGATAAACCATGCTGGGGGAGAGAGGGAGGGGAAGTGGGGGGTCAGGCTTGGGGGTGCAATTTGAAGGAGCTGAGACATGAGGGAGGTGAAGGAGGAGGCAGGTGGATGTCTGGGGGGAGAGGTTTCCGAGGGAACAGCCCATGCAAAGGTCCTGGGGTACGGATGGGCCTGGCACGTTGGAGGAACAGCCAGGAGGCCCATGTGGCTGGAACAGAGTGAGTGAGGGGGAGAGAGGGACAGGGGGGCAGGTCGTGTAGGGCCTTGGGGGCCACGGGGAGGACTTGGGCTTTTACACCCAGGATGGTGGGAGCCTGGGAGGCGGCTGAGGGGGTGGTGGGCAGGGAAGGGCGGGACCTGACTGAGGGACTCACGGGCGCCCTCTGGTGGCCGCTGCAGGGAGGACAGGCTGTGAGGGGCGAGGGCGGGAGCCGGGGGACCAGGACCCAGGGGACTGCACTGTTCCGGGTGGGCGACGATGAGGGCTGGAGCAGATGAAGGTTGTGCACCTACTATATGCCTTTCTTCACATCAGCTCCCCAAGTAGGTATTATTACTCCCCCATCTGATGGACAAGGAGATTATGGCCCAGAGACGGAAAGCTTTTGTGGCAAATCCCACAGCCCCTAAGTGGCACATCACATCTCCCCACTGTCTAAAGCCCTCCATGCGTAAAGTCCTCCCCACTGCCAACAGGCCCTGCAGGAGGACCTGCCCCGTCCCCTCCCTGTCCTCCCCTCTCTCTCCCCCCCTCGTTCACTCTGCTCCAGCCGCAGGGGCCGCCTGGATGTTCCTCCAACACGCCTGGCCCAGGGCTGCCCCAGGCTCTTTGCACGTGCTGTGCCCTCTGCCGGGACCCGCTCTCCCTCTAATGCGGCGTATGAATGACTTACTGAACTTTTAAGCATAATTCTGGCTCTGAGAACGTGGTCACATCCCGGGGACACATATCTGGGCACAGATGAGGTTTGGGAGTGCTCCCTGAATCCAACCCTCAGTGGCCCCATATTAGGAAGCACCAGCAGAAGGCCCGCTGTAAGGGACCGAGACCGCTGGATTTGGGGGACCTAAGGGACCCACCCCTAACGCTTTCACTGCGCCAATGGGCTCCCCCGGGGGTGTGGCCTGACTCGCTGGGGCCTTCTCATTGGCCAGGCCGTACCCAGCTTCTCCCGATAGGCCACGCGGCAGGCTCCGGGTCCACCTGGGCCCTGCCTCTGCCCTGCCATCCCGTGCCTGGGATTCCACCGTTTGTCCTGGTGCCCGGCTCTGAGTTGCCTTTTCTTTCCTGGCGGTGCCCGCGGGCCGAGGCGGCGGCCCTGCCCAGGCTTGCCGGCGTGCCGCCCTCCGATGTTGCAACTGTGGCATGCCCTGGGCTCCTTCTGCCAGTTCCTGGAACCCAGGCACGGCCGGGGTGCCGACTGCCCGCCCCTCCCCAGGTGCGCCCAGAGCCCCGCACGGCGCGGACGCCCGAGGCTGCAGCAGGGCTGGCTCCACCCCGGGTGCCGTGCGGGCCCCTCTCCGAGCCTTGCTGCCCTACCCCGCTGCTCTGGGTGCTAATGAGGCCGTAGAGCAGTGGTTCCCGAGGGCGCGGTACTGCCCCCAGGGGGGACTGGGCCCTCTGGGGCTGTCACAACAGGGGTGCTGCGGACGGGAGTGGGAGGGGGCCAGGGATGCTGCTGCCCCCCCACCACAACCACCACCACAGTGCCCGGGTCCGCCCCGCAGCGACCCTGCCGGGTGTCAGCAGTGCCCAGCAGGGGAAGAGGCCTAGCCATTTCGGAAGCTGGAGAACAGCGCACGCAAGAAAGGCGCTGCCGGATTATTTGCTCAACAAGCATGTATTGGTTACTGCTGTGAACCGGGAACCAGCGTTTCCCGTTGTGAGAGCTCTGGGAGGTGCAGACAACGAAAACACGACCGATTTATTGTGCACCTACTGTGTGCTGTCTGCACATGAGCTCATCTCACACCCTCGGACGCAGCCACTTCTGACCCATTTCACAGTTGAGCAAACTGAGCCTGAAGCCAACTTCGGAGCCCCTCACGTCAAGGCCAGGTCCTGCCTGGGGCTTGGTCCCCTGCCTGGTGGCCACTGTCCTCCCCCCTGCTCCCCCCCCCCGCCCCACCGATGCCCTGGGTTGCACAAGAGCATGAGGTAGGTGCTCCCGTGGTCCAGCCCCCATTGCTTGCCTCGGGGAGCGCCGCCTGTTCGCCCACCCAGGGGCCCGCTCCCAGTGGCCGCGGCCAGCGGCTTCTCTCATTAGTCAGCCTCGGTTCTGGTGGGTGTTGAATGCTTTGGGTGGCACTGAGTGGTGTAGACAGACTCACTTACTCATATCATACCAGGAATATTAATAGCCAATATTGACAGCAGCCTGCTGGGCACCAGACCTGGCGCTAAATCCTTTCCATGCTCTACTGCATGGACCCCATTTTGCAGATGGGGAACTGAGGCCCAGAGAGGCACGCATCTGTTCCGGGGCTCCGTGACCTCTACGACACGCGGGTTCCCGGCTCCCCTCTGACTCGCACCTGGGCCTTGCAGGGCACCGTGATGGGACACCCAGGGACTGCTGCCCGGGTCTCTACCGAGCTGGGGCCCCCAGCCCCCCCTTCCCAAAGGTGGGATGTACTGCTTGCTGTTGATGTGCCCAGGGCTTCTGGGCTCCACTCCAGGCCCTCCAAAGAGCTGGGAGGGGGAGCCAGGCAGCAAGACAGACCGCAGCTAGACACCTGGCAGCACTTCCCAGGTTTGGAGCTTAGTGGAGCAGGAAATCTACACAATTTTTCTTCCTCTTTGGACACCTTTCACGCCCTTGAAAGTGCAGCAGAGCAAAGAGTGTGTGAGTGATGCCACTTTTGGAAGAAATAGGGAGATTGCGGCTCAGGCAGGTGTGGGCCCTCGCCCATGGGTGGTGGGACTCCTGGCTGGCCCAGGAGCTGGCGCCCTGAATTCTTTGGAATTCTCCAGATGTTGTAGTTTGGAGCTTGGCTGAGCTGGTTTTGCACTTGCTTGCTGTGTGGCTTTCGGCAAAGGTCCGGAGGTGGGACAGCTTGGCCTGCTCGGGGACAGCTCCAAGGCCAAGGAGCGTGCGGCCAGAGTCAAGCCCAGACCTCCGTGGAGGAGACGGGGAAAGGCCTCCGCCCAGCCCCTTTGCACCTGGGTGTGGGCACTTGGGTGTGGGCACGGGCACCGCCTGGCAGGGCAGAGCCTGCCCGCACACGCCCGCCCTGGGCCCAGCCTCCCGAGGCCCGCTCACACCTCTCCAGCCTCACTTCCTTCAGAGGGAGAAACTGAGGCCCAAGTGTGCCAGGACCTCACAGGTGGGAGCCGCTGAAAGATATGGGGCCCGGGGACCCTGCCTACACATCCCCTATTACTGCCCAGATTAGGCATCCCCACTGTGATGTGGGAACTTGGGCGAGCGGCTTCTGTGTTTGTGGCCTCAGTTTCCCCATCTGTGCAACAGGAACTCGCTAACAAGCTGGCAGATCTCGCCTCCGGGGAGAGAAGATGATCTGCTTCTGGGCCAAAACGTGGGCTGGGGGTTGCCATTGTGGTTTCTGGCCCCACAGAGCCCACCAAGGCCTCCCTCCCTGACCCCCCCATACCCCCAGCAGTCAGGCTTCCGGAGGTTCAAACCCCAGCTCTGCGTGGGTTTGGGCAGGTCGCCCAGGTAGCATGCTCGCTCTGTGCCTGTTTCCCCATCTGCAAAATGGGCGTAGCCACATGAAGACTGCAGCTGTCCCCCTTGGCAGGAGTGGCCTCCTGGCCTCCACGTTCCCTTCCTGGGCAGGGCCGGGGATCTCCTCCTCGTACCGTGAGGGTGGCCCCCTGCCCCCACCAGCTGCTCTGAACGGTCCTGCTGAGTTGGAGGTTTGTTTCCCTTCTGCAAGCTGGGGGACAATTTCTGCTTCTCTCCATCTGCAAAGGGGGCTCCTTGCCCTTTGCCCTTTACCCTCCAGCTGCAAGTAGAAGGCAGCCAGCAAGCGAGTGATCGCCCAGCCAGGTGGCAGAAGGGAGCCTGGCCAGCCCCCAGACACGTCGGGGTGGCTGTGCCACTGGGGGGGTGGGTGCCTCCCCTGGGGTGGGAGCCCCAGCGTGAAGGACTAGACCCCTCTGCCACTGCGGGACCGGGGCAGGGGTGGGGGACGGGCGGCGGGCACCCAAGGTGGGTCAGTAACGGCAGGAAGTGGGTTACAGAGGGAGAGAGTCGTTGGCACTGTGATTTCCGGCTGAGCTGCTGGGTTGCGAGGGGCGGGGTGGCAGGGTGGGGAGGCGGGCACCCTGACATCGCCACCTACACCGGTCCCATCTGACGGAGGCGGGAAATGCAGGGTCAAAGCAGGATGGTTCCTGTCTCGGGGCCACCTGGCGGGGGTTTGAATCTGGCCGGCTGGGGCTGGACACTCTCCATCCCTCCCCTGGGCACCATGGGGGCGGAGGGGTGAAGGCAGCTGACTTAGTTTCTCAACTCCCAGCCCTGCCCTTGACCGGCCATGTGAACCCCAGCCTCTGTTTGCCCATCTGTCCAATGGGCCTGGCGTATTTATTTACTTAGGTATCGGTCCTAGCTTTCTTTTTCTTAGCATATACGTAGACACTCATGTCTGCCACCGCCCATTCTAAACCCTTTCTGTGGATTTCTCAGGGACCCCAGAGGAGGAGAGGGTACTCTCATGATCCCCACTTTACAGACGGTGACACCGAGGGGCAGACTGCTTAGGATGGCACGGCTGGTAAAGGAACTGAGATCTGAACCCAGACCTCCCTGTCGGGACTGTCCTGAGGCTCAGACTCCGGGAGCTTTGTATTGGCCTCCCCATTGCACAGATGGAAACCCTGAGTCTTAGCGAGGGCCCCCAGGGTCGGGGGCCCCCCGGGTGGGTGGGCGCAGCATCAAGACTTCTCAGGGTTCACAATAAGAGTGAACAGCCAGCACTAAGTGAGCACCTACTGTATGCCGCGCATGCTCCCTGCATGGCCTTTTCAACAACCTGGAGGTCGAGACCTTCGGGACCCCCATTTTCTGGAGGAGGGAGAAACTGAGGCACAGAGACATGGTCAGGGTCAGAGCGGGGCCAGAGCCTGACCTCGGTGCCCTTGCTCTGGGCCCTCATGCTCCCATCTCTCAGACACGCTCAACCAGTCCGCCCAGTGCCCGCCCCTCACACCAGCTGGACCTGGTCTTGGGGGGCCAGGGACCCCACTTGGATCTTCATGGAGAGGGAATGGGGTGGCCGGGGCACAGGGGGAAGGGTGGGTTGGGCGGCAGACCCTCCTCCTTGAAGAGGTCAAGCCCAAAGTACCCCACCCCCAACCCCGCTAACAGGACGGTGGAAGAGTGACAGATGGGGGGGGGGGAGCCTGAAAGAATTAAACAAACAAAGGAGAGGCTGGTTTATATAATCTCTAGTACAACGTGTCCTCTTGAGCCAGGATTAGGTGCTGGCATTCCCCAGGCTGCCCTGGGGGTGGGTGGCTGGCACCCCGATCCGGCTCTGCCCTGGCCGCCACCCACCTCGACCCTGGCTTGGGGAAGCTCAGGGTGGAGGGCCGTGCGCAGCTGGGAGGGTACCAGCTTTGCCTGGGTAGGTGGGGTGGGGACCCAGGAGCATGCCGCCTGGCAGATCTGCTCCCAGGCCCTGCCAGCCCAACCAGCTTGGGCCCTTGCACAGACCTGAGACCTCACTTTGTCCTCCGGGAAATGGGTTAGCAGGGTGACGCGTCTGGAGCATGGTACACAGTCAGCGCTAAATAATCACATGCCTTGGAAGACTGTGGATGCTAGGATACAAACGTGAGATCGTTCCCATCTGCCCCATGGTGCTCAGCACTCCTGGACATTCTGCACTCGTCTGTCTCCCCCCTGGAATGTCCCCTCCGTGAGGGCAGGTGCCTTCAGGGTCCAGAACAGGACCCAGGCCCCCCCCCCCCGGGTCTGGGGAGAGGTGACTGAAACGTTCACGTGTGTTGGATAGGCACTCAGGACCATGCTGTGCCCCAGGGACGCACTATTGTCCCAGAGCCTCACAGAGCCAGGAAGGGGGCTGTCTCATAGCTCCCATTTTTCAGAGGAGAAAAACCAAGCCTCAGGAAGTGGGGGGGGGGGTCACCTGCTCAAGGTCACCCTGCAAAAAAGCAACGGCACTGAGGTTTAACCCCAGAGCCCCTTGATGTCCAGGCTCCTGGCCGGGTTGCTGACTTCCTCCTCCCGGACACAGGCTCTCTGGGAGCAAGACGGGAGGAAACAGGGGGGCTGCCGGGGGTGCCTGGGGCTCTTTCTGCACCGCCCCCATCAGGCCTTGCTGGGAGCGCGGGTGCGGGCAGTGAGCGGTGCTGCTGCAGGGTCCCCCTGCCGCAGGGCGCCGGGCGCGTGGTGCAGCAGAGGGGACGGAAGATGTGCGAGGAGGGGGACCCTCAGCCCGGTCCCACGGTCCCCGCCTCCAGCGGCCAGGCTGGGGACCAAGCCTGTGCCCCCCCTTCCCGAGGGCACACTGCAGCCACCCGGCGGGCGGACTTATTTTTCCCGTCACCGTTACTCAGCTCCGGGACCTGGGAGAAAGGTCACGGCCTCCCCTTTGGAGCAACAGGAGCCAGACTGGGCCGGGGAGTGGCCGGAAGTCCCGCTGCCCCCACTCCTAGCCTGGCCACCGCTGCCCCCAGCAGGTGTCTGGCATCCTTGGGGGCCGGGAGGGGACAGGAGAGGCTCCCTGACCCCAGATATGCCCCAGATGGTCCCACGGTCTGGCCCTCTCCCTCCAGCACTCCACCCCACAGTCCATGTGGTCCTACCTCGGCCACCCGTCTCCAGACCCCGATAGTTGCGGAAGCCGGGGGCGGCTTCTTCTGGGGCCCTCCCCGTGGCCGGCACAGAACCAGACAGCAGGAATGGTGGTAGGCGGCAGAGGCCGCTGCCCCAAACCCCGTCTCCTCCGAGGGGCAGCAGCCGCGGCTCACACCCTTCGGCATCTGCGGGCCCACGCAGGCTGCTGGCAGGCACGCGGGGACAGCTTGCCTCCGGCTCAGCTCAGAGCTTAGCTGCATCCGACCAAGACCCGCGCCCCAGGACTTCCCCGGGGCTCTTGCTTTGCTGTGTGAGTCCGTGGGTGCCCTGAGTTTCACTTTACAGGGGGGCTGAAAGCTGCGTCACTGGCCCCGTGGCGGCTGCTCCAGCCCCTCCCTGGTCTCCTGGCTTTCACTCCTGCCCCCACCCCATCCCATCCCTAAAATGTGCCTCTTAAAACTTCTACAGCTCCTCGTTGCCTTTTAGATAAAATCAAGTTTTCTTTTCTGGGGGCCCACAAGGCCTGCAAGACCTGCCCCATCCCTGCCCTCTCCGCCTCCCTCTCTGCCTGTAGCTCGATCTGCTCCAGCCACATGGGCCCCCCTGGCTGCTCTTCCAACACGCCAAGCCCGGTCCTGCCCCAGGACCTTTGCACAGGCTGTGCCCTCTGCCTGGAACACCCTCCCCAATGCTGCCCTCTTCCATCTTTCAGGAACATTCTCTCCTGCCCTCCCTTCTCGCCTCTGGCCGCATGTCTGATGTTATCCTGTCTGTTTACGTGTCGGTGCGCATCTGTCTTGGTTACTGTGCCTGGAACAGGGCTCGGTACCCAGTAGGAGCTCGATAAACATTTAGACTAGTGGTCAGCAAACTGCAGGCCAGGGGCCAAGTCTGGCCTACCCCTTGATTTCACAAATAAAGTTTTATCGGTACACGGCCGTACCCACTTGTTTACTGCTTCTGTGTTGCACGGCAGAGCTGAGCGGTCCCAAGAGAGACTGTCCGGCGCACAAAGCCGAAATGATTGACTGTCTAGCCCTCTACGGAGAGAGTTTGCGACTCCTGCTTTAGATGAACGGTGAGACATCAAACCGATGAAATCCCTCCACCCTGTCCTAGCTTCCGTTGCTGACTCTCCTCTCCCCCTCCGCCAGCACGACTCTGGGTGCACTCTCCTTCCTCAAGCCTCAGTTTCCCCACCTGTCACCTGCAGAGTAAGGGAGCCTGGCCCCTTGACTGACGTCCCCCCAAGCGGGGGCCACCTGGAATAAGGACTTACACGGGGAAGTGAATAGAAGGAACTGGAGGGGGAGAGCTTTATGACTTGGGGACAAGAAGGGGTTTCTTAAATAGAACTTCCAGCTCACGAGTGTGGATTTGGCCGTAAAGGGAAGGATTCCTGTCCCACGACGGGCACTCCGAACAGAGCCGGGAGCGAGCTGGCTGGGCACACACGAACGTTCACGGCAGCTTCGCTGCTGAGAACCCAGCCCTGGAAACAGCCTCGGAGCGCCCCCATCAGAACAGACGAGAAGGGGAGGTACATTCACACAGGGAATACTCTACAGGCAGGAGAGGGAACCGTCTACATTTATAACAGGGTGTGATGAGTTGAATCGTGTTCCCCCCCCCCCCCGCAAACTCCTATTTTGGAGCCCTAACGGAGACAGGGTCTTCACAGAGGCAAGCAAGCTAAAACTTCGATCCCTGGGGCGGGGGGCCCAGTCCAACAGGCCTGGTGTCTTCATCAACGGCAAATGTGGACAGAGATAGGCACACGGGGGAGCACCATGAGGGAGGGGGGACTGGAAGGTGGACAAGCCAAGCAGAGAGGCGGGGGCAGATCCTTTCTCACGGCCCTCACAAGACCAACCCCTCCCATTCCTGCCCCTGTGTGGGCAAACGCTGGTCTAGATGGTGCTGCGCACCTGTTTTGTAGATGTGATCACTGATTTACAATCTCGAGCCCACAGCATCCATTCCTACCTGAATTTTCAGCTTGCTGGCCTGTCCTACAAATTTTGGACTTGCCAGATCCTGCAGCCCATGAGACAACTTCTTAAAATAAACATCTTTATCTATTTATATCCATATCTCCATATCTGCCTGTCTATATCTATCCATCCACGTGGTATGTGCGCACACACACCCACCCAACCCACTGGTCCCCATTTCTCTGGAGAACCCTGGCCCATACACAGCCCACCCCTGGCTTTTATAAATAAAGTTTTATTCGCACGTAGCCACACCCATTCACTTACGTATCCTTTTTGGAAGCAAATTACATATATGTGTAACCTACAACCACAAAACGCATTTTTCAAGGACACATAGAAATAAAAAAGACACATTGGACACTGGAGACGTTTGTCTGTGCCGCAAAGGTAACGGAGCTAAAGGATCAAAATGGGGTAAAGGGAAAAGCGGAGAGAGATACACAGGTAAATAAAACAACAACAAGGGAGGAACAAGAGAAAGAAAAACCACGAAAATTGCAAAGGGCAGAGCCGAGCGCGAAGGCGGGTCTCCCTGTCCTGTGCTGCCCTCTAGTGGGGACTATAAGCACCGCAGCCTTTATTACTTGGCTTCGAGGTTATCGCCCCACGAAGCAGCGAAAACTCGTCCTTGTTCGAAGCTGCAGTGGGTTATTGCATGGATGCACGGCAGTTTTTAAAAATTGTGGTTAAATATACATAGTCTATAATTTACCATATTAACCATTTTTAAGTGCACAGCTCAGCGGCATGACGCACACTCACACTGTCCTGAGACCACCTCCACCCTCCGTCTCCAGAACTTTCCATCTCCCCACACGGAGACTCTGTCCCCTTGAAGCACGGACTCCCCACCCCCTGCCCCAGCCCTGGCTCCCACCCTCTCCTCTCTGTCTCTGTGGACGGGACTAGTCTGGGGACCTCCTGGAAGTGGGATCCTGCAGGATGTGTCCTTCTGTATCTGGCTCCTCTCACTGAACACAGTGTCCTCGGGGTCCCTCCATGTCGTGGCAGGTGTCAGGGATCCTTCCCTCTTAAGGCTGGATTCCATTGGGGGAACCTGGGTGGCTCAGTCGTTGAGCGTCTGCCTTCGGCTCGGGTCATGGTCCCAGGGTCCTGGGATCGAGCCCTGCATTGGGCTCTCTGCTCATCGGGAAGCCTGCTTCTCCCTCTCCCACTCCCCCGCTTGTGTTCCCTCTCTCACTGTGTCTCTCTCTGTCAAATAAATAAATAAAATCTTAAAAAAAAAAAAAAGGCTGGATTCCATTGTATGGATAGGCCACATTTTCTTTACCCATTTATTGCACTGAACATTTTGGCAGATATTACCAAGTTACCTTTAAAACACATGTTCTCACAAATAGTACACAAAAGAGTTTGCTTTCTAATTGATATTTTGGGCAGGATCATTCTTTGCTGGGGGAGGCCTTCTGTGCAACTTAGCATGTTGAGGAGCATCCCTAACCCTCTCCCACTAGATGCCAGTAGTCTCCTCCCCTGAGTTATAACAATAAAAAATGTCTTCAGACATCGCCGAGTATCCCCTGGGGTTGAAATCACTCCTGGTTGAGAATCAGTGCCCTAAGCCCATACAACTAGTGTACAAGAAGACTTTCACTTTTCGTGGCAATCTGAAGGGTAGATATCCCATTGTTTTAACGTGAATATCTCTTCCTATGAATAAAGTTAAACATCTTTTCATAGATTTTGTTCATTTTTATCTATGGTAAGTCTTTTCTGCAATGGTCTGTTCATGTCCTTTCCATGTTTTTTCTGTTAATCTTATTGATTTGTAGACGCTCTTTACATATTTGTGGTCTGGTAAAAATTTTTTGCAAGTATGTTGCAAATATTTCTCTCACGTTTGTTTGTTTTCTGGACTTGTTGCCACGCATACAATTTTAAATTTTATGTAATGAAACTTCTAAGTCTTTCTTTCACGGTCTCTGGGGCTTTGTTCTTGCTTAGAAAGGCCTTCACACTCTGATTCTATAAACAGTTTCTCCCCTATTTTCTCCTAGTATTTTATGTTTTAATTTTTTAAATAGCTAAATCTTTGACCCATTTGTAATGCATATTGTGGGTGATATGGTATAGGGAAGGAATTTAAGTTGTTTTTTTTTTTTTCCAATGGCTAAAAAGTTGTCCTATCCACAGGAGCCCTGTGAAACAGCTCCAATGGCAGAGCCAGAAAATCAGAGCAAAAAATTCATAATTCAGTATCGGAGAGTAAACGACAGCATACCATTAAGAAAGATGTTCACATTAGGGGAATCAGGGTGGATGGTATATGGGACCTCTCTATGATACCTTTGCAAATTTTCTCTAAATCCAAAATTATTCTAAAATAAAACATATGGGTTTTTTTTTCCCTTAAAAATATACTGAAGAATCTGTCATTTCTCCACCAATTGGAAAAGCCCCCAAATGTGTTGGGGTCTATTTCTGTTCTTTGGATTTGCCTTGTTCCATATATAACCAATGCTTAAAAACAGAAAGTTAAAATAACCAGAGTGGAATCCATGACATACTATTTAAAAATAATCATTAAGTCAGCCAGGACAGGGGGACTTGAAGATGCTGAGCTTGGAGAGATCAGAGCTCAAGTAACCGTTTTGTCCCATATTGTTTGTATGATATTTATTCATCCATTCGTTCGTTTACCCAATAAACATTTATTCAGCACCTGCTGTGTACCACACCCCGTGCTGAGTGCTAGGGACTCAGAGAGGACCACGGCGGAAGTCCTGTTCCCATTTTGCAGTCAAGTGGGGGATACAGAAATACACAGAGTATCATCTCAATGTGTGCTTATCACGTTAGTGAGAATAATGGGGGAGGGGCCAGAGACAGAACAGCGGAAGGACCTACTTTAGTTGAGAAGGGAGGGTTTCCTAGGTGCCATCTGAGCTGAGAACAGAGGAATGAGACAAAACCAACTTGGACAACGGGATATGAAACAGAGGACACAGCCCGTGCAAAGGCCCTGGGGCCGGACCTGACTGGACTGTTGGAGGAACAGTGAGGCCCGTGTGGCTGGAACAGAGTGGGCGAGAGGTGACAGGGAGGAGGGGAGGGCAGGGAGGGGACGGGGTAGGTCGTGTAGGACCTTGGAGACCTCAGGGAAGACTTGAACTTTTACCCAGAGTGAGGTGGGAGCCCTGGAGGGCTATGGGCAGAGGAGGGGGTCCTGACTCAGGTAATCACAGACGCCCTCTGCTGGCCGCTGTGGGGAGGCGGGACTGTGGGGACCAGAGCCACAGCCCGAGGTGGGGGCGTCCAGAGCAGAAGAGATTGTGTTGGTCCAGGCCCACCGTGATGGTATGGGGCCTCAGTGACCCCACCCCTAAAATGGGATTGCAAGGGTTTGGTGACCAGACTCGGTCCTTTGCCTGGCACATAATAAAGGCTCAACACATACAAGCTGGCTCTTAATAGCTCACTTAATCTTTTCAACAGCCTTATGAAAAAGGGATTATTATTATCCCGGCTTATAGGTGAGGAGAATGAGGCACAGAGAGGGAAGAGACTTGCCCAAGGACACACAGCAGGTGAGTAGCAAAGTGGAGGTCTTGCTCTTAACCCTTGCATATCCAGAAGATAAGATTATAGAATAAATGACTGGAGGAGTTGACCTGGTCTGGGAGGGCTTCCTGGAGGTGGTGACATGGACCTGACCTAAACGATGAGCTGGAGCTACCCAGGCAACACGGGGGAGAAAGAGCTGGCCGGCAGGAGGTATTGCAAGGGAGAGATCCTGAGAGAGGACCCACAGGGATGCGGGGGCGTAGGGGAGTCCATCCCTAGTCCATCCCCAGAGCCCAGGGGCATGTTTTTCCCTGACCCTCCCCCCCCACAACTACAACCACCATATGGCTCTTTCCCCCTCCCGAGCAGCACTCTTTCCAGGGACCACCCCTCCCTCTCCCTTTCAGATTGGGTGGCTTGGTGCTGACCCCCTCCCCCAGCCACCTCCAGCTGGTAACAATCCCCAGAAAGGGCTCATTAAGTGGCCCAGCTGAGGCCACCGATCACCGGCACACAGGCACTATTTTAATTTTCCACTGATTTGCCTGCGGTGGGCCCCCCAGAGCTGGGCCATGTGTGTGTGTGGAGAGGAACATCAAATCCCAAAGCTGATTATGGGGAGTGAGGGCAGAGGAGAGGGCTGGGGTGGGAGGGCCTCACTCAGAGACAACTGTGGGGGCAACTGGTATGGTTTCTGGGACCTGAGTCTCCCCTCCCCTGCCTGAACTGGGGGCTTCCTGGGGCTGTGCTGAGCCCTTTGCCCATACACTCAGGACAACCGTTTGTCTCTAGCTTCCAACCACCCATCCACCCACCCACCATCCCTTTATCCACCCATCCACCTACTCATCATCCTTCCCTCCCTCCCTCCCTCCCTCCCTCCTTCCATCCATCCATCTACCCATCCCTCATCCATCTATCCATCCATCCATCCCTCTATCTACCCATCAACCTACTCATCATCTTTCCATCCATCCATTCATCCATCCATCCATCCATCCATCCATCCATCCATCCATTTATCCATCCCTCTATCTGCACATTTGTCCATCCATTTACCCATCTGTCCATCCTCCCATCCATCCACCTATCCACCCATCCCTCTGTTTATCCTCCCATCCACCTATTCATCATTCTTCCCTCTATTATTCTTCCATCCATCCATCCATCCATCCATCCCTCTATCTATCCACCCATCCACCTATTCATCCTGCCATCCATCCATCCATCCATCCACCCATCACCCCTCCCTGGACTCACTCCTCCTTTCCTCCATGCCATTGACAAGTAATTATTGATCACAAAAGATGGACCAGGCACTGTTTGAAGCCTCAGGAGACTTCTCCACACCTTACTCAACATACCCCCCCAGGATCCCCCAGGGTCCCTAGACCTCTTCAAACCTAGTGTCCCCATCTCATGGACAATTCCACCATTGCTCCCCATCCCTGGGGTAGGAATCTGAGCATTGACCTTGCCTCTTCCCTCCCTGTCACTCCCCATGGACTGTTGGTTCCCAAGTTCCGTGCATTCTCCCACCTGGGGTCCCTCCACCCTGGGGTCTCTCCCCTTTCCATTCCATGGTCCTGGTCTTGGCTCAGGTCTTCCTTTCTCCCATCCAGATCATGGCTCCCATCCTCTCCTGGTTCCCATTTCAAACCCCACACCTGCCTTAGATCTGGCCATGTTGCTCCCTGCTCAAACACCTGCCATGGCTCCCTACTGCCCTGGAAAGAAAGCCCCTGCTCCACAACTCAGCATTTGAGGTCCGCATGGTCTCACCTCCCACCCCTACCTCACCTTCTCCCTACTAAGCTCTGTCATGGCCACCACATTCCCACCACCACACCTTTGTCTGAGTGGTTCCTTTTGCCAGGAATGCCCTGCCTGCAATCTCTTTGTGTTGAAAGCCTTAGCTTCCTTCCAGGCCAGCCCCCAGTGCCACCTTCTCCAGGGACCCCCTGACCAGGGGCCACTTCCCTGCTCCGTGAGTTTGTCTCAAAGGACCTGCCTTTGCTCTGCCCTTCAGGCCCTTGGAGGCTTGCAAGGCCACCAAGTGCAAAGGTGAACAAAAGCACCATGTCACTAGCTCACGAGCACATAGCGTGGGGCTGGGGCGCAGCACACACCACCCGGCAGTGCAGCCTCCCAGATCATCCATTCTCAGGGGGCAGAGCCAGACGCTGACCTCTCTGCTCGCTCCGAACCACCACGGCACCCTGGTCACTTTCCTCAGCCCCATACAGTGACTGCCCCGCTCCGGGCCTCAGTTTCCCCACCCATAAGATGGTGATCACAGCAGTTCCTTCTTCATAGGCTTGTTGGGAGGATTGAATGAGATGGTAGGTGGGAGGCTCAGCCAGCCGTGCTCCGGACGGGCTGTTATCTTGAGGTCTCCGTTCAGGGCTGCAAGTTTACAACGGGTTGCTCTGTGACCTTGGGGAAGGTGCTGACCCTCTCTGGGCTGCGGCTTTCCCTTCTCTGATGACTTCTAGAATGAGCGGCACCCCAGCTCTATCCCTGTCCGGGAGGGGCAGGCACAAGTGCGCCCAGGGGAGAGTCTCAACGCTGCGTTTGTCTGCCCCGGAGAAGAAAGGAGCAAGGGGATCCCAGGTGGCATCCGAGGAAGGACTTCCAGATGGTAGGAGAAGTGCTGGGAGCTGGCGGATGGGGGCTGATGGGTGCCCCCAGCTTTCAGCTTCGTGTTGGGCTGAACTGGGGGCCAGGCTAGCTGGTGGCTGCTGCCTTCGCTCCCTCGCACAGTCCGCTCACTCCCGCCCTGACTCGTCCACTGGGGGCTGGCCGGGGAGCCCCGGCTCTGCAGCCCGGTAGTCTGGGTTCAAGTCCCACCGCTGCCTCTCCTCAGCTCTGGGGACGAGTCTCTTCATGGCTCTGTGCCTCAGTTTCCCCATCTATAAAGCGAGGGGCATCGTGGTACCCAGTCGTGGACGACAGCTTCACCATCGGCGCCCGGCGATGCCGGGATCCGCCCCCCCCCCCCGGTCCCGCCCCCTCCCCCTCCCCCCCCCCCCCCCCCCCCCCCCCCCCCCCCGCCGCCGACATTCCCGGCCCCGGCGCTCCGGGAAACATTCCGTGGTTTGTAGCAGACTGTCCGGCTCCTCGGCGCCTCAGATGTGGGCAGAGTGGGCGGTGGCCGGGCAGGCTGTGCACCCCCCGACCCCCCACCCCAGTGCCGGGCACACGGCGGGGGAGGTGGCCACAGACGGGCAAATGGGGGAGGCCCTCCCCTGCTTAGAGCCCTCCCAGGGCTCCCAAGTGCCCTTTGAATAAAGCCCAGCCTCCCCGCCCCCCACTCCGCCAGGCCCACAAGGCCTGCACGACCTACCCCAACCCCTCCTTGCCCTCCCCTCTTCACTCTGCTCCAGCCACACGGGCCTCCTCGCCATCTCCACCCCCCAACACACCAGACTCGGTCCTGCCCCTGGGCCTTTGCACGTGCTGAACTCTGGGCCCCCAGACCTCTGGTCCATTGAGATCACTCAGACTGCAATGTCGCCTCCTCAGAGAGGCCTGCCCTGCCCACCTGGCTTCTGTTACCCTCTTCCGAAGTCCTACAGCCCTCCTCCCCATTGAAATAGTCTCATGCATTTATTCCTTTTCTCTCTTACTGTTTCCTGTGCTGGACTGAGAGCCCAGGCCGGGGGGGGGGGGGGGCTGGGGGGTCCTGGTGCACCGCGGCCGGAACGCGCACTCACTGAAAGGGCAGCTAGGCTCTAGAAGTCTTCTTGGAATCTGACCGCAATCTCCCCTGCTGTAGCTGCGTGCGTATCACCAGGATCCGGCCCTGGGCACAGCCCTTCACAGTTTGCAAGATACCTCCCGGGCCATCAGCTGACCGGATGTCCTGCGGAACTCTGTCGGGAGGAGGCTCTGCTCTTCACAGCCCGCCCCGTTTTGCAGAAGAGGACACGGAGGCAGGGAGATGGCATGGATTGGTCTTGGACCAAATGCGCAGAGACGTGATGAACTTGGCTTCGTGAGGACTTTGAGGGCCTGACACACTTCTGAGTCCTCCATGGAAATCAAATGATTAAAGATGACTGTTATGTACCGAGGCCGGATCCATGACTATATAGTCGTTGTTATCATATTTACTGTTTTCCTCTGATTGCACAAGTTAAAATGAAAACATTTCCTAGGGCCCCGAGCATCTCTGGAGCCTGGGCACCGGGCCTCTTCTGGCTACGGAGACGTTGAGGCTCCCTGGGACTTGGGGGCTGAGGCTGGAATCCCTCTACCCTCCAGTCCCACATTTTGAATGCTGCCTGGCGCCCCTCAGCCACGTTGGGGGCTCTGATGTTCTGAGCATAAAGGGACCTCTTCAGAACCGTCTGGTCCACTCTGCTTCAGAGGATGGAATTCCCACCAGTTGGGGCTTGGTTGCCTCCTGTCTGGGATGCCTCATTACCTTTCACCCAGGTAGGAGAAAGTCTTTACCGAAGTGGAGCTGAGGTCTGCAGATGCCAAGCTCTGCCCTCCAGGGCCGCGCAGACCCTCTCACCGGCCCTCCTCGGCTTCCTGTGCCCAAGGGCGGCCCGGCCTGCAGATCTCAGACCCATCTGGGGTCTGGCTGTCCCAGCTCTTCTGTTTGGGGGCTGCTCGTGGGTGGGGCTGGGGCTGACCTCATTTGGGGGGTCCCAGATGACCCAGCTTGGGGCTGAGCCCAGAGGAAGATCAGGGAGAACATGGCGAATTTCACGGAATTTGCCCGGTTGTCTTGGGTTTTGGGCTGAAGCCCTGACTCTCTCAGTCTTTCCCTGTAGGCCTATGAGCCCGCACCTCTTCCTCTTCAGGATATGCCCCAGTTTGATACCTGCCCTGGCTTACTACTGGGTCCAAACCTCCCCTGTATTGGGTCTCCTACCTCTATTGATAAGACCTCAAGTTTGCACAGAAATGTGTCTCATACTGCCAATTCTGCATGACTTTCCCCGGACCCTGGAGATGGGCAATGGGGATTCGATACCCTCCCCTCTGGTCTCTAGCCACACGCCTCTTCTCCCCCTCCCGGCTCTGCCCTCCACTTGCTGTGGGACTTTGAGCAAGTCACTCCATTATCTGAGTTTTCAAGTTAATTGTCAAGTTCCCGCCATTCTTCCTCCCACCCCCAGGCCCCCATCATCACTGGCCTGGATGCCGCCCTAGGCTCCCCCTCTGGCTGCCACGTCAGCCCTGGACGATCCCTTCTCCCCACAGAAGCCCAAGGGAGCTTTAAAAAATGTAAAACAGGCCTCCTCTGCCCACACAGCCCTCCAGGGCACCCAGCTCCCCGGGGTGGAAGCCCAAGTCCTCCCCGCGGCCCCCACGGCCCTGCACAACCTGCCCTCCCCTCCTTCTTCTCTCCCGCTCGTTCACGCTGCTCTAGCCACATGGGCCTCCTCGCTGTTCCTCCAACAGGCCAGGGCCGGTGCTGCCCCAGGGCCTTTGCATGGGCTGTTCCTGCTACCTGGAACGCTGTTCCCCCTTCTCTTCTAATGAATTCTGTCTCATTCAGACCTCATCAGGTCTCAGATCAGATGTCACCTCCTCAGTGAAGCTCTCCTAGATTGCCCAGTCTTATTCAAAGCCTCTAGATCCTTACAACCCTCTCCACATTCATGGTTGTCTTACTTTGTGCCCTGATATTTTTATTTTCTGTCTCCCCCAGTGGAAGATCAGCCCCAAGAGGACAGGGATCTTTCTCCGAGTCACTGCCGTGTCCCCAGCAGGCGAACAGGGCTGGAGACACAGTAGGTGTTCGGTAAATGTTGGCCGAATGAGGAATGAAACATGAAACCCACGTATGAACCTCCCCAGAAACGTGGGGAAAATCTGTCCTCGTGGATCCCAAGATGGCGACACTCTGACATTGAGGAAACAGCTCCCACTCCCCCAACCCACCCAAGTCAGATGAACCTGAGGGGCAGCAGGTCCCGGGGGTCGCGGCAGTTTATGAGGTACCATCCCCACCCCCACGCCCGACCTCCTCAGGGGCCAGCAGAGCTCTGGCAGAGGGGCCTGAGACATCCAGGCCCCAAGCCATTTTCCCAGTGGGAGAACCTGCGGGCCAGAGAGGGTCAGCCACCGACCCAAGGTCACATAGCATGCCCAGGTCCAAACCCGGGTCTGGATGATCTTGAACTGTTTGTTGAGGGAAGCGTTCAGAGTCTGGCTATGGGTGACAGGCCAGCTCTGGAGGGATGCAGGGATGGGTCACAGTGGGGCAGACAATGGAGTGTTGGCCTCCAGTGGGAGCCTCAGACGCTTCCAGCCCGAGCCTCCGCCACCCACCCTGCCCCATCTGCTGGATCTTAGCTCAGGGACCTTGGTCACACACCCTGGAAGCTTCTGGAAGGGTACTCAGTCTTAAGGGTGGAGGCTTCAGGGCATCCACTCCCTCCCTGGGGTCAGGGGGCAACAAAAACGGGAAGAGCCCTGGCCAGCTCATGTGGGGGGGGGGTCGCCAGCCCCCCAGCCCCCCAGCCCTCCCTGTGCTCAGAACTGCCCGCCACAGGCCCTCCGCGGGCGACGGGATTCGCGGCCAGGCCATCGCAAGGTCTCTGGCCCGGCTAAGTCCCTGCCGACCCGCCAAGAGGACGCCGCCTGCGGTGCCCTCCGGGGCCACGACACGGGCTCCTTCCGGGCAGCCTCCGACCCGCTTCCAGGTGGGAGGCTCGGGCGTGCTGTCCTCTCCGTCGTCTGGCCTCGGTTTCCCCACTCGTGACCACCTCTCCCCATTCTGCAAAGGGCCGCGGAAGGATGGCACGGCCGCAGCTCCGCCCGCCCCCCCCCCCGGCCCCAGTGCCCAGGGGTCCCTGAGTCCGAGAGGCCAGAGCGCGCCCCCGGCCCCTGGCCGCCCCCGCCCGCCGGCCGCCGGGCGCCCCACTCACCATCCACCACATCTTGGCGGTCACGTCGTAGCAGAGCTGCCATTTGACCGAGGTCTCTCCCGGCTTGCTGGACACGGGGGGCCCGGGCACCTCCATGCTCGGCCGGGGGCGCTGGCGGCCGGGGCGCCTCACTCGGAGCGCAGCGCGGGCCGGGCGGGCCGCCGGGGGTGCGGGTCCGGGGAGCCGGCTCCCATGGCCCCCGCAGGGCCCTCCTGGGGGGCGTCGAAGAGGGTGCGGCGGCTCAGCTGGGGCGCGCGGGCTGCGGGGAGCGCCGGGCAGGGCGGGAGGGGTGCGGATGCGCTAATCTGAGACACGCCGGGCCATCCCCGCCGAGGGGCCACCCACAGCCCCAGGAGGCCGTCGCAGGCCGTGCGCGCGTGTGTGTGCGCGCGCGTGCGGCGGCGACCAGCCCGAGCGTGGATTTGTGAATGAGGCTCTGATTGGGAATATCCCCCCGCCCACCCCCGGAAGGAGTGTGGCTTGTCCCGGCGGCCCCCCGCCTCTCTGCCTCCCCGTCGGCTCCATCGGGGAGGGGCGCCTGGGACCAGAGGGAGTTGGGGTCCTGCGGCCCTAGGCCGACCCACCTCCCACCCACCCACCGCCCCATCCCAGTCGCCCTGGGAACAGGCCCGAGGCCTGAAGCGGTGGGCCGGCGGAGGGTA
Organism: Phoca vitulina; assembly: GCF_004348235.1. Classification (NCBI taxonomy): domain Eukaryota; kingdom Metazoa; phylum Chordata; class Mammalia; order Carnivora; family Phocidae; genus Phoca; species Phoca vitulina. Next base: position 2,397,398 of record NW_022589784.1, on the reverse strand, counting down.
AGTTTGGAGAGGTTGGATGCGAAGTGTGGGAAGAGGGTGGGACGCAAGGCCCTGGATCTGGGGAGGAGGAGATGGGTGCCGATCTCCGGCTGTGGTGTTCTCGGACAAGTGGCTGTCCGTCTCTGGGCTCCAGGCTCCCTGTCTGGAAAAGGGCAGAGAATCGCTGAGGATGCGGGCGGGGGGGTTGGGGCGGAGACCAAACACCGAAGCCCATAGAAGGGGCTGTTACTGTCATTTTATTTCCCGTTTTTCCTTCCTTCTCCCAACCTCTGAGAAGAGGTAAGCCCGGGAGATTCTTTTCATTTCATAATCTAATCATTGCTGTGCATTTATGGAGCGCCGAGTGTATGCTCAATCTCAATGAGAGGGTCCCTGATCTGTGTGGGTCAGTTGTCCTGGCCCCCCGCTGGTAGTAGGAGGGCCGGAAGCAGGAAGGACTGCCCGGTGAGGGCTGCCCACGTGCTCTGAAATGGCCGGGAGGGCATCTGGCTGGAAAGCATTTGGCTTTGGGTTTCCACCTGGCCTTGCAGTTGGCTGAGTAGGAGCTGGCAGAGAGGGCAAGGTTTGTGGAGCTGCAGGGGCTGGGCGCGCAGGGCGGCACAGGGGGGAACGTGGCTGCCGAGGCTTACCCTCTCTGCTCTGTCCCCCAACGACCTGGACCATTCTTCCTCAAATGGGGCTCTGACTGGTTCTCTCACCTGCCTGCAACCCTCCATGGTTCCCAGTGTCCCCCACTTAAGGCCCCGGGGACTGGGCCTGGCTTCCCTGCATTCCCTCTGCCTGGCACATCCTTCATTCTTTTATCACCTGGGGACTCATGCATCCTTCAAAACCCAGCCCGACATTCCCCACCTCCCCCTAAGGGTAAGAGAGAGTTAGAGAGAGACAAAGAGAAACAGAGATACAGAGACAAAGGGAGAGACAGAGATGGAGAGACAGAGAGAGTGAGAGTCAGTGAGAGAATTAGAGAGATAGCCCTGCCCCACCCACAGTCTGGGTCACACTCTTAACTCCCACCCTGAGAGGCCTGGATTACCAGCCACATTTTCCTCGACAAGAAGACACCCATGTGACCCACGGGTCCCAGGCCCCAGCCCCAAGCACAGGACTGAGAATATCTGTGCCCAGCTTGGGGGCCCACAGAAGACAGGACCAGGAGCTGAACCCTCATGGGGACTCCCACATCAAGCAGCACAGGGCTGTGAGTGTAGTGGGCTTGCAATTGCTGGCAAAGGGCGAGCATGTGGATTAGACCCAGTTACTCAACGTAACAGGAGACGTTTACTGACCATTTACTATGCACCAGGTGCGCGATCACACCCAAGCTTCCAAGAGCCGCGGGAGGTCAGTACTTCAATTGTTTCTCTTTTACAGATGGGGAAACTGAGGCTCAGAGAAGTCCGGTCAGGAGCCTAGGGACACACGGTAGGTAGAACTCACCCCTGAGATGTGGGAGGGCCGCGTTTCCACCCCCTGACTTCCCTCACCTCCTTCAGGTCTCAGCTCAGATGTCCCCTCCAGAGGGAGGCTCCCTCTGACCCCCTCCCGTTTAAAATTGCTCCCCTCCCGCCTTTGTTGTTCTTTATCACGATTATTTATTTCTTGTCTGCGTCTCCTGGCAGAGTGTCAGCTCCAGGAGGGCAAAGACTTTCATCCGTCTTATTCACTACTTTGGCCCCAGTGTCTGGAACAGCGCCTGGCACAGAGTGGACGCTCAGTAATATATTTGTTGAATGGATGAAGGAGTGAATAAATAATGGGCCAGGGTTTTGCCAACAATGGCATTTCCTGCTGACTTTCACAAAAGGCATTTTCATCTTGCCACAAAAGATGCAGGTCTGGCAAGAGGGGTGGGGAGGGACAAGGGCCGGGCACCGGCTCTCAGGGCCTGAACGAGGCCACGCCTCAGCCCCAGCTGCCTCACCCAGCGCAGCCCAGCCCAGCGGACGCGGTTCGCCCACATGGAGGCCCCCGCCCGTAACTATAATTTGCCTCAGTACCTTGTGGTTGTAGGAGACAATCACCCCACAGATGTGCGGTTGGAGTAAGGCATTCAGACGGCGGGTCAGAGCCCGGGCCTTGGCGGAAGGCAGATGTGGGAGGCAGTCTTCAAACAAGCAGGGAGGGAGAGACAGAGACAGAGACGGAGAGACAGAGGGAGAGGTGGGGGACAGGGAGAGACAGAGACAAGGAGAGAGAAAGACAAACTGAAACAGAGAAAGACATGAACACAAAGACAGACCAAGAAAGGCCGGGAGACCAGCCACACCCCATCTGACGGGGCAGGCTGTGGGACTGCGGGGTCACACACCGTACACTCCCGGCCCCAGGGGCCTGGCTGGTCAGCTACAGTTTCCACTCAGGGAAACTGAGACCCCTGAGGACCAGCCCAAAGCCTCAGCCACAGCTGAGCTGGGCCAGGGCCCGGATCTCTGTGAGTCCCCCCACATCCTATCCTCCAGTACCAAGGGCAGAGGGCCCAGGTCCACAAATCTTTGCCCACTCTGTGCCTCAGTTTCCCCAGCTGCCAAATGAGCAGGCTAGATTAGGGAAGCCCCATTCAACCTTCTGTCACTCAGCCTCTCCATTTTGTCCATATATTACCAGACATTTTTCTTTCGATTAAACTATCCATATAAAAAGACTGAGATGTATTTATTTATTAATTTTTAAAGACTTTATTTATTTATTTGACAGAGAGAGAGGGAACACAAGCCGGGGGAGTGGGAGAGGGAGAAGCAGGCTCCCTGATGAGCAGGGAGCCAATGTGGGACTCGATCCCAGGACCCTTAGATCATGACCTGAGCCAAAGGCAGACGCTTAACGACTGAGCCACCCAGGCACCCCAAGACTGAGATGTATTTAAAGAGAAAAGTATAACTCACTACTCAGGCTGCCACGAGTCAAGGTCAGCTGTAAAGATAAATGCACTAGACACCTCAATCTTATCCACCTCTGACCAGAGATCAAGCCTAAAGCCTGCTCTGTCTTTGTTAAAAAGATAACCAAATATTAAAGAGGTGTCACAGACAGGTTAGGAGCATCCAAGGGCTGTGGGACAGGATCAAATGATCTAGCACATGTGTCATTGGAATCCCAGAAGAAGAAAAAGAGGCAGAAGAATATCTTACGAGAGAATGGCCAATAATTTTCAAAAATTAAAGACATTATATCATAGATCCCAAAGCTTAGAAAATACCAAATAGAATAAATATCCCTCCAACACATACTCGGATATGTCATATTCAAAATGCATAGAATTAAAGATACAGAGAAAAATTTTGAAAGGGGCTGAGGACAAAGAGATGTGTTATGTACAGAGGACCGACATTAAGAATAACCGCAGACTTCTCATCTGGAAGTGTACAGGCAAGAAGACAATGGAGGGATATCTTGTGGATGGGAAAAGACTGTCAATCCAGAATTTTATACCCAATGAAAGTATCACTTGAAAATGAGGGAGAAAGGAAGGGTTTTCAGCAAACAAATGCTGAAAAAATTCATGATTAGCAAGACATCCACTTTAAATATAAAGACAGATAAAGGATGGAGAAAATGTACAAGAGAACACTAAGTTAAAATATGCTGGACCACTCCACTACATTAAAAGCAGACAAAGCAGACACTGTGGCAAGGTGCATATGCTGATGATGGGCTCAGTTGTCTGATCTGGAATGTGTGTGCAGCTAAGCACATACAATCAGCAAACCATCTAAGAACAAACAGTTAAAATATAAGAAATCAAAACAGATAGACCTTAAAGGAGAAATTGGCAAATCTACAATTATATTTGGAGACCTCCACACCATTCCCTTAGCAATTGATGGGAAGAGGAGACGGGAGGTCTGCAAGACTCTGGAAGAGCTCGATAACACTGTCCACCAGCTTGAAATGACATGTACAGAACACACCATCCAACAACTTTTCAAGTTCACATGGAACATTCCCCATGGGAGACCATATTCTTTTATATTCATATTCATATTCATATTCATATCCCCCCTCATAGGGGGACTGTATCCCCCTATGAGAGACCACAGGCCGTGAAAAGAAACTTAATAAATTTAAGAGAATTCAAGTCACCCAAATTATGTTCTTTGACCATAACAAAATTAAACTATATATCAATATCAAAGAGATATATGAAAAAAATTTCCAAATATTTGGAAATTAAACAACCAACTTCTTAATAACCCAGGTCAAAGAGGAAAGCATAAAACATGAGAGAATACTTCTAATTCAATGAAAATGAAAATACTGCATATCAAAATTTATGAGATGCAGCTAAAACATGACTTAGGTGAAAAATTATAGCGCAAAATGCTTATATTATAGGTTGTGTGATTGTGCTTAGTGCCATTAAGCTGTATGCCTAAAAATGGCTAAAATGATAAATTTTATTTTACCTGCATTTTACCACAATTGGAGGAAAAAACACAAGAGGGAGGAAAGTAACCTAACCATGGGAGTGACACCATCATCTTTGCCATACTCTTGTGGTTATGGCACTCAAGGAATGGTGTGATCCAAGGGGAGGTGTATCCATGAAATCAGCAGTGCACAGCGCTCTTCTCTGCATGGGACAGACTTCTTAGCTCAGGATGTCTTCCCTGACTCTCAGCCCCACATGATCTTCCCGTAGGGTTGCCTGCTGATTTCATCCTTTGCAACCACATGGCTTAACCGTTGCTCATGCCTTCCTGTAGCCAGGGCCCTTGTTCCAGCCCTTGACCCTCACCCTCACCTTTCCAGGCCCCACCCAAATGCCACCTTCTGTGGAATGAGACCTTCCAAGACCACCAGAAGACTCATTTGTGTCTGCCTGCATTTGCTTAGGCAAACCCCTTCCCTTCCTTGAGTCTTAATTTCCCCATCTGTAAAATGGGTCCGATGATGTTTTCTTTGCAACTTTGCTGTGAGAGCCAATGCGATGTCAGATGCCTCCTAGCCAGGGCTTTGGGCATGAGATATTCATATATTGATTCATCAGACTTCTATTGAGCACCTGCTGTATGCTAGATCTGGTACTGAGCCCTGGGGAACATAGCAAGACTAAGGCAGACCCCAATCCTGCCCTCAGGGAGCTCACAGTATGCTGGGAGTTCACAGTATGAACATTAGATTAATATATATATTAACATATCATTAAATATTAATACACAACCAATTATATTAGTATATAAATTAAATATTAATACATATGTTAAAATAATTATATTTATATTTATATTTTTTATTATTTTTATTATTTTATTTTTTTTTAAAGATTTTATTTATTTGACACAGAGAGCGAAAGAGCACAAGCAGGGGGAGCAGCAGAGGGAGAGGAAGAAGCAGACCCCCTTCCGAGCAGGGAGCTTGATGAGGGACTCAATCCCAGGACCCTGGGATCATGACCTGAGCCGAAGGCAGTTAGCTTAACCATCTGAGCCACCCAGGTGCCCTCATATTTTTTATTTTTAAAAGGATTTATTTATTTATTTGAGAGAGTGTGTGCCTGTGCCCATAAGTGGGGGGGAGGGGCAGAGGGAGAGAATCCTCAAGCAGACTCCCTGCTGAGCATGCAGCCCAACACAGGACTCGATCCCATGACCATGAGATCACCACCCGAGCTGAAACCAAGAATCGGAGGCCCAACCGACTTTGCCAGCCAGGCGCCCCTATATATTCATATTCAAATGACAAAGGTGACAAATTCTGGTGAGGGGAATTCTGGGAAGCTCTAGCCTCATCTAAGCCACACCATTTCTTGCTTGGAAGTCAGCATGAGCCTCCTCTTTTTACTTAGCTCTCCCTGCACTGTGTTCTCCACACAGTAGCCAGGGAAAGACTTAAAAACGCAGATGTGCATGCCTCACCTCTCCCTCAGGTAAAATCTTCCTATGGCTCCTTACTGCCTTCAAGGTAAAGACCAACATCATCACTGGGTCTCCAGAGACTGTGACACCTTTAGTCAGCCCCCTGCTAACTTCTCCCACCTTCACTCCCCCAAGGCTACCCCTGTGTGTGGAAACAAGGTGAGAATAATTTGCAGGCAGGTATCTGGAGGAAGAGGGTTCCAGGTAGAGGACACAGCCTATGCAAAGGTCCTGGGGCAGGACCTACCTGGAGTGTTGGAGAAACAATGAGAAGGCCCGTGGGGCTGGAACAGAGTGAGTGAGGGGGAGAGAAGGAGGATGGGAGGGGACAGGGGCAGGTCCTGCAGGGTCTTGGGGGCCTCAGGGAGGACTATTACCCCGGGGAAGTGGGAGCCCTGGAGGGCTGTGGGCAGAGGAGGGCGGGATCGGACTCAGGTGCTCACGGGCGCTCTCTGGTGGCCGCCGTGGGAAGGACGGACTGGGGGTGGGGGGCAAGGGCATTAGCAGGGTCTGGGGCGGAGGGGACTGCGCTAGTCCAGGCGGGAGATGATGGGGGCTGGACCAAGTGGAGGCAGAGAAGGGGAGAGAAGTGGACAGGTTGGTGTAGAATTTTGAAAGCAGCGGTGACAGGACTAGCTTATAGATTGGATGTGGAGAGAGCAAGCCGGAAAGAAGTCAAAGATAACATGAGAGATATTTGGCCCCAGCCCCTGGAAGGATGGCACTGCCGTGTGCTGAGATGGGGACGACGTGGAGGAGCGGGATTCCGGACCAGGCACAGTTTCGTCCTGAGGAACGTCCGCTTGGCGATGTCAGGTGGATTCTTGGATCAGGAGCTGGGCTCATTTGAGGCTTTAATGGGGGGCAGACAGGCAGGGAAAGAGTAGGCCCTTGTTCCTGTTGGGCTGGCTGAGGGCCTGGGGTTCTTTCTGGATCTTGTCCCCAGAACGCCCTCCACACCGTCCCCCACCGGCACAGGACCCTCCGTCTAGGCCCTGGATCTGTCCACGACCCCCGGTGCTGAAGTTCTAGCTGCAACGCGGCAAACCCGGTGCTGGAGTGAAGTGCTTGCTAGGGACTGAGCGCTCAAAACCTGTCCCTGGACTTCACCCAGGATGGCAAAGCTCCTTCGCTGCCATTGGTCTGAGCCGGTTTCTATGCCTGGCACACCCTATCCTGCATTGTATAGACCTCCAAAGAGAGGCAGGTATGTGTCACTCTTAAGTTCCGGACTCCCTTTCTCTATAGGCCGTTACTGTCCCTTTAAGGATTACTTAGTACGTCACTCACTAAGGCTCTAAAGACTGGCCCGAGTTCCGGCTGTGGACTGGCTGGTGAGCTCATGAATATGTAGATCACCCCCACCTCCACCTCACTCTGGTAGGCTCAGGAAAGAGGGGGGCGGAGAGAAGGCGGGGCTGGGGGCGGGGCGCCGTGCTGGAAGCCCCCACCGGGAATTTTGTGCATTTTGTTTCCTGTGGGGCCTCCAGGACCTACACAGTGTGCAGCATACAGCAGGTGCTCAACAAATGCTGTCGACGCCCGAATCCAGTAGGAGTGATGTCTGGGAGTTCGCTTTTCTGATTTGGGAGGAGGCGGTTCTGTTTTGCCTTTGTCGTATTACATGAAAATGACGATGACTGTTATTTATGTGCATTAATTAATCTCCCTGATGGTCTCCACAGTCCTGGATGGTGCATACCATCACGAGTCCCATTTTACAGATGAGGAAACTGAAGTCTGGAGAGAGAAAGAGGCGGCCCGAGGGCAAGCAGACCTTGACTCGCTCATTAGGTCCTGGGAACCCAGAGGGGGGCCTGCGAGTGCACGTCCCCTAACCCTAACCCTAACCCTAACCCATGGTACCCTAGTTTGATCACCATGCACCCTGCTTGCGTCCTCTGAGTCGAAGGGCCCCTGTTCCGTCACTAGGACATGGCTAATACCTCCCTCTCCAGGATGGCCAGTGCTGTTGTCTGGGCTCAGAAGATCACGTGTGCCTCCGTCCCAATCCAGCATCTCAGGACCCGGGGCGGGAAGGAGGGCGAAGGCCGGGTGGCCGGACCGCATTCAGCCTACAAAGGAGCAAGGCCAGATGGGAGGTGGGGTTGACCCCAACGGCTTTAAGGGACAGGTTAAGAAATTTGGACAGGGTGGCTTTTGTGTCCCAGCAGAGAGCCCAGGGGTCTCTCTTCACCACCTCCCTCAGCCCCCAGAGCAGTGCGGGGCACACAGTGGGTGCTCAATAAATGCTTGCGGTCTTTCAAAATGGTGACGCCAATACTGGACGAAGGCGTGGGTCTCTGCTGCCCCCTGCTGGTATCCTGGGATGAAGCCTTTGGAAACTTTCAAAGGGATTGATTTGACACTTGAGTAGCGCCCGGCTGGGCTTTCTAAATATTAACTCGTTCATTCCCACAACAACCCTCAAAACGGGGTGCCCGATTAACCTCATTTTGCAGAGGGGTGACACTGAGAGATCTGAGCCGAGGGATCGGCCACTGTCCTGACAAGTGTCATAACTGGGATTCAAACCCTGGGCTAGGCTCCAGGGAATAAGGAAGGAGATAAAACCCACGGGCATCGATGGCATGCTGGTTTAGGGAACTGTGCCCGGCAGGCAGCATGTGCCCAATAACCAGCCTTTCGTTTTGGCACATTCTGGTCTGGCTTCCTTTACAATTCAATTATCTGCATGACTTTGAGAATCAGTTTGTCCAGTTCTTTGGAAACGATTGTGGGGATCTGAACTGTGTCGAAGTTCTCTTTAAGACTGGGAATCTTGGGGCACCTGGGTGGCTCAGATGGTTAAGCATCTGCCTTCAGTTCAGGGCATGATCTCAGGGTCCTGGGATCGAGCCCCATATCAGGACCCTGGCTCAGCGAGGAGTCTGCTTCTCCCTCTCCCTCTGCCTCTCTCCCCTGCTCATATTCCCTCTCTCTCTCTCTCTGTCACATTAATAAAAAAAATTAATTAAAAAAAGATTGGGAGTCTTATAATTTAGTGGCTTAAACCATTCATTATCTGAGTTTCTGTGAGTCAGGAATCTGAGGGTGCTTAGCTGGGCTCTCTGTCTGCTTCCTGGCCTTTCATGGGCTGCACTCAAGGGCTTGGCCAGGGCAGGGTCTCATGTGAAGCCTCGACGGGGGAAAGACCCACTTCCAAACTTGTGTGGTTGTTGGCAGGACTCAGCTCCTCACTGGTTGCTGGCCTTTGCCATGTGGAGCAGTCATGTGAAATGTTGGCACTTTCCCAAAATGCCTCCCATACCTGCCTTTTCCATTCTTGCATCTTCACAAAATGTATTTAAAATGAATTCTTAATTTCCTAAATAATGCCTGAATATATTAACCCCATAATGATCGCAGGTAAGTCTCAACTGTTCGTCCTCTTGACCCCCAGTTTCTCACTCCCCCAAAGCCTCCTCCTTCAACATCCTGGTGAATACATGTCTAGTCCTCCTCATCCTTACGATCATACACACGTCCCTGGACAGAATGCATATTTTACACACACACACACACACACACACACACGATATTTCCTGCTGTACTTTTCTGCAAATCTCTTTTCATCAGATGATGTGGCCTGGAGAGGGTTGTGTTCTCTGACAGCCACATGGATGAGGCACAGGTGATGGTGTGTGACCTGGAGACAGACCATAGAAGGCAGCATCCTCCCTCCCTCTCTCTCTCTCTCTCTTTCTGTCCCTCCCCCACTCCTCCTTTGGGTCACAGGGAAGCCAGCTGCCAGGTCATGAGCAGCCCCACGGAGAGGCCCACGTGGGGAGGAGCTGAGGCCTCCCTCCCACCAGCAGCCCCGCGAGGGAGCCGGCAGGAACAGCTCCTCCCGCCCCGGTCCAGCCTTCAGATGAGGCAGCCCCAGCTGGCCTATGTGCTGACCACAATCTCATGAGAGACCCCGAGCCAGGACCACCCAGTTACGTCTGCTCCTGGATTGCTGACCATGGAAACCCTGAGAAAATAAACGTGTGTTGCCTTAAGCTGCTAAATTGCGGGGGGTGGTGGTGGTGGTATTTGTTATGCAGCAATAACTAACTGATACACGCTGCCTGTCACTTAGCCTATCCCCCCGATGAACACCGACATCACAGGAGGGCTCGGCCATGTCAGGCATACGCCTGTTCACTCCGTGGACACACCAGCCAGAACTGCTGTATTGCAAGGACGTACATTCCACACGTTCAACAACTTTGAGTTACACTCAAAAGCTTCAGTTGGAGTATTACAAATAATAGCTTGAATTACAATCTAATATATTTAAATTTTAGCCACTACGTACTGCAGGGAAGTGGGTAAGAGCCAGGTAGAGGGCCGGGATTCCCTTCCTGCTGAGCTGCCTCTGGCAGCCACTTACTCTCTCTGGGCCTCAGTTTAGTAGTAACTCCTAGAACGGGGCTGTCATCAGGACACCCATCACAGGGTGGTGGCAGGTTACGTGAGTTAAGTCATAGAGAACGCTCAGCACCATGCTATCCACAAGAACTTCATGCAGTGATGGACATACAGCTCTTGAGTCCTTGCAATGTGGCTTCATTTGGCCCAGTGAATTTATAATTTTGTAAATTGATTTACCTCTAAATAGCTACATGTGGTTAGTGGCTACTGTCGTGTATGACTCAGGCTTGAAACAATGCTTGGCAAATCGTAAGTGCTTAGTAAACGCTTGGTAGGACGATTGTCCTGCCACATTATCTTCCAGAGTGCTGATTTGCATCCCAGCAGCAGCATGGAGGTCACCCTGGTGACCTTCTCGTACCCAAGTATGATCATGCCTCTCCCCTGCTCCGAGCCCTTCTGTGGTTCCTCATTACCCTCAAGATAATAGCCCAGATTTGTTCATCTCATTGTAGTTACAACTTGTAGCACCCTCTGGAATTACTTTTTCCTGCAGGGCTGGGCACTTCTGGTTTTTTGCCCACCTTCCTCCTTGACTGGGGCCTTTGGAGGGTGGAGACAAAGTCTGGCACTTGGTAGCTGCTTAATCACCAGAGGCCCTCTGTAGCTGAGTCCCTCCCACCTCTACATCTGTTTCTCCAGCCAGTGCTGCATCTTGGCTGACCGTCCAACCTCCACAACATCTCAGCCTCTGAGCCTTTGCCCAGGCTGTTCCTTCCACCCAGAAAACCCTTCCAGGCGGATTCAGACTCAGCTTTCCAGCTCCCACCCCAACTGGCCTTGTTCTGTCTGAGGTGCTGGAGCGAGGTGCCCACACACACTGCCCCCCACAAGGTGTGTGAGTCCACGTGTGTGACGCGTCCAGAACAGGCTCATTCACCGACGGGAAAGGGGCTCGTGGGGGCCGGGGGCTGGGGAGAGGGAGGCGACTGTTCACAGGACGGGGGTTGCCTCTTTGGGTCAGAATGTCCTGGAATTAGGCACACGTGGTGGCTGCACAACCTTGTGAATGTACTTAATGCCACTGGATTGTAGACTTTAAAATGGTAAAAATGGTGAATGTTATGTGAATTCTACCTCGACTTAAAGAAAATGCATATTGTAGAGTGTCTCTCTGCTCCGCGGGGCCGCCTCCGTGAGGGCAGAGACCAGAGCCACCCCGGCGCACAGAAGGGGTTCGGCAGGTGTCTGCGGACTGAATAAGCATGTGAATCCATCATCACAGGCACCTGCTCTCCTGGAGAAGGAAGAGTCCTATCTCCTCCACTTCTGGACGAATCAGAGGGAATCTTGGTCACGGGAGTATTCTTGGAATATCTCCTCCTGCATCCCCTAACTTGAAATCTGGGGTTTTCCTCCTGCCCAGGCAACTCGGGCCAGACGCGCTCGGTCTTTATCGACGAGGAGAGGGCAAATAAGGGAGGACCCGGTCCTTTAGCAAGTAAAACTTTTATTAAATAAACTTTCAGTTTCTCCAGACCAAAGAGAGGCGTTTGGACATTAAGATGATGCTCGCAGCTTCTCACCTGAACACGCCACAGTGACAAGGATCTCTCCAGCCAGAAATTCAAACCAAGTCAACCCAAAGTTCCCTCTAAGTCCCTTTCTCGTCTTCCTTTTCTGTGTGTGTGTGTGGCGGTTTGTCTCCAAAAGTCGGTTTGCAAGTTGAAACTTCATGAAATTACTCGTAGCAGAAATAAAGTACATCGTACAAATCACGTAGGTCTTCGATGTGGAGTATAAAAATGGTATTTACAGCCGGTAAACATGGACCAGAAGGACACACGCCACTGCGCACCACCACGCACTCCCAAGCAGGCCCGGCGGGGGCTTGGCAGGTGCCGGGGACGCGGACGAGGCCCCCTCGTGGCCCCTGGGCACGCGCTTGCACACGCAGACGCACGGGACACAGGCACGCTAGAGTGTCTCGGAACAATTATCAAACTCTGGAATATCGAAACAAGTTGGTCATAAGATTTTTTTTTTCTTTTCCTTTTTTTTTTTTTTTTTTTGCTATGTGGTTTTTTTGTGTTTTTTGTTTTTGTTTTTGTTTTTTTTTTTCTGGGTCAGTCAACACATTTTGGTAGAAACAAAAGGGAATGCTGTTTTTTTTCTTTACAAATTTTTTTTTTCTTGAGCTTATTAAGTTCTCTGGTGCCTCATTTGGCAAGAGGCCCTATTGACGTCCAACGAACTTGACTCTGTGCTTCAAAGTGGGTTTTCACGGTTTGAGTAGTTATACAGAGACGCCCCCGCAAGACCTCCCTCCCCGCCCCGACTAGGAAACAAAAATCCACTGTCGTCTGATTTTTTTCCCCATTTTGTTCTCTTTTCTTCTTTGTATCTGCTCAGAAAGACCAAAATTAAAAAAAAAAAATTATTTGTAGAGGTATCTCTGGTAAAGGGGTGCTGGGCCAGTGCAGGTTGGCTTGTCCAACGCGCTTGGCAATCTGGTCATGAGATCGTGAACTCCAGGCTGGTGATCCGAAGGCAGGGAGGGTGGCTGCCTGCCCTTGGGAGGGGGCACGAAGGGCGGGGGGCTCCCCCGACCCTGTCTGCCCCTGACGGAAAGCTAAGGGCTATTGGTCACATGAGTAAGGCTATGACGGGGGGAGGTGGGGGGGGGTCTCTTTTGTGCCTACATCGGGGAAGGCAGGGCCCTGGGGCGAGGGAGGGGGTAGGGGTTCCAGAAGCTGCAGCTAAGACCAGGGACACTCGAGCTGGCTGAGCCCAAAGGCCTGCGAGAGCCGTCGGCGGCAGGGGCCCAAAGTCCTGGAGGTATATCGCGTTGGCTGATGATTCCCAGTGCTTCTCGGTGCCCTGGTCTGACATGACAGCGGGAGATGGGGAGACACTGGGCTGCCCGGTCATCCTCAGCCCTTCTTATGTCCCTGCTGAGTGACCGGGCCAGGGTCACCTTCTCTTGGATGGAAGGAAGTCGGAAAAGTTTGGTCCCATGATCTATACTCAAAAAATATATATACTGTCTATGGCTCTATATATATATGCATATATATATATAGGAAAAGTTGTGATTTAGTTTGGGTAGCCACCAAGGAGGGGGGCGGTGAACCCCTTAGCCCCCAACTCAGGAGCCCCCTCCCCCCAGTGCTGGGGCAGACCACGAAGCCCCCTCCCCGCTCCACGTGGCCTTCAGTAGTGTTTCACATTAGGGGATGGGGGGGCAAGGGAGACGGGAGAGGAGAGGGAGGGCTGGTGTCCAAACTCGGTTGTAATTTACGGAAAAGTCCGGGATCGGTTGGAAGCGGGAAGCCCTCCTGGGGTGGGAAGGCCCCTCACCTGGCGGAGAAGGGAGGGGCGTTAGGGTGCGGTGATGCGGGGCCTGCTGGCCTACGACATCGCCTCCCACCCATACCCCCTGCCCTGGCCAGGCTGGGTTCTGGGAACCCAAGGGCCCCTATCTTTTCAGAGAAAGAGTCCATTTCCAGATTCGGAGGCCAACAAACTGCCTGGGAAGGGACTTTGGGTCGCTGAGCCCATTTCCTCCCGCAACCTGGGGCCAAGAGTTGTGTTTATTCTTGTCTCCCTTCCCCCGCTCCCTGCCACTGAAGCTCCACAGAGGCAGCTCCCCCTCCAACCCCCGCCCCGTTTCTGGTCATTCACAGCTGTGTCCCCAAGCGCTGGAAACAGAGCCTAGCGCATAGTAGGTGCTCAGTAAGGATTTGCTGTCCCAGAGTGTTCAGGTGCACGGGGCGTCTGTTAGTTGCCTGATCCCGCGACTGAATACCCGCGAATCTGTGGGTGCTGATTTGAAGGGGTCTGAAAAGCATGAGCAGCCCCTAACTGAGCACCTACTTCGCGCCAGACCCCAGGCGCGGCGCTTTGATGATGACGGCGCTCGTGATTGAAAAAAGAAAAAACAAATGATCAAGAGCTTTCCAGGTGGCGGGTCCTGGGCTCGGCTGGGAAAACACCGCATCCCCAAGCGGATCCTCCCTGCTGCCTCTCGGGAGGCGACTTTCACGAACCCATTCCACAGATGAGGCTCGTCAAGGTTTGCGGTCAGTTACGTTTCCCCACTGGCCCCTTAGGCTCACTGTTCATTCCCCGAAGAAGGTGTTTAGTTGTTGATAAAGTTGTTCTCTCTGATGGCAAAATACACTCTTGGGGATGTGTTTGGGGGTATCTTTTTTTGGGGGGCATGCTGGTGAGCAGGGCAAACATTCCGCTTTCTCACCAGTCCACTGAGCATGAATTACACCAAATAAGGAGCTATGACAGGGGCCCAGCTGTGAGATTCATAGGACAGGACAGATGCCCCTCCCCACAGCCCACCCCACCCCAGACCAAACCTGGCCTCTCAGGCGAACTTCTATTCATCCTTCAAAGCCTTCTTTTGGAAGGATTCCCCAACCACCCCTGGACCCTGGTTACACCTTCTGTCCCAGCCCTGACCGAAAGGGGAATGGGGGGTGACTCTAGTCTAGCTCTGTCCTCACCAACCCAACCTGGGGGCTCCTCGTGGCCTCCAGCAGCATCCCCCGGGGCTGGGGAGGGTTTGGAGAATGAGGGGGTGTTTGGCCAAGACAGGGTGGGGGCGGGGTGTGGGTGGGGCCGCCTGGCGGCTCACCTGGGCCAGGCCCGCAGCCTCCGGGCGGCTGTGGGCGCGGTCAGTAGGGGTGTCCCGGGTCTTTGGGCCGCTTCAGCTGCACTTTGAGCCTCTTCATGCCGATCTGAAAGCCGTTCATGGCCTGGATGGCCGTCTGCGCGCTGGCCGGGTTGTCAAAGCTCACGAAGCCTGCGGAGACCGGGGTGGACCCGCGATGGTGGGCAACGTGGGCGTCCTCCGCATCCTCCAGTGCTGCGGCCCCGGCTTCCCGGCTCGCGGGGTCCTGGGGGCGGGGGGTGTGCGCTCGCAGGGGCAGATGGGCCCAGGGAGTTAGGAGGGCGCGCCAGAGTACACACAGCAGCCCGGGGCCTGGTTCTGACACCCTCTGGACTTGCATGCCTCTGGGGATGGGGTGCTTGCTCCTTACCTGGGGCCTGCTCTGCTGAGACTTCCCACAGGCGGAGGGGACAGGTGAGGCCTCTGGGGGTCCTGGGAGGGCCACATTCTCCCTCCCTCCCCATCCTGGCTGCCTGCCTCCTTCCAGACCCTGGATGCGAACCGCTATCCATCTGGGATCTTGACCGTGAATCGGACTCTCTGTCTCTGTGTGAGTGTCCTTGTGTCTCTTCTCTCTGTCCTTCTTGTCCTCTTCCTCTCTCTGCCTTTTATCTCTCTTTCTCTATCTCTCTCTTTGTCTCTCTCTGTCTCCCTACCCCCATCTCCCCCCCTCCCACCAGGCAATCGGAAACATCCTAGCCTGGTGCTCCTCAAGCTTCCATCAGCCCCAATCCCTCCACCTGCCACCCCAGGCCACCCTGCCCTACTCCTGCCCCTCACTTCTTGGTCCTCACAGGCTTCCCGGGATGGTGTGGAGGCCACAGGGGCCAGGGACCCTCTGAGGCAAGGGACGGCATGCACAAGCATTTGAGGCGGGGATCCCTGAGCTCTGTGTGAGAGGCCGCGTGGAGGGTCAGGTGGAGAGACGGCGGGGCAGGGTTGAACGGTCTTGCAGGGGCCCACTGGGGAGCTATGGGGGAATGTGGAGCTGGGGGGGGGACGTCTTCACATCTAGCATCTCCCCTAACACCTGTCCCCCACCATACTGATCAGGAAACTGAGGCTCAGAGAAGGCATAGGACTCCTCACTGTTGAGAGGGATTGAGGGTGGTCCTCCACGCATTGCCTTCTTTGTCCTGCAAGCAGGATCCTGAGGAGGGGCCTGGGCACGGGCAGGGACCCTTATTGGTGTGACCTCAAGTGTGCTATTTGACCACTCTGTGCCTCTCGTCCTCCCTCGCTAAATTGGGGCAATTCTTGTATTTCATGGTTGGATATTGAGTGCATACAGGAGGTGCTTACTAAATAGGCAACGGTTGGCCTTTTGAATACAACAGGGTGGGATTAAGAGTCCACATTTTAGAGTCAAACAGACTGGTTCTAGTCTAGGTTCTGCCTCTTCGCTGCTGTGTGGACTTGGAGGCGTCCAAGGCCCCGCACGACCTGCCCCGTCCCCTCCCTGCCCCATCCCCTCCCTGCCCTGTCCCTTCCCTGCCCTCCCCTCCTCCCTCTCTCCCCCTCACTCGCTCTGCTCCAGCCACATGGGCCTCCTGGCTGGCCCTCCAACACACCAGGCCTAGTTCTGCCCCAGGACCTTTGCATGTGATGCTCCCTCTGCCCAGAACCCTGTACCCCGACGTCCTGGGGCTGGGAAATCTCATTATTTGGGTCTCAGCTGAAACATCACCTCCTGCATACCAGCTTCTATGTCCTTAGGAGTAGATGGTGATGGTGTTCTTCATGCCATTATAACCCCCTGGCCTATGTCCTGCCTTGTTTATTCCCACCTCCTACCCGTAAACCTGTGCTTTTTGACTCCCTGGTCGCTGGCCACAGGTGGTATTTTAGATTTAGATTCATGAAAACTACACCTTCGGTTCTGTGGTTGAGCTGCCACACTTGAGGTGCCTGGTGGCCACGTGTGGCTGATGGCTCAGACGGCAGAGGTGTAGAGAACATCTCCGCGGGTGGAGAAAATTCTGTTGGGCAGTGCAGCAAGACTGCGAGCTTTGGAAGGCAGGAATTTTGTTGGCTTCCTTCACTGCTCTGTACCAGCACCCAGCATGGTGCCTGGCACACAGTAGGTGCTTAATAAGTGCTCATTCTAACTTCTAAATGTTATTCTTTGGACCACACCCTCCCACGCCCCTGTTCCTTGGCGGGCGGAGTCGGGGAGGGGGCTGGCAAGCAGGAAGGGGTGCCTGCAGCGGGTACTCACCAAAACATTTGCTCTGGTTGGTGGCCCGATCCATAAACACCTTGGAGGAGATGATATTGCCGAAGGGCAGGAACATCTGCGTCAGCTCCGTGTCTCCAAACTCCTGGGGGAGGTGGTAGATAAACAGGTTACAGCCTTCGGGACCTGCAGGTGGGGGAGAGAAAGACATAAAGCCCCCAAGGAGAGGAGGCGGACCCCCCCGGGGGAGGGGCGCGGGACTGGAGCCCACCTCTGGCATCTCCAGCTGTTGGGGGAGGGTGCCCGTGACACCAGGAAGCAGGGGCGTGGAAAGGCGGGGAGGGGAGGCAGGGCGCGCTTACCCTCGCCTGTCTAATGCCACACTCAGGTACACCGAACCTCTGATGATCCTCAGGTCCCAGATAATTTACAAAATTCAGATGGTCCCTCCCCGCAAAACTGAGATAAATCCCTCAATGCCAGAACCTGGATAATCCCCAAATCCCAGACAACCGGAAACCCCTGAAAAATCCCTACACCGGAAACTCCAGACCATTTACGACATCAGATGAATTGTATGTGGGGTATGCGGACACTCTGCTCTATCTTTGCACTAATTCTGTAAATCTAAGACTGGTTTTAAAATAAAATGTTCATGTTTTACAAGTCCGATGATCACAGAATAAAGTAAGACAAGTCATTCCCTGGTCCCAAACCCCAAATATCTAGTTTTCAAAACCATGGATAATCCTCCAAACCTTGAATAATTTTCAAAACCCACATGACATAAAAATAAAGTCAAGTAAGATAAAAAAAAATTATCTAGCCCCCAAACCCCCTGGTAATTTTATTATATTTTTATTTATTTTTAAGTAGGCTCCATGCCCAGTGTGGCACTCCAACTCACGACCCTGAGATCGAGAGTCATGTCCTCTACTGACTGAGCCAGCCAGGCGATCCCCGCCCCCACCTGGGAATTTTTAAATGATATACTATACCAACCAGAAATACTTTTTTAAAAGCACAGCTAACTCTCAAAACCATCCCCTCCCCAAATAATCCCCAATGCACGAGTAATGTAAAATCTATAAATAACAATCAAATTTAAAAACCTTCTTATCTGAAGCCATGAACAGTCTCCAAACCTGCCCCTAATCCCAAACCAACAGATGACCTTCTCCCATGCCCCCACAAAACGCGGGGAACCCCCCCAACCACCAAGAATCCCCTTCGGCCTGGAAATGAGTATTCTCCACCCCAGGAAATACAAAATCCAAGATTGGATTTTGTCCAGTGTCCCACTGACATCCAACCCTCACCTTCCTGATTAGGTCCACAGCTCTACGAACGCTTGTTTTTAAAATGCAAGTGTGTCCCAAGGCGATCATCGTGGTTGATTCGGACCGCGCAGTCTTGACCGCAACACAAATGTTAGGTGTGCTTGTGCGCTACCTCATCTCCAGGAAACACGGGGTGAATGCAGAAGGCCGCACCCAGCTGAGTCGGACCTCAGGAGAACACACAGCGGGAACGCCTACCACTCCCTCAGCTCCCCAGGTGTGTCGTGAGCCACACGCGTCCCCATCCGCCCGGGGTTACGACACCCCGCCTGACTTCAGACAAGCCTCTTTCCGCCACTTCGCAGCAGCCCGCGGCTGCAACCCTTCCCACCAATGCCACCTCCACGTGCAAACCTGAGCTCTTTGCCAGGATAAAATGCCACACTGAGCGTATTTTTTTAACCTGCTCACGTGCATAACACCGTGCTACCATTTTTATTAGGGCTCCGTCTTTAGTTTTGCTTTGACATGTCACGGACAGAGGTTTGGAATGGTGCAAGCAGGAGTCTTGCGGATTGTTCTGCATGCTGTGGGCACTCTCCAGAGCGCTGGTCGTGAGTTACAGCAGCGCTGACCGCCTCTGCACTAGCTTTTACCCCCTCAGCCCAGGTGGAGGGAAGGTGGAGCAGGGACCGGGGAGGGAGACACCCAGGTCCGAGCCATCCACAAAACAGTGACCCGAGGCAGCTGGGCCCTCTCTGAAGCTCGCACTGGCCCGCCCTGGGTGGGGGGTCCCGGGGGTGCTGGGAGGTCACTGAAAGTCACATTGGAGCTGCCAAGTCCTCATGCCTGTTCTGTCTGTGACTTTAACCACAGAGCCCCCTGGAGATATAAAATCTGACGGAGAACGGGGTAGCAGCTGGTTGGCAGAGCTGGGGACCCCTCAGCCTAGGGCTCGCCTCCAAAGCTCAGCTCCTGTATCCTGGCAGTGCCCCCTTCCAAGGGCCAAGGGCAAGGGAGAAGTGGGGCAGAGCCCCAAAGAACTCGGTCTGCAGGCCAGGCCAACTGCGGAGTTCCCCTGGCCATGGGGCGAGTTGGTCACCTCTCCCCCACCCCCACTAGCTGGATGGACAAGGGAAAGGGCTTTCCTGGGTGCTGAGCCGCACTGTGTGTCAGGAACGTCCCTGCCTCCTTCCTAGTAAGGCCTCTTGACCCAGATGGTCGCTCCTGTTGCAGAAGAGGAAACTGAGGCACAGGGCAGTGAAGTGAAGCTTTCCTTACGATGTCACAGTCAGAACTGGGTGGATCTGAATCCCGACTGTCGGACTCCAGGATCTAACTCCTCCCTCTTTCCACTTTACTGGCGAGGCCTCAGTTTCCCCGAGATACCTCGTATCGCCCCCCGCCCGACCTCAAGACGAGCGTCCTTTCCAAAAATTCAGAGAATCGTCCAGTCCTGGAGAGGGCGGCTGGGGGGGTGGGGTCACCGCTAGTCCTACGGTTCCCACTTTCCAGAGGAGGGAGCCGAGGCTCAGAGAGGGTGATTCAGTTCCCCCAGAACACCCAGGGGCCGCGCCAGAACTCGAACCCAGGTCTGTCCGGCCACCCGGCCGCGCTCTTAGCCGCGGTTCCCCGAGGCCGCGCGCCAGGCCAGGCCAGGGGTCCTGGAGGTGGAGGGGGCGGTCAGAGGGCGGGGCTGGCGCCCGGGGGAGGTCGCGGCCCCCTCACCTTCTCGCTGCTGCTGCTGCAGGAGGGGCGGCGGCTGGGGGACGCTGTGCGCGATGGGCGTGATGGCCGCGGTGGGGTACATGGCTGCGGAGACCGGGAGCGAGACACAGGGCGGAGGCGGGTGTGAGGCCGGTGGGCGGCCCGGGGCGGGCGGGGGCGGGGCCACGGCGGTCTTGGGAGGGAGGCGGGGCGCGCCCGCGGCGGAGGGCGGGCCTAGGGGAGGGGCCAAGGCACAGGGAAGAGTGGGGCAGAGCCACGAGGGGGTGGGGTCAATGCCTGGCATCAGGAGGGGGCGTGGCCACAACCAAGGGCGGGCCTGAAGGAGGGGCCAAGGCCACACAAGATCAGAGTGGGTGGGGCCAGAGCTTGAGGGGCAGGGCCATGGCTGAGGGCGGGGCCCTGGCAGAAACGGGGCAGGATATGAGGGGCGGGACCAGACGCTGCAAGGGGCGGGGAGGGGTGGGGCCAAAACCTGGGATTGGGCCAGGGCTAGAAGTAGGAGGCGTGGCTAGGTGCAAGAGGGAAGGCCAAACGAACGGGCGGCCCTTGAGAGGCGGGGCCAGAAGGGGGTTGTGGCTAAGGGGGAGGGGCTAGACAGGAAGAAAGCCAGGGCCAAGGGGGCGGGGCCACGCCCGAGACTGGGCCGGACTGCCCCCGTACCTGTGTACTGCTGGACTCCGGAGAAGGCGGGATGGAGGGTCTCGGCTACGGTCGGGCTCTGAGCTGCGGGGCAGACGGAGGGGCTGAGTGGGACGGGGGCAGCAGATCTTCCATCCACCCCCGATACTTAGGACCCAGAAGGAGAGCAACAAACATCCGCCCCAGCTTCACCTCTGCATAAACTTTTTACAGGTATGGTCCCCATTTTACGGGCAGGAAAACTGAGGTTCAGAGAGGTGAAGCAACTGGCACAGGGCCACTCAGATAGGAAATGGCAGAAGTCGAACAGGACTCCAGAGAGGTTTAACCATCACCCCCATCTCTCTGTCCCCATCCGGAACCCCTTGCTCTTCCCCTTTATTCTCTGGATTCTCCAGGACTGCAGGCCTCTGCTCCTGATCACCCTCCACCCCCATCCGTTTCCCTCTCTCCCACTCCAAGCCTCACTCATCAGACACCCCATGGATCACCCATGTGGCTGTGACCTCCCAATGGCTCCCAGGGGAGGAGGTAAGGGGAGGGGAGAGGTTGTCCAGACCACTAGAGCTGGTGCATCAGGGGGAAATTTTAGCCAAAAGATTCTGCTCAAATGGAGAGAGGTTACTAGAGGGTGGGGGTGTGTGTGTGTGGGGGGGGTTTACCATAAAGGGGTCACATGAACGAATCACCCCATGGAGAAGGAGCAGTTCTGTGTCTTGATTTTGGTGGTGGTTACACAAATCTACTATACCTGTGATAACATGGCACAGACCCCCCCCACACACACACACGAGTGCACACAGAAAGTGGTTCAGTCTGAATAAGGTGTCCAACTCCTGTTGAGTTCATTGTATTGTACCAATGTCAGCTTCCTGGTTTCGACAATGTGCTCGGGTTATGTAAGCTGTTAGCATGGGGGGGGGGGGGCTGGGTTGGAGGGACCGGGACCTCTCCGTACTATTTTTGAAACTCCCCGTGAGTTCCAATCATTTCAAAATAAAAATAAATTCTCCTCGATGGTGGAAATGCAGATGACTTCACCTAAGCAAGGTGTCGGAGGAGGCTTGCCTGGGGACTGGTATAGTGTCAGGAAAGGTGGGACCTCTGCTTCACAAAGGTAGGGCCCAGCCTAATTCGGTGCATGGCTAATACTGAATGGATGGATGCATGAATGAATATGGGTACTGATATCTTCCTAAATAGTGACGATTAATAATTCAGATTGATGGTGCTGTTCTTGGTACAGGCGATGTGTTAAGCATTTGACATGCTAATTTCACTGTCAGTGCAACCTCCTGAGATGACTGATGTCATCTGCCCTATTTCCCAGGTGAAGAAACTGAGGCCCAGAGACTCGCAGAGACCATCCGGGACCCCCGAACTGGAATTTGAACCCAGCAATGTCTGGATATAAAGTTCCCATGTTTTAACCACCCTGCTACAGCCCTTTCTCTGTGCCCACAGCTCACGTCTGTTCCGTTGAGACTCCCTCTGTTTCCCAGGGACCATGGCATAGGAACTCATGCTTGTCCCAGAGACACCCTCCCCGCCCCCTCCCCAGATCCCAGGGGACCACTCCAGTTACCTGGGTAGGGCACAAGGCCATTGGCATACACAGTCTCTAGGGCGGGGTGCCCCCCAGGGAAGGGCACGACACCTGCGAAGCCATTGGTGATGGGAGCCACAAGTCCGGGCACGGCAGTGGTGCCAAGCAGGGGGGGTGAGTGCAGTCCTGCAGAATGGAGGAGCACCATGGGGAGCCTGAGCCTGGCCCTGGCCCTGCCCTGCCCACCCATTCTTAGGCCCCTGGCGGACTCTCACCAGAGGCAGGGGCGATGGGCGTGGCAGGCAGCCCGTTAAGGCTGACGGCGCCAATCTGCTGGATGTGACAGGGTGAGAAGGCCACGCCAGGGCTCAGGTAGCTGCCCGACGTGGACAGGACCGTTGTCTGCTGCTGCATGAGCTGGGGGTGGAAAGGGAGTCAGTGTGCACAATAGGGGTGACACCTACCCTGAGGTCATGACTCATGGGAGGAGGCCTGGTCCTCAAGTAACTTGGGAGGGGAGGGGGTCAGACTGGCTATCTTGGCTCAGGCTGGGGTCAGGGCTCAGTTAGAAATTGGGGCTCAGCATGGGATCAAGGCTCAGTCTAGGATCAGGACTCAGGCTTGAGATGAGGGCTAAGTCAGGAATTTGGACTTGGTTTGGGATCAGGGATCAGCCAACATTGAACTCAGCCAGGGCTGGGTCTCAGTTTGGAGTCTCGATTTAGAGGCTCCTTTTGGGTTTGAGACCCAGCCTAGATTCAGGGGCTAAGCATGGGGTCGTGTCAGTCCAGAGTTAGGGTTCAACTTGGGCCTGGGGCTCAGTTCATGGTTGGGGGCTCAGCTGGGGGTGGGGGTTCAGGAATCAGCCTGGATTTGGGGACTCAACCATGACCAGGATAGGACCGTGAGTCAGAGAGATTGGGCACGATACAGAAGATGAGCAGAGAGGCAGAACCCCCAACAGAGCATGGATGGAGAGAGAGACTGAGCGGGACCCCCAGAGTGGTGTTGGGAGCCCCGCTGGAGACAGAAGTGCAACTGCTGGGGTCACTCACAGCCTGGGCGTAGGCACTGTAGGGGCTGAAGGGCAGGGTAAGGGATGGTGTCAGGATGCCCAGCTGGCCCACCATCTGCTGCATGCGCCGCAGTGTTCGCTCCTTGTCGGTGTCGGCAAACTTGACCACCAGGCTGGAGGAGGCACCCTACAGTGGCAGCGGCAAGCAAGGAGGGAAAGGAAGGAGGTAGCCAGGACTTCGGGGTTCCTGGAACCGCGCCAGCTCTGGCCCTCGGGGGGAGCACCGTAGATGTCAGCAGCTGCCGGTCCTGCCCGTGCGCCCGTAGCTGCAGGACACGCACGTCACAGCGAGAACAGCTCACAGATTAGCATCCTGGGTCTCGCACTTGACCGTGCAGCCGCCTGTGGGCACAGGTGGGGCATCCGGGCCCAGGGGGTCGCGTCTGGGGCACAGTAGAGGACCCTGACTATCAGCCACACTCTCAAAAATGGAGAGTCCAACTGGCAGGAAGAAACAACGGGGACCCAAGTGGAGGACTCTATAACTGTCACTCACACCTGAGAACAGCTGAGACTCCAACCATCAGAGAGGGGACATGCCCCCTTTGCTGGAGAGCTCACTCCCTGATGCGCCCCATCACTGGTCAGCTGTGTGCATGAGAAAGCCTGACCTCATGGTGAGCCGAATCCTGCCACTCCAAGGACTAAAACTGAGGCCCCAGAGCCCAGAGTGCAAGGGACAGGAGGCTCTGAGGCTGCCCTGCTCCTCACACCCCTTTTTGAGAACAGCTGAGAGGAGAGTTGGTTCTCTAAGGCCTGTCTTCCCTGTGGCAGATTCGGACACTTATGTACAGCGATGTGGCTCCTAGCAACTCCTTCTAGAGGGCAGGGCTACTCCCAGGGCCTGGCTGGTCCTCCCCAGCCTCTCACCGCTCCAAGCCTGCCCCCTGCCCATCCCCACTCTGGCCCAGGGGACATTTCCAACTGACCTGGCCCCTTCCCTGCCCTGTCAAAACCTTCCATGGCTCCTCATTGCCCTAGGAATCCCGTGCTCCTCGGCCATCAGCTGCAGCCCCTCCAGCCACCCCCCCTGCTCCTCTGGGGCTACGCGCCCCCACCCCCATCCTTGTTGTCATGCCCCATGCCCCACGTTCCCCTGCTGGCCTCCACAAAGCCAAACCACCCCTCCGGCCCCGCCCCTCTAGGACACCCGCTTGTACGCTCACACACACATGCACACATACTCTTATACATGTTCACACACATGCACACTTAGGCACACACATGTTCATACACAGTCACACACACACTCACCAGGCATGCTCACACATTTACGCACCTAAAAACATAACCTCACGCACCACACATGCTCATACACACACCCCACATGCTCATACACTCACACACGTACACACAGTATGCATGCTCACACTCACATCCACATGCAGACTCACTATGCACGCTCACGCACATCTGCACACACACAAACACCACCCACACAAACACACACATTTACACTCGCCATGCATATCACATATAGATGCACACATGCATTCGCACAGTACATTCAGAGGCACACAATCACGCATGTGCACATGCAGTCGCATACACGCACATTCACACACACACTCACCCCTCCACACACACTCACACACTTGCCCTCACATATACCCACAGATGCACAACATCATCCAGACAGACCCACAGACACACGCGCTCAGCACACACACGTATAAACACACATGCGCACACGCCTACACGCACACCGCACAATCCACTCACACACACCCACTCAGCACACACACCCGTACATATTCTCACACACACACCTCCTGTGCACATTACCGATCACCTACTGACAACCACACCCACACGCACTCACATATTCTCTCTTAAACACACACAGACACACACATGTCGCCACACACTGGCAGGACATCCGTGCACACTCACACACCCGTGCACGCTCACACACTCATATGCTCCACCCATGCACAATCGCACACTCACATGCGCACACATACCCGCACCTCTCTCTCCACCTGTGCCTTGCTGATGAACAGCCTGAGGCTACGGGACGGAGGGACCAGTAGGGAGAGGTTTCGTCCCTGTCCCCTCCCCCCTTCCGCACGCCCAGCACCATGGCCCGGGATGGGCCCTACTCACCGGCATGGTCTGGCTGCCGTGCAGGGCATGGATGGCCGCCTGGGCCTCGGTGTGGGAGGAGAACTTCACAAAGGCACAGCCTGCCCCGAGAGAAGGAGAATGCGTGAGGGGCGACGGGGTCTTTCTGGGCGGGCAGGTGCCGCAGGAGAGGGGACTGGGAGCCCTGGATGGCTGGTCAGACAGTCAGAACAGAGAGACAGCCAGTAATCTGTTCAGACAGACAGCTGGACAATAAGGGATCAGGCAATAAGACAAGCGCACGGCCGCCGCGGACTATGACGTCAGCCAGGTGGCCACCCCTTCACTCAGAAAGCCACAGCTCCACAGCTGTTTGTGGCTCGCATGGTTCGACAGACACCGAGAGGCGGTGTGCAGTCGGCGGGGCAGGTCCTGCTCGCTGGAACTAGTGAAGGGCACAGGCTTAGAGAACACCACCAGCCGCTGACACCGTGAGATCGAGTTGTAATCAGATATGCAGAGAGAAGGTGACAAACGTTCAGACACAGGCGCTGAGATACGGCCCTGTGGGCACACTCAGGCACAGATACATTCAGACCCAGACAGGCCCATGTGACCAGAGTTGGAGAGATGGGGATAAAAAATAAATAAATATATAAATACATACATACATACATACACACCAGACAGGTCAGACCCAGCTGGCTGGTCACACAGGAAGAAATCAGAAATCAGGCAGCCAGGGACCACCAGACACAGGCGAATTCAGACACACAATCATAAGGAGAGACTACTAGACATAGTTCCAGACAGGCAGAGTACTACGGAAGACTGGGGGTAGGGTAGGGCGATGGAATGTTCTGGATTAGAGAGTGGCAATGGTTGCACAATTGTTTGAACATAAAGCACTTCACTGCACACTTTCAAAAGGCGAATTTTAAAGTGTTGATATCGATTAAAATCAATTAAAAAAAAAAAGAGGGGCTCCTGGCTGGCTCAGTCGGTAGAGCATGCGACTCTTGATCTTGGGGTTGTGAGTTTGAGCCCCACATTCGGTGTAGAGATGATAAATAAATAAACTTTAAAAAACATTTAAAAAATGAAAAATAAAAATAATTTAAAGAGAGGGAGAGCCAAGCAAATAGGGACCATGGGATATATTCTGTCCTAGAAGATAAAACGTTTTGAGGGCCAGAGACAGGCAGGGCAAGCGTTGGTGCCTGATAGATGAACCCAAAAAGGTAGAATCAGGTAGACAGACAAAGACCACCAGACGCATGAAGACCCAAACAGAAATAATCATTTAGACACTCAGGCAGAAAGTCAGAGACTAAGAGCCGCAGGTGGAGTGATGCTCATCTGCAGTCACAACCAGTCACGTGCGCAGATAGGGAAACAGGTCGCCGTGGACCATTAAAGTCTCTCCTAGATGTTCAGCCAGGATCAGGCAGTCCACAGGAAACTGTCCCACAGAGTCAGGTGGGCACAGGCGGCGCGCAGGCAGGACCAGGTGGGACCCTACAGTCTCCGCCCACCCAGGCCCCGCCCCCAGGAACAAACCCCAGCCTCCCACGTGACCGGCCCCGCCCCCCAAGAGCCAACCTCCGCCTTCTCAAGTACCCAGCCCCGTCCCCAGGAGCCAAACCCCGCCCACCCACGTACCCTATCCCGCCCCAGAAGCTAGTCCCGCCTTCTCAAGGGCATGGCCCCGCCCCAAGAGCCAACCCCGCCCTCCCACGTGCCAGGCCCCTCCCCCAGGAGCCAGTCTTGCCTTCTCACATGCCTGGCCCCGCCCCCAGAAGCCAAAGCCGTCCTCCCACAGGCCCCGCCCGACCCTGAAGCCAACCTGGCTTTCTCAAGAGCCAAACCCGCCCTTCTACATGCCCCGGCCCGCCCCAGAAGCCAACCCC
>NW_022589784.1:2345461-2369676 GCF_004348235.1 Phoca vitulina | reverse complement strand
CGTGCCCCGCCCCGCCCCAGAAGCCAACCCCCACCTTCTCAAGTGCCCGGCCCCGCCCCCGAGAGCCAACCCCGCCCCCCCAGTGCCCAGACTAGGCCCATCCCCCCACGCGCCCGGCTCCGCCCCCGGGCCAGTCCCGCCCCCGGCCGGTCACCTTTGCTGCTGCCGTCAGGCCCGCGCAGCACGGTGCATTCGTCGATGACCCCAAAGGGCTGGAACAGCCGCAGCACGTCCTCCTCCGACTGCTGCTTATTCAGCATCCCCACAAACAGCTTCCGGTCTCCTGTGGGCGGAGACACCCCCTCAGCCGAGTCCTGGCCTCCGGGAATTTCTCGGTCCCTCCAACAGAATGGAGGCAGCAGGGCGTGGGGGGAGCACTGCTGGCCCCTGCTCTGCCTGTACGTGTGGGAGGACACAGCCACGCGCTTCCCTGCTCTGGGCCTCTCCATCCTCCCACGTGCCGTGCACGGCTCATCTCCAAGCCTTTGCTCACGCAGTGCCCCTCTCCTGGAATGCCCTCCCTCCAACCCCGCAGGGCCACCGCTTCACTGCTCCCACCCTCCGGCCAAAGATGGTCTCTCTCCTCGCCCTCGGAGAACTCACACATAGTACTAGCGTAAGAACTGCCTTGCCTGGCCTGGGTCCCTGTCTGTCTGTCTGCCATCTAGATTTCCCAGTCAGGGGTGAGCGCTGATGGCCCCTGCATCCTCAAGAGGGGCCAGGCAGTCAAAGTCTGTTGAATGAGTGAGGGCACGTGTGCGCACAGGACCAGGTGCCCAAAGCCTGGAGCCCCCATCTGGTAGGTGGGGGTCTGGCTGGAGGCCTGGCTGGAGGCACAAGAGTCCTGCTCCCTCTGGTAACTGGGCTATTCCCCTGCAATCAGGAACATGGCAGCTTCATCTCCCAGGGATGGTGAGCTGGGTTACTATGGAAACCTGTTCTCTGGCAGCTGTCACTCATGGGGATGGAAGAGAGGGGCATAGAAGCAGAGAGACTGAGAGTCAGGGAAAGAGACATGTGAGAGAGAAAGAGAGACAGGGAGAAACACAGAGACAGAGACAGTCAAAGAGAGAGACAGTAAGAGACAAAGAGAGACACATAAAGAGTAGAGAGAGAATCAGAGACACAGAAGGAGAGAAAAAGATGAGAGAGAAAGGTATGGAGTGAGATGGAGAAAGAGAAGGTGAGACAGAGAGAGAGACAGAGACAGAAGGAGGAGGAGGAGGAGAAGAAGAAGAGGAAGGATTATTAAGAGTGAGAGAGAGAAGAGAAGAGACGGAGACATGCAGGACCCCTCAACCCCCATCCCAATCCCTGACCTACACTAGCAGCCCGTTTTGAGAGTGTGAAAACAGGTCCCAGCCCAGATGGGCTGTACCAGGCTCCTACATATACACAGATGTCCTAACAGCCCTGCCCCACACACCACCCCCAAGGCTGGCTGCTCCCCCTCAGCCCCCAGGCCACCTGAAATGGGGAGGGGGTAGGAAAATCTCCAAGAATGGCTAGCTTGGATGCCACTAGGGACAGCCGAGCATACCCCCATGGTCACATCCCCAACACGGTCCAGACCTATGCAGATGCCAGGCCTCCAGCCCGCATACCCACACGCCCAGCCTGGAACAGTCAAGCACACAGGCTCACACACACACACCCACACACAGGCCAGGCACGCGGACACGCACACAGGCCAGCAGGCAGCCCCACCGCATAAGCCACAGAAACACACATGCACGTGTGCACGTGCTCACACACATCCGTACACAGGTGTGCCAAGGTATGCATGCTCACAAACATGCGCACGCACACACACACACACACACTGAAAGCAATCCCCCTGAGGGGTCCCTTCAGGGATCCCAGCCCCTCTGCATCAGAAGACCCCCAATATTGCACCCTACAGGGAGTGGGGCATTTTAAGCTCTAGGGGCAAGCAGCTGGACCTAGCCAAATCCCCCCCACAACTCCTCCACTCCTGGGCCTGTGGCACTGTGGTGTGGAAGAAGGGACACAGTCCCCCCGGCTCTCCTGCCCCTACCCTAGCCAGGGGACTCTGCCTCTCCCACCACCATGAGGTGTGTGAGCAGAGAGGTGACTGCTACAGCCTTCTGATCGGGGACTCCCCTCCGTCCCCCATTCTTCTGCCACCCCCCAGCCTGGTGGCCACGGAGAGATGACAACTACCTCCGCGGCTTTCGCTGTCCGCCGGCTTCACCTGGATTGGCCGCGCCATCTGTAGAGAGAGAGAGAGGGGAGGAGGAGGTCAAGGCTGACAGTGGGGGCATCAGGGGTGGGGGTTTCGCCTGAGCTCTGCCAGGCACCCTGACCACCTCCCCAAGGCTCAGCATCCCACCAACTTCCAGCAGCAAATCAGTCAAACAAGTGACACATGGTTCCACTGATGGGGCTTCACTCATTGCAGTCTGGAAAACTCTTACTTTACCTTCAAAACCCAGTCACAATATTTCTTGCTGTAGGAAGCCTCCTTGCTTTCTCAAGTGTAGTAGGTTCTTTGCAAAGATGCCCAATCCCTCTAGTCCCTGTGTGTGATGTGACTGCAGTTTCTCTCATCAAAAACTGGAGCCTATTTCCCCACACTTCTGCATCTGGACTTGGCCTCCTGACTTGCTCTGACCAGTGGAATGTAGTGGAAGGGAAGTGGTGGGAGTTCCAAGCTCTGGCCTCAAGAGACTTTGCAGCTTGCTCTTTTGGAACCCTGACATTGCCAGGTGACACGCCCAAGCAGGACAGGAGGATAGACCTCATGCCTTGAGAGGCCCCCCTGACAAATAGCATGTGGCAATGAGGTTGGCCTGTCCCAGCTCATCCCAGCAAGCCCTGCCTGCCACTGCATGAATGACCCCAGGAGAGACCAGCAGAAGAACCACCCAGCTGAGCCCAGTCTGAGCTTACTAACCCACAGAATCAACAAATAAAATGGTTGGGTTGGTTTGTTCCTTAGTAGTAGTTGACTAATACCAAGGCAGCTACTTTTAGTCAGCTCTCTGAGCCTTGGGTGGGAGGACTGTCATACCTGCGTGGACCAGCTTTCAATCTGGGCTCCTTGCTCTGGACACTTCTGTCCTCCACCCCCAGCACTGAAAATGATGTTTAATGGAAGAAATCCTCCTCTAATCCCCACCCCCAAACTGACCCAGCCATGGATGTGAGCTAATGTGGATATTTGAGAATAAACTCAAGGGATGTGGGAAGGGGGTGGCATTTGTTTCTCCACTGGTCTGAGAATAGAATCCTCCTCCAAGCCTTGTGTCTCCTGGTGAACTCCTATTCATCCTTCAAAACCCAGCTCAAAAGCCCCCATGCGGGCAATCCTTCCACCCCTCTGGGTTCCTTTCTCCCTCTGCCTCAGGGCAGGAAGTGTCTATGTCTTGCTTTCTCAGAGCAGGCATCTCTCCCCACACCAGACAGGGAGAATCCGAGAAGCTTGCCGAACTGAATTGACCAGAAAGAAGTGGCTGACGCACACCAGCATGGAAGGTACATGGTGGCTCTGCGCCTGGCCTGGGGTTGGAACGATTGCCAGTCCTAGACCCCCTCCCAGGTCAGACCATCCCCATGGCCATTCAGAGAAGGTGCTTGATGGATGTCAGCTTTCTATTCGCTGTGCAGGTGCCCAGCAAGCTCCAGAGGCAGGCACAATTGTCACCGGGCCTTACAGATGTCAACGTCAAGGCCCAGACTATTTGTCCAAGGTCATGGTGGGCCAGTTGAGGCACTAAGCAGCCTTCCTAGACGTCAAATTTAAGGATCTTTCTACCTACTCCTATGAGTAGAGACCCCTCTCCAACTATGAACCCCCAAATCTCCTTCCCCTTGTCTTGGACCCTATCTCAGCTCTGAGCCTCCCCACCCCATCGGAGGCCCCTCCCTCACACTGCACACTCTTTCCCTGAGCTCCCTCCCCCTCTCCAGCTTCCCTACTCTCTCTGAGCCCCTCCCATTCTGAGTGTTTGTTCCCTGGCTCATATGGGCTGCCTCAATTTGAACTCAGCCTTGGGAGCCCCAGAAGCAGAGAGGCCTCCCAGTGTCCCCAATACCTGCCACCCAGCCACATCTTCAGAGGGACCCTGACCACCTGGGAAAGGCCAAACCATGCCTCCCTTCCCCCACCACGTACACACACACACACACACACACACACACACACACACACACACACGAGCCCTCTCCACCTGGGTACCACACCCAGCTAGCTGGAGGCAGGAGGGGAGATTATTTCAACCAGATGGGACCAGTTTCTGGGCTGGGGACAGACAGGTTGTGAAGGGAGGTGGGGGGAGTAGGGGTACCTGAGCTCCAGCCTCCTGTTCGCCCCCACCCCTCCCACCCCGCCTCCGCTGGCCCTCACCTCCTCCCTCCTCCCAGCACCTTGGGCAGATGAGGATGGGGTTGCCATGGCAACGCTGATTCACCACACGGAAGCTGGCAATTGTTGTTGCCATGGAAACCGCCTCTTAGGGGCGAGCCCAGCTCCTGCCTTGCACAAAAGAGATATTTAAATATAATCTTCTGGAGATGGATGAGCTGAGGGAGGGAGCGAGGGAGGGGGGCCACGGGGAGGGAACCTGTCCCCATCACTGCACCCTCCACCCCCGCCCCATTCTCGCGGCCTGGGTACCTGCGCCCCATCTCCCCCGCCCGCTGCGGAGCCTGGGACCTTTCCGCCTCCTCCTGGGAGGCCCCTTCCCCCTCCTGGGTCATCTCGGGCTCGGGGCAAGGGTCCCGGTGTGGTCCCGAGAAGCCAGGCGGGCAGTCCCCTCCTCCTCAGCTCCCCCCGCCCCCCCCCCCCCCGCTCAAAAGCCGAGGCTCCGAGGCCCGGCCATCCGCACCCCGCGGCCCGCCTTACCCACCGGCCTGGAGACGCGCGCCAGGCTGGCCTCCACGTGCCGCCGCCTGCCCGGCCGGCCCTGGGCGCACAGGCGCGCACACGCCGCACGCACGCACCAGCCCCGCGCCTCGCTCCCCGCGCCCGACGCCCAGGCGGGCGCTGACGATCCGCCCGCCAGAGGCCGGGCCCTGCAGGCGTTGCCCGCCCGAGCCGGGAGGAGGCGTGCGGCGCGGGGTGGGGTGGGGGGGGAGCTGGGTCTCCCCACACCCACCCCTCCTGTCGCCCCTGCCCGCCCATCTGGCTCGGCCCACCTCCTTCCGGCTCCCTCTCTCCATCTGTCCCACCGAGGTCTCTGCCTAGTGCCCTCCCTCCCTCCTCCACCTTCTCTGGCTCCCCATGGCTGCATCCGTTCCCTGCTCCCTCCCTTCCTCCTTTCATTTATTCAATAACATTCCCGGTGTGCCCCATGCTGGGTGATTTTGCAACACCAGGGAGGACCCACTAATCTGGCGTGAGGGGAGACAGAGGTAGATACAGACACTCCCAGACCTATGCAGTCAGGATTGAGGCAGAGGTAGGGACCACCCCTTGGGAGACCCTAGAGCATAGAGGAGTGAGGAGCCAGAGGTTATCCTGGGGCTTCACTGAAGATGGAAAATCTGCGGTGGGTTTTGAAGTATGAGTAAGAGTTTGGGGTGGGGAGACAGTTTCTCATGTTGGAGGAATACCTACATCCATTGACTCATTTAATCTCTAAACAAGTTTATGAGATGAAAACATTCTCATTCTACAGATGGGCAAATCAGAAAGGGAGAGGGGAAAGTCAGAAGCAGAGGCCCAATCTCCTGCGGGGCGGGCAGGTTTCCTCAGGGTCTTCTTGGGATCCAGCCAACCCTCTAGCCAAGGGGCCGGGGCTCTGGGGAGTGTCTGTGTCTTTGGAGTGGGCACACATTAGATAGCTGAGACCCAGTCCTTGCTCTGCCCCCCAGCTTTTGCTGGGTGACGTCAACCAAGCCACACATCATTGAGAAACCAGGGTCCCTCGTGTCTGACCTGTGTATATTACAGACGGGGAAACCGAGGCCGCTGGGGAGGGACTGCAGGAAGTGTCTCCAGCGGTCAGGCTGGGCCCCCAAAGATGGTCCTTTAGAAGATGCATAGTTGTGGCTTTAGAAGATGTGGGGGCCCAGGAGAGGCCCCCACTCGGTCGTGCCCGGGTGGTATGGAGGAGAAGAAAGCAAGGTGGTCCCCAGGTCACTATTCCAACCTCCCCTCTGCCGCTGGAGCCCCAGCAAAGCCTCTGCCAAACAAACACCTGGGCCCCACCGCTCTCCTACTCTAGGTGCTGCCTTGGCTCCTTCTGCCCAGGGGGCGGCATCCTGGCCTTCCTCCCCACTCCCCCTCCCAGGCCCTCAGGACACCACTGCTGAACTCACCCCTCCACACCCCATCCTCACTGTGAAGAGACCCCTCACATGCCACCTCCCCCTGAAGACTTCCCCGCCAAGTCCATCTGCTTCAGGCGCTACGTCCCCCACCAGACACACCGTCCCTCTTGGGTGGGCTGCCAGGGGCAGGGGGCCGAGGGGCCCTGGGCACCCCTCCCCACCTGAGGCCCAGCACAGGGTCCACAAATGACAACTGAAATGAAATGAGACAAGAGCTATGGTTTCCAGACCCCACGGAAAGGGAACCCCAGTCCCCGTCCCCGTGGGCAAAGAGCAAAGTGCTGGGAAATAACTCAAGAGCACGAGTCCAGCTGTGTCTACACCTTCCCCACTTCATGGAGGAGAAACCAGGCTTGGACAGACGACACGACTGGCCCAGAGTCCTGCAGGCTCGACTTGTCTGGGACAGTTCATTCATTCATTCATTCATTCTTTCGTTTGTTCATTCAGCATGGATTTACCAAGCTCCCTTTGTGAGCTCAGCAATGGGCCTGTGTCACCCCACAGGATCCTCAAAGCCCTTCTGCAATCCCATTCCACAAATGAAGAAACTGAGGCCCAGGAGGGTCACACCACTGGACATTTGGCACCTGGGGCCCCTCGCTCAGTCTCAGGTTGGGCTTGGCTCTGAGCCAGGTCATGGGATGTGGGAGGGGGTCTTGCAAGGGGGCCCCTTCAGCCAACCCCTGTGTGCATAGAAAGGGTTTTCAGGGGGCTCTGTGAGGGGACCCCCAGCCAGCCAGACAAACCTATCCCTTTCTGGGGTGCAGGGCAGACGTCAGATCTGGGATGTCCTTCGCCCCTCAAGACCTTCACGAAAAAAGAGACAATACCACCTCAAATGGCACAGCCTCTCAGAGACAGGCGCGGGAACTGCCGCCCCTGCCCCCCGCTGTCCCCACGGGTCTGTTCCATCTCCAGGAACCTCATCCTGGGGTTTGACAGCCCCACAAAAAGCCTCTGCTGCAATCTGAGGCTTCTGCCCAGCGTGGATTCCAGGGTCCTGCAGTCCATTCTGGGTTCTATTCTGGGATTCTGTTATTCAATTTAGGATCCTATTCCAGAATGCTGAGATTTGATTAAACCACATCCCCCACGGACGCCGCTGTCACACTCGAGATGGGGGCTGGAACTCGCTTCAGAAGGAGTATTTGTGAAGGGGGGGGGCCTGCCTGTTCCCTGGAGTGGGGGGAGAAGCATGGAGCCAGCAAATGACCCAGCTCACTCTCCCCTCCCAGTTTAGGAAGAGATAAAAAGACAGAAGGGTCCACTCCACACTGTCTCCCCCAACACACACACACACACGCACGCATGCATGCATGCACGCACGTGGGTTTTTGAGGGGAGGCAGGGGACAGGAGAGACGGTGGCTGTCTTGGTCTCTGGCGTGACCCAGCTGTGGCCCCCTAAGTCCCGGGCTGCGTGTGTGGGCGTGTGCGGGCACGTGAGCCGGCCGGGTGGGCTCTCCCAGCACGGGGGGCACCTCGTGCAGCAGCAGCTCCATCTTCTGGCGGAGACGGAGGGGGGGGGCTCAGACTTCCGTGCTCAGATGTGGCTGGCAGGCAAGGGGCGCCTTCCCCCCAGCAGCCCCCGTCACTCTTCCTGCAAGCTGCGAACGAGGCTCCGGCTCTGGTGCTGAGAGTGCTGATACCGTTTCTGTGGGTGCCCGGGGGGGGGGGAGGAGGCTCACCCGCAAGTCAGACCCCTTCGCTAGGCAGGGGGGTATCAGCTACAGAAGCTGGAGGCACACACACTCGGGGGTCGGGACTCCTGAGCACGCGCCCGGAGGAGATGCGGCACGTGCCCCTCAGAGACAAGGGTCTCTGTCGGTCACGGCAAAAGCCGGAAACAGCCCAGATGTCCACCACCAGGAGGATGGGAAAATCAATTGTGTATGCGCGCTGTGGAATACGACCCGGCAATGAGAAAGCACCAGTCACGATGTGTGTGGCACCGACAGGTGATACCCAATCTCTTCAGCATTGTACTAAGTGGAGAAAAAAAATGCAGACGGTAAAGACCACATGTACTATGGTTCTGTTCATATTAGGTAAAAAGCGAAACGGGGAAAAGCGACCCAATGTTTTAGAGATCTATTCATAAGCGCTAAGAACATGAAGAAAGACAGGGGTTGGTTACCATAAAAGTCAGGACAGTGACAGCCCAGGCTTGGGGACATCATAGGGATGGTTTCTGGGTATTGCTGGAGACTCCTCCTCCTTCCCCTCCAGCCATGAGCTGGTATCAAACCGAGACCCACAATCTAGACATATGATGACACTGCATCCTGTTCCTGAGTCTAGAACATTCTAGGTCTGCACTAACATGGTAGCTGATCCTTGGTCTAGGACATTCTACATCTGTGCTATCCAAAACAGTGGCTGACTCCTAGTCCAGAACGTTCTAGGTCTGAACTCGCCAATACAGTAGGTGACTCCCAGTCTAGAACATTCTATATCTGCTGTCTAACACAGTAGCTGACCCCTGATCTAGAACATTCTAGATTTGACGTGTCCAATGTGGTAGCCACTAGCCACATGTGGTGGTTTAAGTTTAAATTTAAATGTATTAAAATCAAATAACATAAGATATTGTTCCTGAGGGGTGCCTGGGTGGCTCAGTCGATTTAGTGTCTGCCCTCAGCTCAGGTCATGATCCTGGGGTCCTGGGATCGAGCTCCATGTCTGGCTCCTTGCTCAGCAGGGAGTCTGCTTTTCCCTCTGCCCCTCCCCCCCTCCCGCTCATGCTCTCTCTCTCTCTCTCTCAAATAAATAAATAAAATCTTTTTTTTTAAAAGAAATTGTTCCCAAGTCACACTTGCTACATTTCAAAGACAATAGCCACACGAAGCTAGTGGCCACCAAATTGGACAGGAGAGACAGAACATTTCCATCACGGTGGAAAATTCTATCGGACAGCAATGGTCTAGAATTGGGATCTGCCAGCTCCTTTCTGGGCCTCTGTCTGTTTTTGTAAAGTTTTATTGACACACAGCCACACCCATCCATTTATGTATTGTCTGTGGTTTCTTTTATGTGATGTGACAGAGGCCCTACGGCCCATGAGGCCAAAAATATTTACTCTCTGATCCTTTACAGAAGAAGTTTGCTGAATCTTGACCTAGAACATTTTCGAAGGCTACTGTCCAATATGGTACACAAACATGGCTTGTGTGGCCAAGGAACAGAATTTTAAATTTTGTTTAATTATAATTAATGTAAATATAAACTTAAATCTAAAAACTGATTCCTGACTCCATTCTTGGAAAATCTTTTAAGTATGTTTAGAGCAAGCGGGGTATGTGAACCTTCTTTTCCAACTGTCAGTTTTATAGAATGCAAATAGCAAAGGCAGATCGAGCATTTCTGATAACAACTGATTGTCCAACTTCAGACGGACCGAGAGGCAGGACACACACTGGGTGTTGGACGCCTACGAGGGAAAAAGGAACGTGAGCTCTTATTAACTATGCTGACTGCCTGCTGAAATGATAATATTTTGGAGAGGTATTGGGTTAAAATGAAATCTAGTATGAAAATTAATTTCACCTGTTTCTTTTTAATTTTTAAAAGTTGCTCCTAGAAAAATGTGAATGCAATTTGTGGACTGCATTATATTTCTATTAGCACTGTCCTAGAACATTCACCAGCTCCTTATTCTCCTGATCACTGGATGACAGTTGTCTCTCCCAGTCATGACAATCACAAATGTCCCCAGACATCGCCCAGGGACCCGTGGGGGCAGAATCGCCCCCGGGGTTGAGACCCCCTTCTGACCTGATGTAACTCCTCCATGAGACAGTGGAGGCTCTCGTGTGTTCCCACACTCAAAAATGCGCCTGGCACGTTCCTGCCTCCCAGTCTCGGCACACTCGGTCCCCACGCCACCCCCACCTCCATCTGCCACAGTCTTCCCCATCTCTCAAGACGCAGTTCAAACGCTCCCTCCTCCAAGAAGGCACCTTGTTTGCCTGCCACCAAGTCATCGGCGGTGGGGCAGGCCCCCTGCTTCCCCTCTGACCCCCCACCCCCGAGATGCCGCCCCCGGCCGCCTTATATCCATTGTTCATTTAGTGCTCGCCCCATTACAGTGGGTTGAACAGGGACTCCCCTAAAACACATCCAAGTCCTAAGCCCCCAAAATCTGTGAATGGGACCTTATCTGCAACAGGTGTCCTTCCAGATGTCAGTAAGTCATGGATCTCAAGATGGGGTCATCCTGGATTTCGGGTGAGCCCTAAGCCTAATGACAGGTGTTCTTATAGGAGAAAGGCAGAGGGAGAGGGGAGACGTGTAGGCACGGAGGATGGCCATGTGGTGACAGAGGCAGGGATCCAGCTGATGCGTCAATGAGCCAGAGAACATCAAGGATTATGGGCGTCACCTGAAGCTGGAGAGACATGGAGCAGGTTCCCCCCAGAACCTCTGGAGGGAGCGTGGCCCTGCTGATGCCTTGATTTCAGACTTTGGCCCCCAGAACTGAGAGAGGGCAAGTCTCTGTCGCTTTAAGCCCCCTAGTGCGTGGTGCTTGGTGTCAGTGACCCCAGATCACTCACTGGCCCCCCCATTCACCCCTGCCCGGAAAGCCTTGCTCCTAAAGCATCTTAAACCCCTGACTTCTACCCCTGCCATCCCTGCCCGAGTCGCTTCCTGACCAACTACAGCTCCCTGCTGCCCCTCTGGCCCCCCTCCCTGCTCGGAGAGGCATCCCCGAGCACCCTGTCTGAACAGAACCTGCATCCGGAATCTGAAAATCACTCTGAAAGACCCCCCCGCTTCTCAGCTCCATGTTGTGCTCACCACCAGAAGCCCTCCCATTGGGTCCCGCTCAGGTCACAGATCAGGTGCTCAGTATGCATCTGCTGAATGAACCAATGTGTGCTGAGCACGCAGCCCAGGGTCTGCCCTGGAGGGGCCCCTAATCCCGGCTGCTGATGGAGCCCAGAGCCCAGCTTTGGCCCCCAACACAGAGGGAGCTGGGCCTCAGGTGGGGGAAAGGGAGGCTGGCTTTGACTCCATCAGGAAAATGGGAGCAGAAGAAAGCTAAGAAGAACTTAGCTGGGGGCACCAGTAGAAATGTTAGCAGATCTCCAAGAGGGTACGGATTTCTCTGGACAGAAGGGTCAGAGCTTCCAGCCCGAATCTGATCACACACACACACACACACACACACACACACACACACACGTCCACTGGACATGGAGGTACTGGGTGCCCGCGAAGTGTCTGCGGTCAAATCCCCATTCTGCTGTTTGCTGGCCGCCCGACCTTGGACACATCCACTAGAACACTGCTTTGTTCCTCTCGGTGCCCAATGCCCCCAGGCTCCTGGCGCCCGGAGGTGTCGCTCTGAGGCCCAGGGGCACTGAGCTCCCTCCTTGCATCCTGGGGGGAGCCGGCCGCCGTGCCGCGAGGCTGCTCAAGATGTCCCCCCTGGAGAGGAAGTGAGACCTCCCGTCTGTGGCCGCTCCAGGGGCCAGCACCGTGGCCAGTCCCACAGCCACACTCAAACGCCGGCTGACCACTCGACTGCGACGTCAGGGCTCCTCTGAGCCAGGACCATGCGGCAAACTCATTCCTTAATTCCTGACCCGGGGCCCCTGAGATAACTCATGCTGGTGGCTTGAAGCCACCAGGTTGTGGTATAATTGTTAGGCAGCAGGAGATAACTAATATGGTCCACAGAACCCCACTGTTCCCCCCACCCCCCGGGTGCTAACGTGTACGGATGGACCTGCCCTCCTGGTCCGGCTCAATCTGGGGAGGTGCCAGCAGAACATCCGAGGGAGGGAGAACTGTGAATTCTCTTCTCAGATGTCACCTCCTCAGTGAAGCCTTCCATGACCACCTTCTCTACGGTTTCCTCCCCTCACTCCCCACTGTTATACTCTTCCGGTGCTGAAGATCAGAGAGGTTAAGTCACTGGCTCACAGACACAGCAAGGACTGCTTGGAACTAAGCAAGGAGCGCCGCCACAGCACTCTACCACTCTTGTCTCCACTTCACCCCCCCCCCCAAAGAGGGACACCTTATTCTTCACTATGAGGTTGAGGCCAACCCCAGGACCATTTTTGGTGCTGTTCAGAGTCAAGTCAACCCCTGCCATGATCTCATGTTCCCAGCAGGTGCACCCCGATTATCCAGCCAGCCATGCTGCACCCATATTCTCAGCATTTGTGGCCACAGATGCCACCCAAGTCGCCCCCAAATGCCTTGAGGCTGAAGAGTCCCTGAGAAATGTAGAGGGAAGCGTGGACACCCCCAGAGGTCATGGGGTGCCATGGATCTCACTGTGGTTCTTTCAATTTCCACCCAGAGGCACTGCCCGGGGACCGGGCTCAGTTAGCTCAGGGGGACCACCTTCCCTTCACCGGGGACAGGGACCTCCTGCCCACCCCAAGAAGGCAGGGCTGACAAGGGAGAGCCAGCAGGGACAGAGGCTGGGCCAGCCCTGTATGACTTGCCCGGTCCCCTCCCTGCCCTCCCCTCCTCCCTCTCTCCCTCTTACTCACTCTGTTCCAGCCACACAAGCCTCCTTGTTGTTCCTCCAACACACTAGGCACAGTCCTGCCCCAGGATCTTTGCACGGGCTATTCCATTTGCCTGCTAATGCTTCCTCATCCTTCAGGTCTCAGCACAACGACACTAACATGCTGGGCCAGGTGCCCTTGTGCAGTATGCGACCTACACAACCACACGGAACCACTCAGGTGGGAAGTATGGAGCATGACATGTGGTAGGCACTCAATAAATGCTCTCTTTGGTGATCATTTCTGTCTGTCGGCACCTTATACCTCTTTCTGAGTCCAGAGGCATGTGGGCTTCACAGCTGATCCTTGGAAGGGCCTTAGGCTTCCCCAGGCTGAGAGCAGCCCCCCTCCCCAGACAGCACCTCGGACTCACCCCGGGCAAGGTCTTCTGTTCGTGCAGGGCAGTCTGAGCTTTGATGGCGGAGTCCCTGGCACAATAGGTGAGAAAGGCACAGCCTGGAAAGGAAAGAATTGGGGGTGTTAAGAGAAAGGAATGCGGAGACCCGTGTTCACGGTCACATTGATCCCAACAGCCAGAAGGTGGAAGCAACCCAAATGTCCATCAGTGGATGAAGGATAAACACAACTTGTCCTTCCATCCACACGCTGGAATATGATCTAGCCTTAGAAAGGAAGGGACCCTGACACCAGCCACAACGTGGAGGGACCCTGAGGACACTGGGCTCAGTGAGAGGAGCCAGACCCAGAAGGACACATCCCGCAGGACCCCACTCCCAGGAGGTCCCCAGAGGAGTCCTGTCCACAGAGACAGAGAGGAGAGGGTGGGAGCCAGGGCTGGGGCAGGGGGTGGGGAGTCCATGCTTCGTGGGGACAGAGTCTCCATGTGGGGAGATGGAATGTTCTGGAGACGGCAGGGGCGGGGGTTGGTGATTGCACGACAGTGTGAGTGTGTTTCATGCTGCTGAGCTGCAGGGTGCCTGGGTGGCTCAGTCAGTTAAGCATCTTCCTTCGGCTCAGGTCATGATCTCAGGGTCCTGGGATCAAGCCCCACCGCATCAGACTCCCTGCTCAGTGGGGAGTCTGCTTCTCCCTCTCCCTCTGCCTCTCCACCCCCACCCCCGCTCGTGCTCTCTCTTTCTCTCTCAAATAAATAAATAAAATCTTTTTTAAAAAATGCTTTGAGCTGTGCACTTAGAGATGGTTTAGATGGTAAATTTAATGTTATGTGTATTTTACCACAATAAAAAAATGGAAAAGGAGGAAAAATTGTTTAAGATGGTAGATTTTATCTTCTTTTTTTCTACAAGTTAAAGATAAACAGAGGAGCCAACTTTTTTGGGGGGCGGGGGCCAACAGCAGTGGTTCAGCTGCCCCCCACCCTAAACGGTGAGCTAGGGAAGGGGAGAGAGGAGACCCAACTGTTAAATCCGTGGCTGATGCTAGATAAAGAGATACTGAGAAGGCCCGGTGAGGTGTGGTGGCGGGAGTGGGACAGAGGCTGCCTCGGAGAGGGGGTGGACCAGCAGCCCAAAGATGCAGAAGGCGCCCCGGGACTGGGACGAGGAGCACCGTGGCTCTGCGTGGACCTGCTTCGTGGCCTTAGATGGGGTGCCTCTGCCTCCGTGGACGGGGCGCCACCTCTGTCTAGGTCTCGGTTGTCCCCATCAGAGAGGATGGTCCCAGTGTAGAAGGGGGGGAGGGTCAAGGGGCGGGGGAGGAGCTAGAGGGGGCGTGGCACAGTGGCCAAGGGCAGAGCCAATCAGGAGAGGAAGGGGCGGGCCAGCCCTGAAGTGGTCCAGAGCCAGGGTGTGATTGACTGGACGTCGTCTTGGGGTGGGGGTGGGGCTGGGGCTGGGGCGGGGTGCAAAGCGTGAGAACTGCAGAGACAAGAGACATTGAGAGAGACAGAAGCAAGGAGAGAGAAGCCCCCAGAGAAAGGCTGATGAGATCAAAGGTATTTGAAAGATGTTTGCCTGAGGCCGGGTGTGGGAGGCAGGCAGGTGTCAGGTCCCCTTCGACGGACCCAGTGGACCGGGCCTCAGCCCTGGGCTTTGCCTCTAATCTCTGTGGACCTCATTTTCACTGCGTGTGAAATGAGACCATCGTTGGCCGCTCTGATGCTGTTGGACCCTGTGTCCACCACCCCCATCTCCCTCCCTCTGCCTCCCCCTCCCCCGCAGGATCCCCTGCGCAGAAGCCCTGGTGCCCATCTTTGCTCCAGGCAGGAGCTAATTAAAGCCGTATCCTTCCTTCTGGGATGAGCTCACCAAGCCCCCACTCCCACAGGCGGGGCCGGTTGATGGGGAGGGGTCTGCCTCAGGCCTGACAGGCTCCCTTGGAACCCTGGGGAGAAAGGCACCAGGCAGAGCTGAGGATGGTTTCTAGCATTTAAAAAACATTTGTTGTGAGAATGTAAAATGGTGCAGCCCCTGTGGGAAACAGTTTGGCGGCTCCTCAAAAAAGTTAAACATAGAATTACCATATGATCCAGCAATTCCACTTCTGGGTCTATACCCAAAAGAATTGAAAACAGGGACTCGAACAGATATTTCAAACAGATATTACACATATTCACAGCAGCATTATTCACAATGGCCAAAAGGTAGAACAACCCAAGTGTCCACCAACAGATGCATGGATAAACAAAATGTGGTCCATTCATACACTGGAATATTATTCTGCCTTAAAAAGTGGGGAATTCTGACCCATATTACAACGTGGATGAACCTTGAGGATGTTATGCTCAGTGTCATAAACCAGACATAAGGGGGGTGGGAGGATGGGTTAGCCTGGTGATGGGTATTAAAGAGGGCACGTTCTGCATGGGGCACTGGGTGTTATGCACAAACAATGAATCATGGAACACTACATCAAAAACTAATGATGTAATGTATGGTGATTAACATAACAATAAAAAATTTTAAAAAATAAGCCAGACATAAAAGGACACATCCCTCAGGACCCCACTCCCAGGAGGTCCCCAGAGGAGTCCCGTCCACAGAGACAGAGAGGAGAGGGTGGGAGCCAGGACTGGGGAGGGGGTGGGGGAGTCCGTGCTTCATGGGGACAGATCCATATGGGGAGATGGAAAGTTCTGGAGATGGAGGGTGGGGGTGGTTGTACAACAGTGTGATTGTGCTTAACGCCATTGAGGTGTGCACTTAAAAATAGTTAAGATGGGGGGGCGCCTGGGTGGCTCAGTCAGTTAAACGTCCGACTTGTCTTGGCTCTGGTCATGATCTCAGGGTCATGAGATGGAGTCCCGTATAGGGCTCGGCGCTCAGCTGGGGGGTCTGTTTGAGATTCTCCCTCTTCCTCTGCCCCTCCCCTCCCACTGTGCTCTCTCTCTCTAAAAATAAACAAATCTTTAAAAAATGGTTAATAAGGTGAATTTAATGTTATGTGTATTTTACCAAAATAAAAAATTGTCATTGGGATATATTAAAAACATACCCCCCTAAGAAAAGTGCAGAACATGAAAGTATATAATGTAGCAAATAATCATAAAATCATGTAACCATTTCCCAGGTCAAGGAATAGAACATGGCAGTCACTGGAAATCCCAGTGTTTCCCATCCCATGACAAGCCCCTCCATCCCCCGGAGGTGACTGCTATCCTGGCTTTTGTGATAACCACGTCATTGCTTTTCATTATGGCTTCCCGCCCCATGTGTGTCACTAATCAATGTAGCTGAGTACTTCCTGCTTTTGAACTTATATAAACGGAATCATAGCATATGTATACTTTGTGTCTAGATTCTGTTACTCAACAACAGATGGTTGTGAGTATCAGGAATTAATTCCTTTTCATAGCTGTGTAATATTTTCTCCTGTGAATATACTGCAAGTTGGCTGGCTATCCATTCTCCTGTGAGTGGGCATCTGGGTTGTCCACTGTTAGAGACTATCATGAAAAACGCTGCCATGGAACATTCTTATATAGGTGCTTTGATGCACAAAGGCATATCCAGGAATGGGATTGCAGGTTATAAGATAGGTTTATGTTTAGCTTTAACAGATTCCTTCAAACAGTTTTCCAAAATGGGTTGTACCAAAGAATTCTCCAACCAACGGTTCTGACAACATTAATGCTTCATTTTCACCAACCCTTGGTTTTGCCAGCCTTTTAAATGTTAGTCATTATGGTAGGTGTATCACTGCATTTCATTGAGATTGTAACATACATTGCTATAGTTATTAATAAAGCTGGGCACCTTGTTGCTTTGTAGGAGTTCTTTATGTGCTGTGTAAATAAAGAATACTTTGTATTCTTTTATGGTTATATCTGATGCACACATCTTCCCCCAATCCA
Source organism: Phoca vitulina (assembly GCF_004348235.1). Classification (NCBI taxonomy): domain Eukaryota; kingdom Metazoa; phylum Chordata; class Mammalia; order Carnivora; family Phocidae; genus Phoca; species Phoca vitulina. Next base: position 2,352,577 of record NW_022589784.1, on the reverse strand, counting down.
TGGCTGGTCTTTCTACTCTTTTTTTGGTGTTTCTATTTTCTGAATTTAATCCCCCAAGGTCTTCAGGGAAAGGAGAGGCACTACGACAACTAGCCTAGGGCCTGAGAGAAATTAGGCACAACCAGCAAGAAACTGGACTGCAAGATGTGAAACAGAGGCAAAACCCTTCCTCCTTGGGCCCATTCTTGCCCGTGAGGCCTCATTTGCAGAAAATGGAGTGTGCTAGTCCTGGGAGTCTAGGATAGGACCCCCGAGCGACCTTCTAGGCCTTCAGCCTCTGGGTCCGGAAGGTTTTCAGCCAGAGGGACAGAAAGACCAAATTGCATGCCACTGTCCCCGGTGCTGAAATGCTTGCCTGTTCTCTTGACCCCTTAGTTTCTCTTTTCTAATGGGGAGAAATGTGTGATGTTTACCCCTTTCTGGGTAAATACAGCCTTGATGTTCAGTTAGTTCAGTTCCTGTTAGGGTTTAATTGGATCCCCCCTCCCCAAAATTCATATGTTGCTGTCCTAACCCCTCAGGACCTCAGAATGGGACCTTATTTGGAAAATGAGCCATTGCAGATGTAATGAGTTAAGGTGAGGTCATCCTGGAGGAGGGTTAGCCCCAATGCTGTAGGATTAGTGTCCTTACAAAAGGAGGAAATTTGGGCACAGAGACACACACTCAGGGAGAAGGCCATGTGATTATGAAGGCAGAAATCTGGGGGATGTATCGACAAGCCCAGGGACAGTAAGGACTTCCAACAAACCACCAGAAGCTGGGAGAGACCTGAACCAGATTCTCCCTCCATTTCGAAGGAACCAACTCAACCCGCACCTTAATCTCAGACTTCTGGCTCCCCGGACGGTGAGCAAACATGTTTCTGTTTTTGAAGACCCCTGGTTTGTGGCACATTTTTTCCGCAGCCCTAGCAACCTAATACAGTCCCCAATCAGCACAGACTTTCAGTGGTATTAATAAAGTTCACTGGCTTCTAATACTAATAAACTTGTACTCAGTATTGACTCACTCAATCCTTATAACAACCCCACAAAGTAGCTGCTAGTATTGTTTACACATGAGTGTCCAGGGCACGGAGTGGGGAAGTGACTTGCCCAGGACCACACAGGTGGTAAGTGTGTGCTCATCCAGGCTCCATGGACAGTTTGCTAACCACTGGGGCACACTGCCCGGAGCTTGCATCTTTTTAAAAATTTCCCCAGGGCCTAGGGTGAGGATCACAGGCCCCTGATTCACCCCTTCCCGAAAGGAGCTTTAAAATTGTGCCAGGATCAAATGCTCGTTCAAATACACGGACCCCATTTTAATTGTTTGAAGTCTGTTTGCTGTGTCCTAGTCCCACAGAGACCTTTTGAGGGAAGTCACAACCCAACCAAAGCCTACATTGGGTGAACCTCTCATCTCAATTTCAGCCCTGGCCACCCCTACCCCACACATCAGCCTCACCAATGACAAGGGGGCCAAGTCTGGTGTCCAGCAGCCCCTTCCCATGCTGGCCATGCCCTGGGGTTCTTCCCAGAGTGCTCAGCACTTGACCATCCCTTCAAACCCACACCCGTTTTCTTTCTTTTTCTTTTTTTTTTTTTAAAGATTTTATTTATTTATTTGACAGAGAGACACAGCGAGAGAGGGAACACAAGCAGGGGCAGAGGCAGAGGGAGAAGCAGGCCTCCCACCGAGCAGGGAGCCCGATGCGGGGCTCGATCCCAGGACCTGGGATCTTGACCTGAGCCGAAGGCAGACGCTTAATGACTGAGCCACCCAGGTGCCCCCCCACACTCGTTTTCAAAGCCTGGACCAGGACTGATCTGGGGTGGGGTGCTGTTAATGCCCACAGATCTCTCTAGTCCCAAAGACAGAGCAGGGACCAAAATGGAGGAATCATTGGGGGAACAAGAGTATGTATATATGAAAGTTTCCTAATAACTAGATCTGTGTCATCACAGCTCCTTTGGGAGGCAGGGAGCTCCCCATCTCTGGAGGTAAGCAGCAGTGACTCCCCAGAGAGGAAACTTCTTTGCCAGAGAATCCTGAGAGTCCCTCCTCATGCTAAGATCCTCTGCTCTCTGGTCTGAGATCTGAGCTTTTGGGATTTCATGACTCAAAGTTGTAATGATGATAATAATAGTTAGTGTCCACTGTGAACCAGGCATCCTTACAGGGGCACATCACTGGTATCAACCCTTTGAGTCCTCAGACTAGCCCAAGAGAATTGCATGATTGTATTTATTATTATTATTAAAGACTTATTTATTTGGAGAGAGCGAGCACAGGGTGGGGGAGGGGCAGAGGGAGAGAGAATCTCAAGCAGACTCCGCTGAGCTTGGAGCCCGACGTGGGGCTCGATCCCACGACACTGAGATCACGACCTGAGCTGAAACCAAGAGTCGGACGCTCAACCGACTGAGCCACCCAGGCGCCCTGGTATTTTATTTATTATTATTTGCATTTTGCAGGTAGGGAAACTGAGACAGCAGCCACACAGGTAACATAGTGACGGGGCCAGAGGCGGGATTGGAACTCCAGAGGACTAACTCCAGTCTGTGCTTCCTCGACCTCAATATTCTCCCTCTTATAAAGATAGTAGTAGTCACGACAACAGCTCCTTCACGGAGCACTTGGACAGGGTGGCCATTATCCTGGGGGCTTGGCTCCACCCCCCTCGCCCCCTCTCCTCCCTGCAGGAATCCCGTAAGGTGGGTCTTATGCAGATTATGCAGGGAGGCTTGCCTAAGATGCACAGCGGGAAAGGGTAGAGCCGGAGTTTGAACCCAGGGGCATCTGACATCATGGGTTTCACTGCCATCCACTGTGCTTAGAGGCTTTGATCTCCAGGGTGTGGCTGTGGAGTGGCAGGGGCTCCCAATTCTGCCATCTTCCCTGAAATTCACTCAAAACCTTTGATGTTTTAAGACAAAGGTGGCCTTAAGAGCATCTATGAAAAGACAATTATGCGCCACCTTCCATCTAGTGTAGACACCGATTGTCTGATATGCAGATAGATGGAATCATTAGGGGGTGACTTAACGATACAGGCCTCCCAAACATGGGGCTCTGGGGCAACCCCACAGAGCCTTCAGTGGTGGGAAGAATTGTGCCCAACTTACAGATGAGAAGACTGAGGTTCACAGTGACCCAGGTCACCTGGAGCCCATATCTGCATGACCCCATTGCCCAGGGCTCTTCCCCCAGCCCACAAGGACACTCCTCTATCCAGCCTGGGAGATTCTGTCTCTGAGGAGGGGGGCAAAGTTGACCATAGTCCCTCCGTAGCAACCAGTCTCTGTTCACCCTGGCCTCCAGGGAAAATGCCCTGACTAATGGGCGATCCTAAGGCTGGGAAAAGGTGCAAAAGACACACCCCCATGTGTGGTCAGCCTGGGGCAGAGGGTGGGACAAAGGGCTAGGGGAAGCCCAGAGTACAAAGGATGGCTCTGTCTGGCACTGAGGGTGTAGGGAGCAGGCTGGGGAGTATGGCAGGTGTCAAGCGATGTTGTTGGGGGGAGGGGAGCATAAACACTTTGCTCGGCAGGTGAAGACAATGAACTGAATCGAAGGTAGTGGGGAGCCACAGAAGATGTGTGGGCAGGGGAGGGCACAGAGGTGTGTGCTGGGAAGATCCTCTGGGGCCAGCATGGAGGAGGGACTGGAGTACAGGACAGAAGGCTAAGGTCAGAAAGGCGAAGACTGAGCTGGGGCCATGGGGGCAGGGAGGAAAGACGGATGGGACCTTCAGAGGGGGTCTCTGGGGGACAAGGGGCTGGGGGTAGAGGCGGGGCGGAAGCCCAGGGCCATCCCTGGGAGGGTGTAGCGGATCGTAAGGTGGCCCTCCAGAAAAGATATGTGTACATCCCAGACCCTATGCATGGGAACTTATTTGGAAAAAGGGACTGTAATTAAGATGTAATTAAGGATCTTGAGATGAGATCCATCCTGGATAACGAGGTGGACTCCAGATCCAACGACAAATGTCCTTGTAAGAGACAAGAGGAGACACAGAGAGAAGAGAGACCACGTGAAGACGGAGGCACAGATGGAGGGACGCGGCCACAAGCCAAGGGGAGCCTGGAGCCCCTGGAAGCTGAAAGAGGCAGGAAGATCTGTCCCCTGGAGCCTCCCAAGGGAACACAGCCCCTTGATCTCAGACTCCTGTTCTCAAGGACCAGGGAGAAGTCTGCTCTTTTAAGCTAAGTTTGTGGTCATTCGTGACCAACGCCCCAACAGACTCACTGCTCACTGGATGGAGTCCAGTAGGAAGAGCAGTTTGGAAGAAAGATGCAGAATCTGGTTTGGGTCCTCAGACCCATCTGGGGACTTGGGAGACATCAGGGGAAGGATCACCCCCAGGGCTGGCTAAAAATCCCCCAAATGTCCCAGCAAGGAAGTACCAACTGAGGACAGAGCCAAGCCCTGGGTCAGATGCCACGGCCTCAGCTGGAACCCTCCTTCTAAACTGGTGGATATTTGCATCCCATGTTATAGATGCGTGAACCCAGGCTCAGAGAGGCTTAGCAGCTTTCCTGAGGTCACACAGCAAGTCACAAACAAGGCCTGGAACTGAACCCAACCTGGGGGTGGGCACAGGGCTTCCGAGTTTCAGAAAATCCCAGAGTGTGGGGGACTACTTGAGTGGCCTAAATAAAAATAGTTTTTAAAGTTGTTTTTTCCTTCTTAGTATTCATGGTCATTATTTTCATGCCTGAGTGTGGGATTTCTGTCACTTCCGGGGAGCTGGGCAGGTCTGGGAACTGGCCATGTCCCCCCGCACCCCACGCTCGGCCTCTCACCCACCACCCTGGAGCTCGCCACGCCTTGGTCCACACACGCCCGCCCTCATCTGTGTCCCCATCCTTTCTCCTCCACCCCCGCGACCCAGCCTGTGTCCCCTCCAGAGGAGGGGGGTGAAGCACCTCTGCGGCTCTCCCTGGGCCTGTGCGGCGCTCTAACTGCCCATCAGGAGTTACTGTCCCACTGGACTCGGAGGCCCTGAGGGTGGGAACCAGGTGTGCCAGCCACTGGACCTGTCCCCAGGGCCCAGCACTGGGCCCAGCACGCTGTGTGTTCAGCAAGAATTTGGCCACAGCTCACAGCCTCCATGCTGGTTGAGCACCCATCCACGCCCTCCTGGACCTGTGGTCCCCTCTGCCCTGGTCTCCCCATGGCCACTGCTGCCTCCCTCACCCCTACAACCGGCCCCCCAGGGGCCACCAGAGGGCGCCTGTGAGCACCTCGTCTGCCCACAGCTCTCCAAGGCTCTCTCCTCCCTGGGGTAGAAGCCTAATCCTCCCCACACGGTTCCTAAGGCCCCCACAACCTGCCCTGTCCCCTCCCTGTCCTCCCCTCCTCCCTCTCTCCCCCAGCCCACTCTGCCCCAGCCACACATGCCTCCTCTGTTCCTCCAACACACCAGGCCCTCCTGCCCCAGGACCTTTGCACGGGTTGTTCCGGAATGTGCTTCTCCAGATCTCTGCACAGTTCACTCCCTTCCTTCAGGTCTTGGCTCAAATGTCACCTCCTTAGTGGAGCCTCCTTTGAGCACCCTGTTTAAAGTTACAGCCCTCAATCACCCCCTCACCCTGCTCTATTTTTCCTCTGCCCCCATCACCGTCTCTATGATGCATACAGGTTTCCCTCACTATCCAAAAGTAGAGTGTTCCTGTGAAACCTCCTGTCAGCCTAAATGGCATACAGCAAGGAAGCAACCACCTTTAATTTATATGGAAAACTTTTTGAACATTCCCAGACTCAAAAAATAACCTCCCTTAGGCTTTTCAGATACTTTAGGACACATCTTGCTAATGGATGCACAGAATGAACCAAGGTAAAGCACAGATGCTCACACAGTTCAGAGCCCTGGCGGCTGATGCTCAGATGCCAAGCGTGGTCCCAGGGAAGGCGCGCGGTGGGGCCGTGCTCACTGCTGGGGGAGCATTGCTCACTGCAAAACCAGCGCCGAATGCTCATTTTGCTTTCTGCTTTTATTCATAAAAGCAAAAATCCCCTTCGGATTTCTTTCGGTTGCCAAAAAGAGGTATTCACGTAGGCCTTTCATGGAAGTGAAGTAGGGTAATACAAACTTTCCAAAAGCAGGGGTGCCCACATTATATTTATTTCTGTTCCCCACGCCCACTGAAATGTCCCTTCCACAAGGACAGAGGTTTTTACGTTTGATTTGGGGGGGGGGTACCTAGATAGTGCCCAGCACACAGTAGGTGCTCAATGGATACTCGTTGACTGAATGCTTGTGTTTTCAAGCTGACCTGCTAATATCAAGGCGACCTCTCTGAGGGCAGGGGCATCTGATCCATTTTCATCCCTCCCCGGTCTTACCCTGCATGGCACGCAGTTATTCAGTATTTCCTGAGCACCTATTATGCACCAGCTGTACAATGGAAACAGACGCAGGAAAGACCCCTTGCTCATTGCTGATCACTAATATCTCCCGCTTCCCTCGCCAGCAAGGACCGACCACAACGGGTCGTGTGAACCCTCCTCTCAAATCCCGTGGGCCCCCAACCCCCTGCACTCCAGGTGCCCTGCGTTCTTGGTCTTTAACCTTGGCTCTGTGATCTAGCCCGGCCCACTGCCCCCTCTCTGCTTTGTGATCTTGGGTCACTTAACCTCTCTGAGCCTCCACTAAGGATTACAGAAGACATTCCCATGTGCTGTGGGGCCACCCTCCACCAGCCATCTGCCCCCGGACACCCTCTCTGTTCCCCTCCATCCTTTCAGCCCCAGGCTGTCCCCACCTGCTAACAACAGTGGGGTTGACAGGCTCTCTCCCGTATTCACCATGCCTCCCCTCACTTACAAACTCATTGACTCCTGTGCAGGAGGGCAGGGCTTCACACCCTAGGCTCACGCTCCTGGACCCCTCCAACCAGCGCACCATCTCTGGGGTGGCCTCCTCCCTCCCCGGCTGAGCTCCTCCTCTGCCCCAGACTTACTCGTTGGGGCTTCTCAGGCCTCGTCTGGACACGCACCCCCAATCTCCTGCCCACAGCCATCTTGACTTCTCCCACAGACTGTCACCACGGCTACACCACTGGTCCCTCCATCCGTACACCCACCCACCTGTCCATCCACCTAGCCACCCATCCACCCACCACCCAC
>NW_022589784.1:2331186-2345451 GCF_004348235.1 Phoca vitulina | reverse complement strand
CCACCCACTTGTCCATCCATCTGTAATCCCTTCATTTACCCATTCTTCCACTTATCCACCCATTGGTCCATCCATCCACCCATCCATTCACCACCCACCTGTCCATCCACCTAGCCACCCATCCATTCACCACCCACTTGTCCATCCATCTGTAATCCCTTTGTTTACCCATTCTTCCACTTATCCACCCATCTGTCCGTCCATCCTTCCTTCCATACATCCATCCGTCCATCCATCCACCTGTCCATCCACCCACCTGCTGTGTTCCAGGCACTATTCTAGGCCCTGGGAACACAGCCGTGAACACAAAAGGCAAAAGACTTCGTCCTAATGGGGTTTCCTAATGGGGGGAGGAGAGAAAAGCAAAATAACATAAAAAACAAAATCTATGATCTATGGTATGTCGGAAGTCTTCATTTTCACAGGGAAAAAAAAAGGAAAGCAGGGAAGAAGGGTTTGGAGCGCTGGAGAGTGGCTGTGATTATAAATCATGTCTGAGGGGAAGCAGCATCGAGAAGGTGAAGGTTGAAAGGCATGAGGAAGGAGCATGCGAGTATGTGGGGGACAAGGAGGCTTCACCAAGGAGGTGACATCTGAGCCAAGACCTGGAGGAAGTGGGAGAGTGAAGCCTGCAGAGATTTGGGGGAACAGCATCCCAGGTAGCAGGGATAGCTCATGCAAAGGCCCTGGGGCAGGACTGGCCTGGTGTATTGGACAAACAGCAAGGTGGCCCGTGTGTCTGGGGCAGAGTGGGTGAGGGGGAGAGAGGGAGGAGGGGAGGGCAGGGAGGGGCGGGTCAGGTCATGCAGGGCCTTGGGGCTGCAGAGAGCACTCTGGTCACTCTCTGGAATAGGGCCATTCCAGGCACTGTTGGGGTGCTGAGCAGCATCCCTGGCCCCCATCCACTGGATGCCAGGAGCACCACCAGTTGTGACAACCACAGATGTCCTGAACATCACCTGGTGTCCCCTGGGGGCAGAACTGTCTCAGGTGAGAACCACTTTGCTAGATCCCTTCCTCTTCTCTACCTCCCCCACCGAGAGCTGATGATTTGACCCCTTAAATATGTCTCCCCAGTACCCTCAAGTCAAAGCCAAGATTGCCTGCCTTTGCAGTCCTTCCCAACCTCACCACTGCTGCCTTCTGGACTCTTCTCTCAACATTCCCTCCATTGCCCTTAACTCCGATCCACTTGTAATTCCCCAGACATGCAGCCTTCAGGCCTCAGGCCTGACTCTGGAATTCCAGCCCCTCCCCCATAGCCCTGCTCTCCTCTATGCAGCTTTTCCCCCAAATTGTGGTAGAATACACATAACATAAATTTACCATCTTAACCATTTCTAAGTGCACAGCTCAGTGGCGTGAAGCACACTCTCATCCTCATGCAGCCACCCCCACCCTCCGTCTCCAGAACTTTCCATCTCCCCACACGGAGACTCTGTCCCCGTGAAGCACAGACTCCCCACCCCCTGCCCCAGTCCCGGCTCCCACCCTCTCCTCTCTGTCTGTGTGGACAGGACTCCTCTGGGGACCTCCTGGGAGTGGGGTCCTGTGGGATGTGTCCTTCGGGGTCTGGCTCCTCTCACTGAGCACAGTGTCCTTGGGGTCCCTCCTTTCTGTCGTGGCAGGTGTCGGGGTCCCTTCCTTTCTAAGGCTGGAGAGTGTTCCCTCGTGGGGACTGACCGCACCGTGTTTATCGATTCATCCTTCAGTGGATGCTTGGGTTCTTTCCACTTTTGGCCGTTGTAAATTGTGCTGCTATGAACATCAGTGTGCAAATAGCTCTTGGAGACTTTCATTCCTTTTGGGTCTGTATGAACTGCTGGCTCATGTGGCTCATGTGTGAGCTTCTGAGGAACCGCCAGACTGTCTTCCAGAGCACCTTCCCGGCTCACATCCCCCCAGCCATGCGCGGGCTCCGATTTCTCCACATCCTCGCAGACTCCCGTTGCCTGGTCTGTTTTAGAACAGCCGTCCTGCTGCGTGTGGGGTGGCACCTCATTCGCGGTACCCTCGACCCCAGGACATCCGCTTTGCCCGTCCCCAGCACACATCACCATCCCTTAGGACCAGCACAGACATTCTGTCCACCTCTCCCAGAGCCGTGTGCTCCCTGTGGACGCACATTAGGTCTTGTGCTCTCAAAACTGGCACATAGTAGAGACTCAAGAAATCGCTGAGAGGCGGGGAGGTAGGTGGATGAAGAAAGGAGCTTGCAGCCCCAACCATCTGTGTGTCCTTGGGGAGGCTTTCTCCCCTCCCTGAGCCTCCATCTCCCCCTGTGGTCAGGTTGCTCTGGGCACCCCCCAGCCGCGGTGGGGCGGCCTCACCTGCTCCCTCCCCCAAGCAGAGGGTCAGGGACAAGGACTCTCTCTCCTAGCCCTCACGTGTTTACCCTGACCGCACCGCCAGGCAATCCACCATCCTCAGGAGGTCCCAGGGGGGCTGGGTGCAACCATGGTGGCAGAAAGCTCCATCTGCTCCAGGACTCTCTGTGCCTTAGTCTCCCCATCTAGAAAATGCAGGACCCAGAGTCCATGTTCTTCAGATTCTGAGCTCCCTAAGGGACCCTGTCTTTTCCCTGCCCACTGCCTTCAAGGGTTCCCACCTCACTCAGGGTAAAACCACAATCCCAGAGTCCTCTCCAAGACACATGAAACTCAGCACAACCTGCCCCATCTCCTCCTTCCTCCCTCCCCTCACTTTCTCTACTCCAGCCACATGGACCTCCTCGCTGCTTCTCCGACAGGTCAAACTCATTCTGACCTCAGGGCCTTTGCATGCACTGTTTCCGGCCCTGGAATGCCTTTCCCTTGGCTTCAGACCCACAGCTTCCTCATCTGTCATTTGGGTCACCTCCTCAGAGGTGTCTTTTGGTCTTTGGCCACCCAAGGTAAGCTGTCACCTTCCAACATACATCCTACATTATCTTCTTCATAGCAACTCAGTCCAATCTAAATCTTACTTATTTGTTTCCCCATTTATTATCAGTCCCTCCTCTCCCTGGGATTGCTTTGTGTCCCCAGAGCCCAGCTCAGTGCCTGACACACAATGGAGACTTGATAAACAATTGTTGACATCTGACTGCCTGGCCATGTATCGAGGACACCTACAATATGAAAGACATCACTCAGAGTCATTACATTAATCACATGATATAAGTGAACTCTAATTTCTACAACTACTCTGGAAGACAGCTATCAATATTCTTTATCTTTTACAAATGAGGAAGCTAAGGCTCAGAAAAGATGAGGTGGCTTATCTAAGATCACACAGAAGCAAAAAAGCAGAGCCAGGAACAGAAACCAAGCCTGTCAGACTACAAACCTGATGGGTCATTCCCATCTACCATGTGAGGAGGAAGGTGGTAAATGCTGGGGAGGTATCCATCTTCCACCCATGCATCCACCCATCCAGGCATCCACTCACCCATCCATCCTTCCATTTTCCATCCACCCACCCATCCATCCATCCATCATCTGTCTACCCATCCATCCATCCTTCCATCTGTCTACCTACCCATCTACTCATCCATTCCCCCATCCATCCATCCACCCATCCATCCATCCACTCACCCATCCATCCATCCACTCACCCATCCATCCTTCCATCTTTCCATCCATCCCTCTATCTATCCATCCATCCAACCATCTATCCACCCACACACCCATCCATCAATCCATTCAGGCTTCCATTCATCCGCTCTTTCATCTACCAGTCCACTCATACATCCACCAACAAATTGTCATCCATCCATTCATCCATCCATCCATGCCTGCACCAATCTACTCCCTTAACCATCTATCTATCCATATTGTAGCCAGCCCACCCTCCCACAACCAGCCACTCCCCACCCTCCCATCCTCTCATTCCCACATGCCCTTGTCCATTCTCATGCTCCACTTCCAAATGGCAAATAAGACACAGTCCTTGCACTCATAGAGCTTATGTGTCAGTGATGATCCTCATGACCCCAGGCCAACAGGACCATTGGTAGGTCAGTGTCTTCCAAACCTAGTAGCCCCTTCTTCTGGCACTGGTCATTTTCAGTCCAAGGACAGCCAGCCTCCCTCAATGGCTTTTACCCTGAGCCTTCATCTCCACAATCACACCTCTTTCTCTGCCTCCTCCACTCCTCTTCCAAAGTGGGTCAAGGCTCAGTTTGGGAGGTTTGCCTTGCTATATTGCTGTGTGACTTGGGGCTGAGTTACACCCTTCTCTGAGCCCCAACTCTTCATGTGACCCATGTGGGGGAGGGGAACTTGGTTCTCTGAGAACACATGTCTGCTTCTTTGCATTCCTCTTTCCCCACAGTGTGGGCTCACCCCAAGGGGAAACTTCCTCTTTTTCCATCCAGGTGCGTAGGAAGTAGGCATATCCTGAATGAGGCTAGGAGGCTGGAAAGAGGCTGGCTATGGCAGGTAGAGAGACATGAAGCTCCCTTTCCACACAAGTCTGAGTTCTTCCCCTGCTCTAAATTTGTCCATGGCTCCCCAGTGCCCTCAGTCTGGGGTCACAGGCCCTGCAGGCCCATGCTCACTCTCTGGCCTCATCTCCCATGTCTCACCTAATTCCTCCTCTGCTCCAGGTATGCCCTCCACACGTCCAGATCTCTGTAAACCCAGCCGCCTCTGCCCACATGCATGAGGACAGGGACGACTGCCTAGCTCACTCTCTGCTGTGTTTCACCTGCATCACTGGGCCTGGGACACAGTAAGTGCTTCTGTGAATAAACAAATGAAATGCTTCTTCTACCAGGAAAACTCCTATTCATCTTTCAAAGCCCCTATTCTAAAGCCCCTCCTCCATGTAGCCTGTTTCCCTGTCCAGTTCCCTCAACCCTGCATCCCTCCCTCTGACCCAGCCCTGACCATTGACTCTAGGTGCTTATGGCCAGCTCTGTCTTGCCATCAGAGGGCTTTCATCCTTGTCTCACCCAGGATGAGACAAGGTCCCAGAGGCTTTCAGGAAGTGTTGGCTGAATGAATGAATGGGCACCTGAGTGAGTATGGTCCTCCTGAGCGTTCCTAATGGCCAGGTTCTCATCTGCCAGTGTCAGGGGTGAGAGAGAGAGACAAGAGCTCGTTCCAGACATAGTTCCTGGGCCCACCCCCAATGCCAGAGCCTCTCAGAAGAGCCCTCAGAAGAGATAAGTCCCAGGTCAGAAGGGGACGCTGGGGCTCCCAGGACCCTTTGCTTCTTTCCCTCCAGGGCAAAACCTCTGCCCCTCCCCACCGGAAGTTTCCAGAGTTAACACTGCTCTGGGCCTTTGCACATGCTATTCTCTGTGCCAAGAACACCTGTCCCCATCAACAGATCCTTCTCACCCTATAGGCCTCAGCTCGGTCACATAATGAGCTCAGCCCTGTGCCGAAAGTCTTAACTACCATTGTGGTCCTCACCTTCCCGACCCCTCTGAGATGGAAAGCCCTGCAGGTCTCCCGATTCTGTAGGTAGCAACACAGTCTGCCAGTAAGATGCAGAGAAACCAGACTCATCTCAATGCCAAGCTCGGAACTGCTCTTTCACGCTGACCACCTCCTCCAGGAAGCCCTCCTGGTCTCCACACCCACAGGGACCGGGGCTGGAGCTCCTCTGGGCTGTCCCTGGAGGCACGTGTTTCCACCATCACAGCCCTAACAGCAATGCCTCACTGTGTCTTCCTGCCAGACTGGGATTTGAAGGCAGGTCAGATCTTGGGGGGCATTTTTATCGGTGTCGCCCAACATCGTCTCCTGGGTCTAGAGTGGGGCCTGGTGCACAGCAAGTGCTCAGTAAATGTCGGTTATATGGGTAGATGGGTCCATGTCTTGTTCACTCCATCGTGAATCCTGCACTGATTCCCGTTCACGTGGATTCCCACGTCCCCACAAACGCCGCACACAGTAGATGCTCAGTCAACCCTCTCTGCCTGAAGGAGGGCAGAGGTGATGCCCCGGTCCCAGCCTGAAAGGCCCCGAGGGCCTCCTAAAAGCCTGTTAAATCAGGGAAGAATGGGCTGCTGGGGAAACTGAGGCACAGAGGGGGCATGCCTAGCTCAGACTCAGGCCCCCAGCACCCCCCACGCGCGGCTCTCACCTCGCCAACTCCTCCCTCGGCGCCCCCCCCCCCCAGGCAGCCCTCCGTCTCCCTGGGGCTGGTGCGCGCCGCTCCAAATCTCATGCCTCAGAGCTCAGCGTGCTCCAGCCTCCCCTCCTGCCGCCGAGCCGAGCAGCTGGTGCTCCCATGGAAACCACAGGCCTCCACCCGGCCCCCCCACCTGCAGCGGCCCCCCTCGCAACCTCCGCTTTAAGACAAATATTGTCATTAACATGCAAATGCATATACGATTACCATAAATGGGGGGCCGCTCGGCAGTGATGGCCGAGCCCTGCGCCCGGGGCAGGGTGGGCATTGATGTTCGGCCCCCCTCGGGAGAGAGGGACAGCACGGCCACGCCAGGCCCTTCCGTGGGCCCCCTCTGAGGGTGCTGTCTCCAGCTGGGGCCTGGTGGGGGGGGACATGGGGATGCTGGCCAGTGGGAGCCCCCCAGGTCCTGGCCTGAGCTCCTGGTGAGGCACAGGTCTGAGCGGAGAAGCGGCCTCCCTGCTCCCCTTCTTCGTGGCTCTCCCTGCCTCCCCCTGCCTCTCCCTGGCTGTGTGGGGGGGTCCTCCCTCTGCCCCTGTTTCTCTCAGTCTCTGGGTGTCTCTCTCCTTCTCCGCTCCTGCTCTGAGTCTCTCTTCGTCTCTTCTTGTGTCTCTAAATCTGTTTCTCCATCTCTCTGTCTCCATCCCTTTCTCTTAAAAACAAAACAAGCCAGCGCCCAAGGGCCTGCCCTCTTTCTAAGGACTGTGTCCTTCCCATTCTCCCCCGACCCTGCCACATTCCCAGAGCCCCAGGCGTGGCTGGACCTCCTGCCCATCCCTTGGTCTTGGCATGAGACCTCACTGCACAGGCCCTGAGGCATCGGGGCGCCTCGTGCCACAGCCCCTTCCCTCCCCAACACCATCTCTGAGGGGCCTGACTCTTGGATCGGGGGAACCTGTCACTCCGCCATCACACAGATAGACTTTTGTATTCCCTGGGCTGGAGGGAGACACGTGGGTGACAGTGGGGGCCCCAGCTCCGGTTGGTCCTTGAGACCCAGTACTGGCCCCTCCGAGCCTCAGTTTCCCTTCCATGTGAAACGCGCTAGTGCTCGCAGCCCACCTCAGTGGCGATCCCTTCAGTGGGGGGCCTAAACCGGCCCCAGGCATGACAGTTAAGGATGAGACGATCACTAGGACGAGGATGATGCTGGGTGGCCCTTGCTGCGTGGGGTAGCAGCAGCATGGTGACCCACTTCACCCCCTCTGGCCCTCCAGCTCCCCTGGTGCCCATCGTCATGGATCCCCTGGCATTCGGGAGGGATTCCTCTCCCCTCTCCCCCTGCCAGGACCACACCCCCGACCCCAAGCTCTCAGGCAGCACCAACAGCGGGCACCTGTACCCTGTTGGCTCCCCGGAAACTAAAGCAGATCAGTGTTGGTGGGAGGCACCTGGACACCTCCTGGACTTCCCATTCATCATTCCACCGCCCTTTGGCTGAGACCCAGAGAGGGGCAGCCACTGGCCAGAGGTCATACAGCTGAGCCCCAGTCACCGGCCTCCCTCCTCGCCACTGGCCCTCAAGAACCCCTCACCTCCAGCTTGCCCCACACCCCAGCCTCCCCTCACAGGTGAGGCCCAGCCAGACTCAGCACAGGTGGGATCAGGAGAGAGATCCATCCTTGACCCTTGGGTGTCGGAGAGTGGATATGAGGGCAGGCGCCCTGCCTTAGCCCCAGGTCCTGTTTCCAGGGCCCCTGGGAAGTGGAGGGTGACAGGCAGGTGTCATGGACACCCTGCTTCCTAATTTTCACCCTGCTGGGAAAGCCCCTGAGGTGCCCCTAATCCAAGAATCTCCAGCCAGAAAAACATAACCACACATTCAAGGGGCCCTGCTCTGCGGACAGTGGGGGAAACTGAGGCTCCAGCCACAGTCCCTCACTTCTTCCTGGCCAGCGGGTGGGGGGAGCTCCAGGGGAGATTTTAAAAATGGGAAAAAAGGAGAAGGAAGGATCACCCAGTGTGTCCATCTCCTGCACCCTATTAGCTTCCCGATCCAGAGCTCACCGACAGCTTTTCAATTCAGTATTTGGGGGCCGTGTGGACACCCCCTCCAATCTCCATCAGAAGCTTTCTAGAAATGGGCCCTTCAGGCATACTAGGGGTAAGGGCTTGTGGAAAGAGCCCTCCATGCAGCCGTGGACCCCTGAGCATGACTCATGGGCGAATGGAAACCCCCTGCCCTCTTAGTTCACATAGAAGAATTAGATTGTCCAAGCCCGATTTTTTTTTTTTTTTTGGTGGTGGTTGGATTTGAAAAGAGGTGGGGGATGGGAAGGGTTTCCTTTCTCCCTCTAAGATACCAGCTGGAGGGTCTAGCTACAGTAACAGGCCCTGGCTCCATCCCACCAGACTCTCCCTATGGCCTGCCCCAGTCCATCATCTATCTATCCATCCATCCATTCATTCATTCGCTCATTCATTCATTCATTCATTCAACAAACATGTATTCATGCTTCCTATGCCTGCAACAGGGAGGAGGATGGAGACAAACGATCTGAAATAGGTCATGGGCCCTGGCCCATCCCCAAGGCGTCCCCAGGGTCTTGTCAGGGGTGTCCAGCACAAAGCCTTCACTGTCCCCACCCTCAGTCGCCAACACCTTTACAGGAGAGCCTTCAAAGCTACCGTAATTCAGACAGTGGGCCCATGACTGGAGCCCAGGGCTGGGGCCACAGCCCCTGGGCACCTCCTCCCAGCATCCCATCAGAGAGAGAATCAGGTGGGAGGGAGGTGGGCAGGCCTCCCCCACTCCTCCTGCCTCCCACACTGGGCTCCCAGGTCGCCCACGCCTCCCTGTCCACCCTGGGATCTGGGCTCTGCCAGATGGACAGTCCAGGCTCATCGTCTTTGGCCTCAGACCTCAACACATTGCTAACAGGCTAGGCCAGTTTTAACTTGAGCCAAAGGTGGAGGCAGGGAGGGGGAGGGCAGAGAAATGGAGGGGGGACGCTGATCCAAACAGAGAGGATGGGCAGGGGGGGAGGGCAAACCATAGCCTTTTAACCACCCAAGGCTGGGGAGGCTGGCGCCACCCCCCAAGCCTGGCTCAGCTCCCTGATACCCCCACCCCGCTTTCTTTGTAGTTACCGATTAGCCCAGGGTCCTGGGCATCCGTGTCCCCTGCGGCTGGCCGGACCTGCCCCGCTGGCCTGGCTTTGTGAAAATGACCAAAGCAATGGAGTCCAGAGGTGCAAACTTCCCCGACGGGGCCTGGGGAGGCCGAATGAATGGGGGGCGGGGAGGGGGGGGTGATGTTCAGGCAGCTCCCCCAGCAAAGGGGCAGGAAAGAGTGGGTGAGGGAGGGAGGAAGGGGTGGGGGTCCAGGGGGAATGGGAGGGAGAGGCAGAGAGAGAGAAGGATGTTGGGGGGGGAGAGGATGGGAGGTAGAGGGAGATGGGAGAGGAGAGAAAAGGAAAGAGAGAGGGAGAGGGAGAGAGAGGATGCCGGAAGGTGGGGAGGGAGGGAGAGGGGGCGGAGGAGGGGAGGGGGCCAGCTCGAATCTGTCAGCTGCACCCCCAGAGGGGGGAGGAGGGGTGGGTGGGAAAGCGGGGGGAGAGATGATGCTGTGGCAGAGGCGAGCAGAGGGAGGAGGTGAGGAGAGGAGGGCTGGGGGATAGAAGATGCCGGAAGGTGGGGTGGGGAGGTCGACGGAGGGGAGGGGAGGGGAGGGAGGGGGCCGGGCGCCCACCTTTGTGCATGCCCGTGTAGGGGTCTTTGAGCACCGTGAGCTCGTAGATGCGGCCGAACTGCTCGAAGAGCGGCTTGAGGTCCTTCTCGTCCAGGTTGCGCGGGATCTGGCCCACGAAGAGCTTGATGGCGTCCAGGTCCTTCATGCCGTCGGGCTGCCCCCCGGGGGGCTCGGGCCCGCTGCTGCCCACGGGCGACGGCCGCGTCTGCAGGAGCTGCTGCTGCTGCCGGCGCGCTTCGCTCTCCGTCAGGCGGGCCATGGCGGGCGCGGGCGGGCGGCGGGCGCGGGACCGAGCCGGCGGCGGCGGCGGAGGGCGGCGGGCGGCGGGCGGACTCGCAGCTGGAGCGACGGACGCCGCCTCCCGCCTCCCTCCCGCCCCGTCCCCGCGCCCTCCTCCCTCCTCCGCGCGCCCGCTCGCTCCAGCATCAGGACCACAAAAGGGCGGCTCCGCAGCGGCCCCTGGCGGCCGGAGCGCGCCGCGCCGCCGCGCCGCCCCTCGCGTCCCGCGTCCCGGCGCCCAGGGCCGGCGGGGAAACCGAGGCCGGCGGGCCCGCAGCCGCGCCTCCTGGCTGGGGGAGCGCCAGCCTGAGGGCAGGGCAGACCTGGCTTCCAGGGGCCACCCGCTCCTCCCGCTGCTGACGACAGGAAAATACACTAGAAGTGGCGCACGGTTCTATAGGGTGCCTGCTTGGCGTGGACCGGGCTGTCCTTGGCACTTTTAAGCCTCTAAGTCAATAACAGTAGCAGTAGTACTAATGATAATATCAGCGACAAAAACCCAAAAAAGAACACTTCGATAATAACCATGTGCCAGGCACTGTGCTCAGTACTTTTAAGTTTATAACTTACTGAATAGAAATAGCAACCATCGTCGGGGGTTTCAGCAGCAGAACCCTCGAGCGCGCGCGCGCACACACACAAAACAAAAACAGAAAACAAACAAACAAACAAATAGCAACCATTGTGTTTTTATCAGCAGCAACCAGAAGTAACATTTTTTCTCACACTTGCTGTGTGCACATACTATTCAAAATATTTCAAAGGATATTGACACATTTGGTCCAGCTGCTCTAAGAGTATCATGTCACCCTGCCTTCAAACTCTCCAAAGATGTCCCCAAATTAAAGCCCACGAGGCCTGTAGGACCTGCCCCCTCCCCTCCCTGCCCCCCCCCCCCCCCCTCTCCCTCACCTGCTCTGCCTCAGCCACACAGGTTTCTGTTCCTCCAGCACAGCAGGCGGGGTCTGCCTCAGGGCCTTTGCACGGGCTGTGCCCTTTGCCTGGAATGCCATCTCCCAGATGGTGCATGGCTGACTCACTCACTGGATCCTCATCACTTTCTCTCTCCATCTTCTCTAAAATCATTCAGCCATTATCATCTCCTTTCTCTGGCTTGCTTTTTCCTCCATGGTATGTATACCCTTTTAACTTAACTCTAATATGCTATATATTTACTTGTTTATTAATAAACCACAGAGCTCTTTCCAGGTGCCAGGACACTCAACATGTAAGAACTCATTCAATCCACACAACAACCCCCCGGGTGGGTGCAAATAAACAGATTCTGACAGACTATGTTTGGTCGGTGGAGCATGGGACTCTTGATCTCGGGGTCATGAGATTGAGACACATGTCGGGCTCCTTGCTCAGTGTGGAGTCTGCTTGAGATTCTCTCTCCCTCTGCCCCTCCCCCTGCTTGTGAGCACTCTCTCTGGAGTGAATACATAAATCTTAAAAAAAAAAAAAACTTTCTAAAAAAATAAATAAAAAACAATGTGATATTTAAAAGATCAAAATGCAAAAAATTACAACGAACAAGATATCAAAATTTTAAATAAGCACAGAATTAGTATTACTGAGTTTTCCCATTGGCTCAGCATGGCACTGTTACTGATCCTGATTTTAATTTTTAATTTGTTTTATTTTTATTTTAAATTAAAAATTCTGTTTTAAAACAAAGACAGGACCCGTAACAATGCCATGCTGAGCCAAAAGGGAAACTCAGGAATACTGATTCTATTTAAAGTGTTGACATTTTGTTCATTATGGATTTGTTGGTCATCAGTGTTGACTTTTTAAAATTGCATTAAAATAATCTTTATCTTGATGACTGGGTTTTTTGGCACCCCCTTAAACTTTCTCCCCAGGTGAGCTCACCCTGGTCCCTCCCAGCACAATCCTCAAAGCAACCAACTGTAAGAAGGGCATACTGTTTCTATACCCACTCTATAGAGGGGGAAACTGAGGCTCAGAGTGGTCAAGTCACACAGAAAGAGTGCTGGGATTTGAACCCAGCCAGCTGACTCTGGAGCTCACACACTTCCCGCGATCCCACACCATCTTCCTCACGCTACAGGTAGCTAAGCCTTGGTTTCCTTAATTGTCAAGTGACACCAAAGAGTGAACAGGGGAACGTCCCTGGCATGAATTCAGTGAGCTAATTGGTGAGGCTTAGTATAGTGCCTGGGACATTCTTAGCACTCAATGAATGGCTATTATCACGACTGTTACCAGCAGCCACCTGCCGAACCACAAACAGGAGCAGGACATCAGGGTCGGCTGAGAAGCAGGGGTGGGGGGTGGTCAGGAGTCCTCCTACCGCATCCCACCCCTTGGCCCTGCCTGGCCCCTGGTTCTCAGCTCAGCCCCAGGATGGGCTGGTGGAGCAGGGCCGGAGACAGCTTCCGTCTCCATGGAGACTGGAGGACGGTGCCCGAAGCCCTGTGGGTCTCTGATGTGCCAGGAGAGTCGGTAAAAAGGACAAAAATTAAACCCAGCAGGCACCCTGTGAGCTGAAGATGCACTTTCCTTAGCCTCTTGCTTCTACCCAAAATGAACTGGGGGGTGGAAGGGAAGGGGCTGGAGAGAGCCTAGTCCAGCTCCCGTCTGGCCTTGGGGAGCTTAAACTCAGCGTTCCACCTTCTGAGCGATACTCAGCCCTGGAGTTCATTCCCTGACCCAGCTGGTGCACCTCAGGCGGAGCAGGGGTGGGGGAAGGGCAGGGAAAACAGCCTGTGCATCTGGAAGCATTTGGAGCCCACGAGGACGCTTCTCTGAGTTGTTTCCAGCCGGCGGGCGGGGGAGGGGGGGACCTGGTCACAATTGGCATCATGGCAGGGGTCCCGCCAGCTGAGACATTACTGAAGAAGCAGAGGGTGGGAGCAGAGCCCGTTGGAGAGTCCGGGTGGGAGGCTTCCAGCAAATCACTTGGCTCTCCCGTCCTCAAGGCCCATCCACGCTGTAGCCGGGGTCATCTTCCACCACAAGGATGGACACATTGTGGACGCTTGGGCTGCAGGGAGCGTGGGCGTGCAAGTATCTGTTCGAGTCCCTGCAAATCAGCTTTTTTTTTTTTTAAGATTTTATTTATTTATTTATTATTTAGAGAGAGCGTGAGTGCACTTGTGAGCACAGGGAGGGCAGAGGGAGGGAGAGAGAGAATCTCAAGCAGACTCTGCGCTGAGCGTGGACTCCATCTCACAACCCTGAGATCATGATCTGAATCGAAACCAAGAGTCGGATGTTCAACCTACTGAGCCACACAGGGGTCCCTCAATCAGCTCTCTAAATACAAAACAAAACACAACAAACTTAAATAAATTGATCTTAAAGGCTGGGATGCCTGGCTGGCTCAGTCAGTTAAGTGTCTGCCTTCGGCTCGGGTCATGATCCCAGGGTCCTGGGATCGAGTCCCACACTGGGCTCCCTGCTCTGCAGGAACCCTGCTTCTCCCTCTGCTGCTCCCCTTGCTTGTTCACTCGCTCTCTCTGACAAATAAATAAATAAAATCTTAAACAAATTTTATCATAAAGGCAAATCTACATTGCTGCCTTAAAAAGGAATGAGGTTTATTAGATATGCGGTGAAAACCATATTTTTTAGGAGGTTTAAATTGGACTCTGGCGCTCTTACTCTTGGTTCAGAAGGGCCATCAGCAAGCATTAGAGGTGTGAAAGACCCGTTAGCACCTGAAAGACTTTCTCCTGACTTCAGTGGAACCGCAAACAGCTGGAAAAGGTGGTCTTTCCATCAACCCCCCAAATCACAGTGGGAGTCCCACCTTTTGGGAAACCCTGGATTAGGGGACGGTGCTCTAACCCTAACAAAAGGTGGTTTGTGCTGTGTGGCCCTGGGTGAATCACCTGAACTCTCTGGGCCCCAACTCCTTTATCAGTAAAATGTGGGGAGGGGTGGTGGCAATTCTGTAAAACGGAGCTGTGAGGCTCACATGATACCGTGGATGGGTAGCGGGGTGAGCCTCAGCCCCGTAATAACGGTGTCCAAGAAACGCTGAGTTTTTAGACTCTACAAGTTCACTTAAATCCCGATTCTTGCCCCCAGCCTTCCCCTGGCCGGCGGGAAACCCTGGGGCTGACATTCCTGTGTCAAAACCTCCTCCCCGGGGCCGGGGGAGGGGATGGGGTGTCTCTTGGGGTGATGGAATATTC
>NW_022589784.1:2245056-2331176 GCF_004348235.1 Phoca vitulina | reverse complement strand
GGGGCCGGGGGAGGGGATGGGGTGTCTCTTGGGGTGATGGAATATTCTGGAATTAGGGCTGATGGAGGCACAACTCTGAATGTACTACAAACTACTGAAATGCACACCTGAAAAGGGTGGATTTTATGGTCAGTGACTCGATCTCAATGACTCTGTTTTATTTTGAATTAAACTAAATGTCAGCTCTGGGGCCGCCTGGGTGGCTCGGTCTGTTGAGCATCTGCCTTCAGCTCGGGTCATGATCTCAGGGTCCTGGGATCGAGCCCCACGTCAGGCTCCCTGCTCAGCGGAAGTCTGCTTCTCCCTCTCCCTCTGTCACTCTCCCTGCTTGTGCTCTCTCTCTTTCTCAAATAAATAAAATCTTAAAAAATAATAATAATAAAATAAATTAAAAAATTAAAAAAACTAAATGTCAGCTCTGTCTCCCATCTGCCATTCGACCTCAGGGCGAGATACTTCACGGGTTTGGATTTCTCTTTCGTCCTCTGTAAAACTGGAAATACAAATGGACATATAATCCCAGCAGGTAAATGCAGGAGGGACGGAGTGAGAAGCACCCTTACTTGGCAGCCATCAGAGGGTCCTGCTTTCGGGCACGAATCCCCAGTGGGTGAGTCCTTGGAGGAGTACTGGGGTCTGCATGGAGACCCTCCCCACCACTGCCTGGTCATAAAGGGGATGATGGTAACTCCCTGGTGGGGAAACCCCAGATGCCACATCATCCACGCCATCGGGGTTTGCGCCCTGCGAAGGACACGGCATCTGGGCTGTGGTCCCCCGGCCCCCCGACGCAGAAGCTGAACCCAATTGCGTGGACACACCAGGATACCCAGACTGTGGGTCATTCTACAAAAATACCTCTTAAAAGGGTCCAGGTCGTACGACGCAAAGATGGGGAACAGGGTACAGCAGGTTAAGAGACAGGACCCCAGAATGCAGGTGTGATCTGGAATGTTCTTTACTACAGAGGACGCTGTTGGGGACAATGACCAACACTGTCTGTTATTAACCGGTGTCCACCACTCGAGCTGGGTGAGTGCTCTGTGAGGGAGGGACGCCCTGCATTCGAGGAAATGCACTGGGACAGATTTAGGAGAAGGGGGTGGGGACAGACAGGGAGAAAGGGACGAAACACATGTGACACGTTAGTGTTCACAGAGCACACGAAGGGTTTAAAAAGTTCTTCCTGGCGTTCTCAGAATGTTTCCGTAAATATGAAATGATGTCCAAATAACAAGTTAGGAAACAGTGCTTTGTTGAAGCACTGGGCGGCGTCCCCATCTGTCCCTTGAGAGCCCGCCTGCCCGCTGCGAGCCACTCCCTCCCCTCTTCCTGGGGGTCTCTGGTCCGGGGACAGGTGCCTGGCGTGGACTGAGGATGCCCCTTGTGTCCTGGGCCACCGGTAGAGACATTCCTGCGGCCCCTGGGAGCCACGTGTCCTTGAGCGACCCCTGCCACCCCTCCTGGAGTGATCAGAGTGCCTCTCAGACGCCAGCAGTGTGTTCTTGCCAAAAACAGAGGTCCACTCTGCTCCCCGGCAGTGGTCGTTTCCTCCACAATGAAAGAGAGGAAAACCAGAGCACAGATGGGGGGCACAGGCTGTTCCTGGAAAGAGCTGGGTGGCAAACATTTTGGGTTTGGCAGGGCACAGGGTCCCTACTGCTCGGCTCACCAGCAGCTGCAGGGGAGACAGAACCAGGTGGGCGTGGCCACGTGCCGATAAAACTTTATTTACAACCACAGGCAGCTGGCTAGACCAGGGCCCCGGGCCCTCCCAGCGTTCCGAAAGGCCCCCGTGAAGGTCTGCGGTGCTGGAAGCCGGGGAAAGCTGTGTGTCCGTCAGCAGGAGACTGGGTGAGTAACTCCAGGCACCTTCCAGGGACAGAACACCATTCGGTGTTGAAAAGGGCCGTGTCTATGAGGAAAACTATAAAAGCAAGTTAACGCAAGCCCGGGACGGTATAACGCTGTCTGTGGAAAACGGTCGGGCCGTACACAAAACGCTCCCGAACACCGTCTGTGTGTCCCTAAGGATGTATGTAAAAACGCCTTTTGTTAATTTTTATTTTTTTAATATATATTAAGTCCTCTCTACCCCCAACGTGGGGCTCAAACTCACAACCCCGAGATCAAGAGTCTCACGCTCCACCGACTGAGCCAGCGGGGCGCCCCTAAGAGTGTTATTTAAAGAACAAAAAAGGGGCGGCTGGGGGGCTCAGTCAGTTAGGCGTCCGATTCTTGATCTCAGCTCAGCTCTTGATCTCAGGGTCATGAGTTTGAGCCCCATGTTGGAGCCTACTTTAAAAAACAAAAAGAGGAACAGAAAGGCCAGAGACAGGGAACAGCGTCTCCGGGGAGAGACGGAGGTGGTCTGGAGGGAGGCTCACTCGTGTTTTATCGCCTCAAAACACAGACACCTGGGCAGAAGTCAAAGCCCACAAGGTGACCCCCCGCCGTCCTCATGGAGGTGACAGGGCCCTTGCTGGCACATGCTGGTCCAGGTCATTTGCTGCCGCTGCCCAGGGTAATGACACTGAGGCTGAAGCTCACCAGCCCCCAGGGAGCCCACGGAGGCTTCCCAGCCACCCTCCAGGGGCCACTGACCTTTCCAAATGCAAGTCAGGCCTCATCCCTCCTCTCCTTGGCCCACCTCCTCCCACGGTTCCCCATCACATTGAGATGCAAATGTCCCCCAATTCCCTCGCCTCCTCCCTCTCCCCCCATGGCTCACTGGGCTCCAGTCACACAGGCCGCTCAGAACACCAGGCACCGTCCTGCCCAGGGGCCTTTGCACGGGCTATGCCCAATGCCTGGACCACCATCCCTAACTTCCAAACGGCGTAACCCTTGTCATTCCGATTTCACTCAGAAGCGCTCTTGAGGGAGTCTCACTTCCACTCCCTATGCGTTTCCACTTTTCCCTGTCTTCCCCCGCGGACAGTGCAGACCCTCCGCGCATCCCCAGGCCCAGCATGGCCCCTGGCACGTGGCAGGGGTGGCAAAGGGCAGCGAGGCAACGTTCGAGTGCGACTTGCAAAGAGCCGCGCAAACAGAAAGACGGCTGAGCCCCGAACAACGTGGGTTTGGACGGCGTGGGCCCACCTGCCCGCGGACCTTTTACAAGACAGCGCTGTGATGGATTTCCTCTTCCTGACTGGAAGTTCAGTAACTCTGTCTAGCTTGCTTTACGAGCACAGCAGGTAACACATGGGCTGATCGGCTGCTCGTGCCAGGGCGAAGGCAGACTCCGGGAAGGCCAACGTTGTAGGAGGGCTCTTTTTTTTTTTTTTTTAAGATTATTTATTTGAGAGAGAGAGAATGAGAGACAGGGAGCACGAGAGAGAAGAGGGTCAGAGGGAGAAGCAGACCCCCACTGAGCAGGGAGCCCGATGCGGGACTCGACCCTGGGACTCCAGGATCATGACCCAAGCTGAAGGCAGTCGCTCAACCAACTGAGCCACCCGGCGCCCTGTAGGAGGGCTCTGGACAGCGCGGGGGTCGGTGTGCCTTGCGGCTGGGTTAAGGCTCAACCGTCCCTGAAGCCTAACAGGAACCCTATTCTCAAGATGAGAGGTCCCGTCCGTCCACCGGCGCTGAGGAGCAGGATGGAAAACCCTGGCCGGGGTTACTGGTAGCTTGTTTCCCTGGTTTCAGTCAATGGAACTTTCTGGGTAAGCCACCTTCCAGCCCTAGGGGTGGGAGGGCAGCAGGGAAGGGAGACGGCTTGAGAAGAGGTGGCCATGACCCTGGGGCCGGGGGCCCAAGCAGTGCCCGCTCCAGGCCCAGCCCGCACACCTCGGTGGGCCCCGCACTCTGGGAACCCGGGCCCTGCCCACCTCCCCCCGGGGGGCCAGCGGACGGCCTGCACGGCGGCGTCCTCGTCCTCCCCGCGGCGGCCACCGGAGGGCGCCCATGAGCACCCCCGCAGGGGCGGGTCACACAGCTCACCTCCCCGTCTCCCCCCGCTCCCGGGCAAACCCCAGCAGCCGAGACCACGTGTGGTCCCCCCTGTACCCAGAACACCCAGAACGTAAGCTCCCGAGGACACTCCTTTGTTCTCCCTGAGCGTCACGGAGCCGGACACATGGACGCTGTCGGCTGACTGACGAACGGGGTGGACCCAAGTGGGGTCAGCCCCAGATCGGGGTCCTCCCCGTGGAGCAGGCAGGCAGTGGGAGCTCCCGGGCCTGGAGCAGAGACCTGGGCCCCATACACCGCCCCCAAGTGACCCAGTGACCACGCCCCGGCCACGACCTTCTGGAGCCTGGTTTGGGGCTGGGGTGGGCTTTCACACAGCCCGATGCCCCCCATCCTGGGTGGAACGTGTCCCCCCAAATCCACGTCCGCCAGAACCTCAGCTTGGGACCTGATCGGGAAGGAGGGTCTGTGCAGGCGTGCTGCTGGGATGACCCGGTGCCGCACACGGGTGGGCCCTGACGCCACGCCCGGGGCCAAGAGCACGAGACACAGAGAAGCCGCCTCGGGAACACTGCGGCAGAGGCGGAACCCACGAAGCCAGGAGAGCCCCCAACAGACCCCCCACGGCCTCCGAAGGAAGCAGCCCTGCCCACACCCTGACCCCCAGGCTTCTGGCCTCCGCTGGGAGCTCATCCGCTTGCTGCTTTAAGGCGCCCTGTGGTCCGGCTGCCTCAGGAAACGCGCGCACTTCACGGTCCCACGTGACAACAAGCTGGTTTGCACCCCCATCTGGCAGCTGGGGGGCAGGAGGGTGAGGCTGCCGGGCATGGCGGGGGTGGCAAGGGCCCCTCAAGGACTGCAGAACCCCTTGAGAGTGGGTACAGCCAAATCCCGACCCCAGCCCCCCGGACAGGACACGCGAGGCTGATCATTCGATATGGCTTTATTTTCTGATCGTCCAAGTGCGTCCCACAACCAGCCTGAGCTGACGACCCGCCCTGGGGAGGAGGGACACCCACTCGGCACCAGCACACGTGTGCGGGAGACGATGAGCCAATGCCAGTCCCCGCATCCTGCCCCCCAGGGGTGGCCGGGCTGGCTGGGCACTCAGTAAACAGTCTCTGGGGGAAGACAGGCCACCCAGCAGGGCAGAGAAGGGGGGACAGACAGAGGAGCCCGTGCCCCCCAGGCCCTCCGCGGGCCTGGGAGGCTGGGAGGGCAGCCCTGCTGGGGGGTCGGGCTTGGCGAAGGCAGGAGGCCCAAGACAGAGGTGGAGACGTAGCCCCCAGGAGCCCGAACCCCGCAGCAAGTGGCGAGCTGGCTTCTGAGGGCTGGCTGGGGGCACACGGAGGGAGCTAGTCCCCCTGCTCCGCCGCCCCTTCCGTGAAGGCCTCGCTGGAGGCTGGGGCTGGTGCCCAGAGGCCCTTCTCCCTCAACCCGACCCTCCCCTCAGCACAGAACACCTAACTGATTATATTGCTAATGAATCGGTACGCCTGGGTCTCCCTGAGATCAATCTCAGCAGCGCTAGACGCCCCCTCGGCACCCCTTCCCTTCCAAGGAGCCTGATTTGTGGGGTTCAGGCCTGGACCTTCCTCCCCAGATCCCAGGTCCCAGGACGGGCAGCCCCACGGGGCCCGCGGCTGCATCTTCTCCAGCAAACGCTCTCCCTCGACCCGCAGCCTGGACGCCCTCCTAGGACACGGGGGCACCAGCGGCCCCACAACACACCTCCTCTCTACGGATGAGGAAACGGAGGCCCAGAGAGCCCGAGGTAAGGTGCGGAGGGGTAGGGGCCTCCTCTCCCCGCGGCTGCCTCCCGCCCCAGGGGCTCTGAAGGCACCCAGGTTCCTGGGGTCAGGCCCGAGCTCCCCGGGGCGCGGCGGGGAGGGGGAAGCAGGCGGTGAGAAGCACACGTGAAGGCGAACGGCGCAGGGAGCCGGACCGCGGAGGCCGCGTGTCTTCGGGGCACCGGCGTCCACGGGGGCTTGAGGGAGACGCATTCCAAGGCCACACCCTGAGGCGGCTGCCCTCAGCCCCGGCCAGGGTCGGGGGACACAAGGCTTCCGAGGGAGGGGCCGGAACCTGGGGACCCTTCTTCAGACAGGAGAAAGAGCATCCGAGTCACCAGAGGGGGATCGGGGCAGTGTGGTGGGCAGACCCGGGCCAGCGAAGGCGGCCCCTTGCCCCTCAGCCTGCGGTCCCCGCTCAGCATCGTGGCCGAGAGGAGGGACGCAGAGGCCGTGCTGGGGGCGTCTCCTCGGTCATCCCATGGCCGGCGAGGAGCCCTGAGGGCAGTGGGGCTGCCTCCGGGGCCGGGGGCTCATCTGCAGACTTGTCCCCAAGTCCATGGCCCGGCCCCGGGCCCTCCACCAAATGCTCCTCCAGGGGAGTTCAAAGGACAAAAAAGAGAAAGAATCCCCCAAGTCCTCAAGAGCAACACAGAAAAGCTCTGTAATTCAGGGTTTCGGCCCTGAGCCAGGGGTGGAGCCCTGCCCTCCTGCGGGCTGCAGCGCGGGGAGGGGCGGCAGGCAGGGGCTCGTGGCGCCGGCGAGGGGCCACGTCACTGCGTCTTGGCCTTCACGAGCAGTCTCTGAACTGTTTTGTACAGGAGGTCGAAGTGCTGGGGGCAGCGGGAGGGCTCACGTGAGGTCGGGGGCACACCCGCCGCGAGGAAGGCCTGAGGGCCACCGTGGAGTCACCTGCTTCTAGGCAGGGTGGGGGCCGAGGACTCACCTGGCCTGGTCGACCCCCCTCCCCCCCCGGGCAAGGGGGCCTTGCCTCCCACCTGAGCCTCCACCTGCTCACCTGGACTGCTGTGTAGGCCATCCCGAGGTAGGCGCCAATGCAGACGGCCAGGAGCAGGTCGAAGATGGCGGGCTTGACCCTGAGGGGCAGGGGGTGGGGGATTGGCAGGGTCAGGGGAGGGCCCACCGCAGGACCACGCGCCCTGGGCCGTGACCCAGGGGCATCACGGTTCCAATGCAGCGCGACTCACCTATAGGCGTTCATCACCTGCTTCAGCTGGTCATAGAATACGAACTCGGGGTCCCTGCGGAGAGAGTGCATTCACCCGATGGCCGGGCCACATCCCGTGGCCCCCAGAAACCAGACCACCCAGAGGTGCCACCAGCCCAGGAACGGGGTGTGCCCCCGACCTCACACGAGCCCTCCCGCTGCATCTTTGCGTGCACGAGGCTGCCACTGACCTTCCTGGGGAAGGACTGGCCTTTATGCTGAAATAACCTTTCCCCTATTGCTTTTTTGGGTGTCAAATCTTACTCTTTAAAAATGAAATAGGGGGCGCCTGGGTGGCTCAGTCGTTAAGCGTCTGCCTTTGGCTCCTGCTTCTCCCTCCCCCACTCCCCCTGCTTGTGTTCCTGCTCTCACTGTGTCTCTGTCAAATAAATAAAAAAACCTTAAAAAAAAAAATGAAATAGGGAGGGGGTACCTGGGTGGCTCAGTTAGTTGGGTGTCCAACTCTTGGTTTTGGCTCAGGTCATGATCTCAGGGTCATGAGATGGAGCCCCGCATCAGGCTCTGTGCTCAGTGTGGAGTCTGCTTGAGGCTCTCTCTCTCTCTCTCTCTCTCTCTCTGCCTTGCCCCTCCCCTGCTGTGCACGTGCACTCTCTCAAAATAAATAAAATCTTAAAAAAAAAATGAACTAGGGTGACTCTATAATGTTCTACTGGTCCGGAGAGCATTTCTACAGAGGGAAGACGATCATGGTCTGGGAATCAGAGACCTGCCTCCACAGCTGTGGGTCCACTCTGAGCCTCAGTTTCTTCTTCTGTCCAAGAACCCTGACTCCCAGGCACACCATGAGTGGGGAGAAGGCAGAGAGCCAGCGAGGGGCACCAAGCAGTGTGGGGATATCTCCTACCTGCGGACACCTGCAGGTTCCCCTCCTACCACAAGGCCCTGCGGTGCTAGCTTGGCCCAAGGGGGTTGGAGCGTCGTGGGGCAGATGGGGGACCCAGGGCACAAGTCACCTGACACCCCAAGCACGGAAAGACCAGAAGGTGGGTGGGGCTAGAGGGCTGCCCCATAAAACAGGACGTCAGTTATATGTAGATTTCAGACAAAGAAGAAATTGGCTCCTAGCATAAGTCTGTCCCAGACACTACGTGAGGTAACAACACTGAGAAAAACCTCATTTACGTGAACTCACGTTTACTCGGATACCTGTACTTCTTTTTTTTTTTTTAAAGATTTTATTTATTTATTTGACAGAGAGAGAGACAGCGAGAGAGGGAACACAAGCAGGGGGAGTGGGAGAGGGAGAAGCAGGCTTCCCGCGGAGCAGGGAGCCCGATGCGGGGCTCGATCCCAGGACCCTGGGATCATGACCTGAGCCGAAGGCAGACGCTTAACGACTGAGCCACCCAGGCGCCCCGGATACCTGTACTTCTTATTTATTGTTTCGTTTCTCGTCCTCTGCTTTTACTTGCTCAACCTTGCTCCCGGGGTGCGAGACTCCAGAAACGCCTGCTCCCCGGCGAGCCCGAGTCGGGCCACGGGACGCTCGCAGGGGCGCCTGACTCACCGTTTGTCGGCCTTGATGTGGTGCTGCTTCACCTCCTTCAGGTAGCGGCTCAGGTAGTGCTCCAGCGTGCTGAGGAACGTGCCGTCCTTGTCCACCAGCTGGGCGGCCCGGGGCTGGTTGGTGAGCCAGTCCATCACCGAGTCCAGCTGCTCCTGCTGGATCTGCTGCGGGGGAGGGGCGGTGGTCACGGGACCCCCCACCCCCGCCGGCCCCGCCCCCGCCCCGCAGCTCCCCGCCCTTACCATCTGTTCCGTGAAGACCGGCATGTCTGGGGGGGTTCCCTGTGGAGAGAGGAGGGATGGGCCCTGAGTCTGACCTGCCGGCTGGGGGCGTGGGGGCTGGCGGGCACGGGGGGGGGGCTCACCTTCTCGGTCAGGTTGTAGATGACTCGGGTCAGGGCCTCCGCAATCAGCCTGGTGTTGCGGGTCAGAGTCTTAGAGTCGACCCGGGACCTTTGGCAGAGTCGACAGAAACACGCATAAGTATCTAGAATCCACGTCCGTTAAAATCACCAAAAAGGGGGCGCCTGGGTGGCTCAGTTGTTAAGCGTCTGCCTTCGGCTCAGGTCATGATCCCAGGGTCCTGGGATCGAGCCCCGCATCGGGCTCCCTGCTCCACGGGAAGCCTGCTTCTCTCTCTCCCACTCCCCCTGCTTGTGTTCCCTCTCTCGCTGTCTCTCTCTCTGTCAAATAAATAAATAAATAAATCTTTAAAAAAAAAAAAAAAAAAAGCACAATCGTATTTCCAACGATAGTAAAAGCAAGAAAAGCCGCAGTGTCCTCAGGGTGGGCGCCTGCCGAGCGTCCACCGAAGGACTGCCGGGCTCGGGGCCTGTTTCCTCAGCGTGGACGTGGGGGTGGCCGGGGGACCCACATCCGCCGTTGTCGAAGGCAGAGCTGAGGTGATGCCGCGTGGCGTGAACAGCGTTCCCCACGTTCACCCCCACCCAGAACCCGGGAACGGGGCCTGCGCTGGAAGCAGGGCGTCCGCCGAAGTGGCCAGTGCTGGAGGACAGCCCTACGTCAGACGGCGGATGTCCTCATGCGAAGGGGGAGACCATCTGTGGCCACGGGGGCAAAGACTGGGGAACCACAGGCCAGGGGACGCCCAGCACCACGGGCGACATGCAGACCCGTAAGAGGGGCTCGGGTGCAGAACAGCGCTGACCGCTGATGGGAGCAGGCCGCCGGGGCGAGCGGGGGGGAGCACTCTCCTTGGCTCTCACTCCCTCCACCCTGGAATGCCCTTCTCCTGGCCCACGCCCCTCAGCTCCGGCACCAACTCCTCCAGGAAGGCTTCCTGATGCCTCAGGAACAGTCAACGCCCCTGCCCACACCTGTTCTCTCTCTGGGCCTCCTCCAGGCCCAGCTTCTCATCCGCCAGCAGACGCACGGCCAGCAGCTGGGCCGGGCCCAAGGCTGGCCAATGAGTGCGCGTGGCCTGACCAGCCCAAGCCCAGCTCCGTGGCCGCCATAAAACCCCGGCCCCGCGGAGGGCTGGCACACCACCGGGAGAGGCGGACGGGGTGAAATCAGAGGTGCCCCGCGCCTTGACGAGAGGTAATGTGAGGAGGGAAGGGCAGGCG
This sequence comes from Phoca vitulina, assembly GCF_004348235.1. Taxonomy (NCBI): domain Eukaryota; kingdom Metazoa; phylum Chordata; class Mammalia; order Carnivora; family Phocidae; genus Phoca; species Phoca vitulina. The sequence continues at coordinate 2,321,127 of NW_022589784.1, read as the reverse complement.
GGGCTCCTTGAGGAGGTACGAGGAGAGAGCCGTGCAAAGGCCCAGGGGCAGGAGCTTCAGCCTCTGAGCTACAGGGCAGGCCGAGGTGCCCAGCATCTGAGGGTCACGTGTGGGGTCTGGACATCACACGTGGGGGCCAGGGGACCGCAAACCACTCACACGTGACCCCCTGTCCCTAATAAGGGGGGCTCAGTCACCCGACCCCGGGTCCCACCCACCGGACTCAGGCCAACCACCCTCCCCACCACCCGCATTTCGGGTTCGTTCCCTGCAGGCGCCTGCGTCCACACCGCGGCCCCTGAGATGGCACACGGCAGCAGTGGATGGAGGGGAGGCCGTGCCCACCTCACGTCCATGATGCTGCTGCGCTGGCCGTCGCGGTGGCTCTCCAGGTGGGACAGGGTGAAGGCAGGCAGCCGGCGGATGGCGAAGCGCTCGTGCTCCCAGGCCAGGATGTCCTCCGCCAGGTTGATCTTCTTGTGCACCATGGAGAACCGGACCTCCGGGAACTGGTGGGCGGCCACCTGCGTGCGGGGGCGCTGTCAGGGTGGCGCTCCGCCCTGTGGTCCCCCACCGCCAGTCTCTGTGGAGGGGCCCCCCAGCCCCGGCTCGGGCCATGGATGTTTACACGGGGCCTTGACAGCCAGGAGGGTCCCAAGCCACTCGCCGAACGACCCGGCCTGGCCCCCAGCTCACGGGTGCCACGGCCCTGGCTCAAGCTGTGGGCAGGAAGGCACCTACCACCTCCAGCTCCCGCAGGAAGGCGTGCTGCAGCGTCCCCTCCCGCGGCGGCTTGGACACGTGCAGGTGCAGGCTGTCCCCCCGGCCCACGGTGTCCAGGCACAGCACGAAGGCCACGTTGTCCTGGAGCAGGCTGGAGTCTGCGGGGCAGGCAGGGCTGGTTGGGACGGGCAGGAAGCAAGGGCCCCGGCCCCCCCGGGCCCCTGGGGGCCACCCACCTGTGTGGTCCAGGTTGTCTTCCAGCCAGCGCTTTGTTCCCTGGTAGTTGAACTTGCCCCCTCCAGAGGCGAAGAAGAGAAGGTTGTACCTGGCATGGCAGAGTGGGGGATCAGCTTTGAAGGACAGGGACCAGGGCCCCGACGAGCAGGCGGCCTCCCCCCAGGTACTGAATCCTGACCAGCTGAACCTCTGGGGGGGCAGAGCCGTACCCACGGCCCCCACTCACTCGATGCCGGAGCACCCCCAGCTCTGACCACAGATGTCCCCAGACGGGCCCCTGCAGCCCCGGGGTGCAGGATCTGGGCGGGGCTCAGCCCCAGGCCCACAGGGAGGCAGGGGAGGGTGGCGGGCCCTCCATGCAGACCCTGTGACTCCCGGGGTGTGCACGCGCCCACACCCAGCGGCCCCCCCGCAGCCCCGCCCGCGGGCCGTCGCGTACGCCGCGTGGGTGCGCTTGTAGGTGTAGAGCCTGGAGAAGAGGCGGGCGAGCTCCAGCAGCACAGAGATGCCGCTCCCGTTCGAGTCGGCGCCGTGTGACAGCCACTGCGGGCAGGAGGGAGACAAGGCCGGCGGTCAACCCCAGCTCTCACCCAGCACCTGGCTGCCCCGCCCGCGCAGCCGGAGCCGGCTCCCAGCAGCCCCCCCTCGCCTCCAGACCACATGGCCGGCGCACGGCTGACATCACGGCCCCACTCCAACCCCAGGGGGACGGCACCCCGTGTCTGCGGGGCTGAGCCCCCAGGCACCCTGGCCCCTTCCAGCGCTCCTGCTCGCTCCCCAGCACTCTGCACCGTGCCCCAGAGCCCAGGGGGCTGCCTCCGTGTGGTCTCAGCGCCTGCCCCATGCTGCGCAGCACACCCCTGCACTGGGGGGGGGTCGGTGCGGGTTCCCTCCACTGCGGGAGCCCCCGACTCATCCGGATCCCACGATCTAAAGCAACATTCCCGGGGCGCCTGGGTGGCTCAGTCGTTAAGCGTCTGCCTTCGGCTCGGGTCATGGTCCCAGGGTCCTGGGATCGCGCCCCAGATGGGGCTCCCTGCTCGGCGGGAAGCCTGCTTCCCATCCCCCCGCCCCCAGCTTGTGTTCCCTCTCTCGCTGTGTCTCTGTCAAATAAGTAAATAAAATCTAAAAAAAAAGCAACATTCCCGACAGCATGATAACTGGACCTTGGGACCCTCCCGAGGTTACGGTACGTACACCAACATATCACGTGTTGATAGTATTAAAATGTAGGGGGCGAAGGCAACACGACGCTCAGGGAGGGAACCAGACACAGAAGCCACACGGGGTGTGAGTCCACGCGGGTGACACGTCCAGAACTGGCTCATCCACGACGGGAAGGGGGCTCGTGGGGGCCGGGGGCTGGGGTGTGACTGCTGAGAGGGACGGGGCTTCGTTCTGGGGAGATGGAATGTTCTGGAGTAGATGATGATGGCTGCACAACTCTGTTGAGTGTTGGACTAAACTACACGCTTTAAAAGAACAATTTAAACGTTCTGTGAATTCTACCTCAGAAAAAGTAAATAAATAAACGCTCCGCAACAAGCGCTGGAGGAGATTTGGACAAAATAATCTCACAAGGCTCCTGGTCGGGGGTGAGGGAGACTGAGGACCAGGCTGAGCATTCTGAGGTGACCGCTGAGGCCCTGGCCTCCCAGGCAGGGTGGCGCTCCGAACAGCCGTGCACCATGGGTCCCTTGGTCAGGACCTCACGCCAGGCTGCCCCTGGGCAACCTCTTTGCTTCAGCTGATTTCTCTTCCAAAGCAAGACTTTCCTGATGAAGAGCAGGCACCGTTCGCACTCTGCCATGAGCCCTGACCTCACTGCGGCGGCGGCTGAGAGCATGGCCCGGGGGGAGACCCTGAGACTTCCCTCCCCGAGGGCGGCTCGCAAGGCTGACCCTCGGCGGCGTCTGGAACCGGACTCCGGGCTCCCACCACCCTCGCTGCCGGGGGGCTCGGGTCCCTGACACGTCTGTGCAGACACGAGGTTCGGGCTGAGCGCCTGCTCCCCTCCCGGAGTCTGGGGTCCGGGCCCAAGCCGGGCAGAGGGGCCCGCGAGACCGACCCCCGCAGAGAACCGGGCGCTGGGTCTCTGCCGGCCCCCTGGGGACCACACCTCACACACGCAGTCCCGTCTCGTTTGGGGGGAGCTAAGCGCGTCCTGTGGGACACCCGGGGAGAGGACTCTGGAAGCTCGCGCCTGGTGTCCCCGCCCCGCCCCCCACGCCTCTGCCCTGAGCTCATCTGGCTTCCTGTCCTCTCTGTATAAACCACGGCCGTGGGGTCGACCGTCTGCTGAGCCCGGGGGTCCTCCCGGCACATCCCCGCGCCTGGGCCTGGGCCTGGGGATGGACACAGACACCTGGCCTGGCCACCTATCTGCGTGGGACTCCAGCCATGAGACCCGCCTCAGATTAGCCTGTTTCTGCTCACGAGGACACCCACCCCCGGGGTCCTTAGAGGGGGGGTACTGCTGCTCCGACCTCAGCCGGACGCTCCAGCCCGGAGCTAGGCCGGAGCAGCGCTGGGGGGTGCCCATGCCGCTCCGCAAGCGCACACATACGTACAGGAGCTACTCCGAAGGCGTCGTAGTGGGCCACGATGACGATGGTAGGAAGGTCCTCTCCGCCCAGCCCCGTCAGCCGCCCCTGCAGAGAGAAGGTCTGTGAAGGGCCTGCTGGCCGGGGCCCCAACGGCCAGAAACAGCCCAGGCTGCCCTCCCGGGGCGGGGCAGTATTTCTGGCTTTGCCGGCTCTGTCACGGACGATATGGGAACGAATGGCTGTGGCCACGTGTCAATAAAACTTTATTCACAGACACAGTGAAGAGGGCCGCAGTGTGCCGACCACCGCTCTAGCGTGCAGCCCCACCCGGAAACCCGCCCATCCTTCCTGGCTGAGCCCCAAGCCACCAGCGGGCCCAGCAGGAGAGCTCGGCTAAGGACGATGAGGGGCCAGTATGGAACGTGGCCACAGTCCAGGTCCCAGCGCCCACGCCCTGGCTGGAGTCTCATCACACATGAACTGGCCCTCGCTAAAGTCACGTGGGTGACCAACGAGAACGACCTTCTGTCAGCAAAGGCCTCGGCCTCCACGCCTCCCGTCCAAGTGCTGGTCGCGGGGTGCAGAGGGGTCGGACAGCATGGGCCAGGGGTCCGTGCCAGCACACGGCTGAGGCCCTGTTTTCCCGATTTTCGCAACCAGAGGGTGAGCTCTGCGAAGACCTTGGCCATGCTGGAGGGGAAGCTGCTGCCAGCCGTGGACACACTGCTGCCCCCACGGACTCGGGGCTCTTGCCCCGACAGACGGGCTGAGGCCAGCGCTAGCTCTACGGGCGACGGGGGTCGGGGAGAGGAGGCCAGCCGAGCACCCCCACCCGCACGCAGACAACGGGATGGCAGAGGGCTCACGGTGCTGCAAAGCTGTCCAGAAGCAGAGGCCAGGGCGGCCAGGCTGGCAGGCTGAAACAGACCCCCAGTGGCGAGGAGGACCCTCTGCAGCCTGCCTGGCTCCGGCTGCCACCGACCCACTGCACATCAGACCAGCTGCTGCTCGGCCCGACCTCCGGGAGCCTGATTACAAGGACTCTGCTTACCGGGGCTTTCTCTGCCCAAATTGCCATGATCCGCACACAATTTTAAGAAACGTATTCCTTCTAGAATTTCACTGATAGCTTAGATGCTGCAGTGGCTTCCCCACATCCTGGATCGGCCCGTCCAGCCCCACTGACCACCCTGCCCGGCCTCCTCCACTGGTGTGTGCGGGGCGGCCCACTGCACCCAGAGCTGGGCACTGTCCTCGCTGCGGCAGGCCTGCAGCCTGGACGTCCAGGAGCCCCCGCACACAGGGACAGGGCCGCTAGGGGACGGTGCCCGCTGCCCCGGCAGAGGCCTTCTCCCACTGTGTCTAAGTGCCAGCTTGCTGCCCTCAGACCTCGTCCCAACTGCCAGTGAGTTCTTCCCGGAAGGAAGGGCATCTTGCTGCCTCCTGCACACAGCGGGGCTCCGGAAGTGCTCACGGAGAGGCGGACTCACTAGTTCCGGAGAGGGAAGGGGAGGCTGCAAGTGTGGCTCCACCCAAGTCCCACCCGCAGCCGCACCCCAACACCAGGTAGGGCACGGCAGCCTTGCACCACCTGGTGTGAGCCACTGGGGCCTGGGGCCCAGCACGTTCAGTGACAAGTGCTCGCTGAGGGCCTACTGTGCACCACGCGCCAGGTTAGGCTCCAGGGACACAACAGAGACCACGCGACGAAGTCTCAGTGTCTCCGGCACTCGGGCTGATGGGAAAGAAACCGATGACCCATGGCTCCCGAATGGGTCGAGTGGGACCATCACTCAAGAGAAAGTGAAGCCAGGGACAGGGCAAGCGTGCCAGCACGGGACTCCGGCTCCAGGTTCACACCAACCTGTGGCTTTTCGGGCCCGAGCCCAGGCGTGTACAAAGGCCTTGCCTGGAGGACTCCCAGGGGAGGCCGCCCCCCGCTCTAGACTCAGGGCACACGGGCACGCTGTAGGCCGGCGGGCTGCCACTGAGCACTCGGCCCCTGGCCGGGCTCTTCCCATGTTTGTGCCCCTCACCCTGTGCCTTCATGGCCGGGGGCTCTGCCAGCGTCTCTCGGGCTGTGTCCGGGGAGACCTCCTCACTGGGGTGGGGGACACACCAGATGTGACACCACCATAAAGCAGACACTCCCCACCTCACCGTTTTCCACTCCTAGCCCTCCCCGCCCTGGGTCCACACCACTGCTGGAGCCTTCTGTCCAGCCCTGCCCCCCGGCAGCTGCCAAGAGGGCCGACCCCCCACATGGGGGAGGAGAGAGCAGCAGAGTCAGGGTCTCCTCTGGCCTAGACGCTTGCTTACACCACCAGCAGAGGTGATTACAGGCTGAACTCTTTCATGTTTGGCTTGTTGCTTTAATTGGATACTTCCACATCCACAGCTCAGCGGAGCTCTAAACAACAGGGGCTGTGTAGCCCCAGAAAGTTCTGAGGACTTCTGGGAAGGCAGCACTGGAGGGATCGTAATATGATGAGAAGGAGCAGCCACTGTGCGAGAGAGAGCTCTCTGTGAGTCAGGGACAGCCAGTGCAAAGGCCCTGAGGCAGGATGAGGAGGCTCGGTGTGCGGCTGGGGCTGGCGGTGGAAGATAGGAGATGGGCTGGCAGGAGAGTCGACCCAATTTCCCTATCAGAAGCTCCCTCCGGGGCGGGGGGAAGAGGTGGGGGGTGAGCTCAGGGAGCTTGGGTGCCCCCTCCCCAGGCCCCAGTGCGGCAGACAGGGCCGGGCACTCACCTCCACACTGGTGATGAGCCAGTCACTCACGGCCTTGCTCTGGACCCCACTGGTGACCATCTGGAAGCCGTTGGCCGTGGCGGTGTGCAGCAGCACTGAGGACGGGTGGGGAGGTCAGCCCAAGCCCTGGGGGTTCCCAGGCCCGAGCCGGCCTCCCTGTGGCCCCCACGCCCCCGACGGTAGGGGTTCGGTCCAAGCCCAGCTGTACGCAGAAGCGACCCCGTGGCCTGGAGCACAACGTGGAGACTGGGCACGGGGAAGAGCCCGGCGTCCAGAGCGAGAGCTGCTGAGACCGCTGCCCAGCCCCAGGCTGGCCGGCAGGTGCGACTCCCAGGGCCTGCCTCCTGTTCCGCCCACCACTTCCAGGGGGACGAGATGTCAGGCGGGTCTTTTCCGGGGCGTTTCCTGGACTACTTCTGCTAGCCCATTCTCCACAGCACCTGCCCCTGCACCAAGCTCGTGGACGTCCCCGGTCCACGGGGCACGAGAAACCTGTGTCCTCCTCTCCCCGAGGACGCTGCTGCCCCACCCTGATGGGCTCCAGCACGATGGTGACGCTGAGTGTCCTCAGCAAGTGGGACAGACAAACCCCACAGACGCCCACAGGCTCCATAAACCACCCAGAGGCTAGCTGGAAAACACCTCCCTCCAAATTAGTGGTTCTCAAGGTTTTGTTTGCATGGGATCAACAGTGGGGTGGGGGTGGGGGCTGCAAAATGCCGAGTCTTGGCCTCGACCCAGAAACGGTGGCGCAGCGGGGAGGGGGGGAGGTAGGGCCTGCTAACCCGCGTGAGACAGGGCCCCGCAAACGGCCTGGCATGGCCACAGCCGGCCCCACTCCTGCAGCCCGAGCCCACCTTCGGCGGCCGAGGCAGAGCCCTGGGCAGCGGATGCGGCCTGCGTCTGCTCATAGATGGACAGCAGGGCCTCGTCCTCCACAGCAAAATATACAGGGACGACCGTCTCCATGGCCAGCATCTCAGGCTCGGTCTCCATGAATTGCTATGGAAGAGACACATGTTTAGGGGCTTCTAGCCTGGGGGAGGGGGTGCCCAGGGGCTGTCCCTAGAGTGCAGGCACGCTTATTCTGAGGCTGGCTAGCAAGGCTAGGATCATGCTGGAAAAGAGGCCGAGAGTACAAACAGGACAAGGACGGAGGAACGGGTGGGTGGCAATGCCCATGGGGCCCCCAGGCGGTACCCATCGGGGAGGAAGCAGGTTGGGAGAACAGGCGAGGGGGGCCAGCCAGGTCTGGGGTCAGATCTGGTGTCACCGGGGGCTGCTCCCAGCCCCACTGGCCATCACACCCTCCTCTGTGAGTGGGCGGTGGATGCTGGCACCCTGGTCTGATGGAGGGACCCACACACACAGTGGGCACAAGGTGCCCGGCACTCAGCTGGCCTTCGGTAAGCCTGAACTCGCTCCACCGCCCCACAGCTGCTCCTCATCTGCAAAAGCATCTTCATCCGAGCTGTCTCAGGGGATCCTATCAGACCCCCCCCCCTCCCCTGGCACTGTGGACAAGGGGCGGGTCACTCTCTGTGGGGCGTCCTGGGCGCTGATGGAGCTGAGCAGCGTCCCCAGCTCCACCTGCTGGATGCCAGGAGCTCCCCAATCCTAATGAGCACAGATGTGCCCAGACATGGCCCAGTGTCCCTCAGAGACAGGATCTGTCTGGCCGGGAGGGGGCAATGATGAAGGCAAATAGGCACCGTCCTGCTTCCTGAAGGGCAGAGGGCACAGGAGTGTGAAGCAACCTGCCCAAGGCCACCTGGCTGACTGCAAACCCAGTGTTGTTCCTTCCGTGGAAGGTGAGGGCGCAGACTCACCCGGATGACGTCCTGGGGCACGGCGGCCATGGCCCGTGGCAGGATGATGACCACGGCGCCGGCCGACTGCCGCAGGGCCTTCTGGTACTGCTCGTAGGAGAAGTCCAGCAGCCGCATGAGCACGCAGCGACGGCTCAGCACGTCCGCGTCGATGGTGCGGGCCTCCGTGTTGAGCACCGCGTTCCGAGTGCCTGCAGGAGGGCAGGGAGGGCCTCCCTCAGAGGGGCACCGGGGCCCCACCTGGAGACCACCTACATGTCCTGTTACTGGGCGCTGGACAGGACCCCGTCCGCCAAGGCCAGCCCCTCGCTGCTGGTGAGTCACGACCCCTCTCTGGGCACTGTGGGGGGCTGAGCAGCATTCCCCACCTGCTCGGTGCCGCCTGGAGCTCTCCCAGTTGTGACAACCACAGATGTCCCCAGACACTGCCCAGCGTCCCCTGGGAGAGGATCACCCCAGTCTACATCCAAGGGCCATTTCCCACCTCTCTTCAGAGAGCTGAAGAAAGCGCCAGAAAATCAGGAAGAGCGCTAGAGCCGGAGTTTCCAGGCAACTGGACCCCACCCCCCACCCGAGAAGTGGCGGGTCAGAACCAGGGCGGCACAGACAGCTTTTCAAAGGCCAGTGGGGGTCTCCCCCAGACACAGGGCACCCGAGCACTGACGTTAAGCGCAGGACTAAGGAGCGCGCTACCACCTCCATCACTTCCCACTGGCGCTGGCACGTGGCAGGCCCTTGGGGGCCATCTGTCCCCGTGCACTGCTGGGAAAGGGGGCTCGGGCAGCTCCCGGGGTCACGGCACTCAACTGGGATGCTGCCAGAAATCCAGGTTTTACATCCAATCACCCAAATGCCAAAGGTAAGCAATGATTCCAAATGTTTCAAAAGCTGCAGGCCGACCCAGGATGCAAAAAACAAGCAAACCACGTTGCATGTGGGGGCTGGACGTGCCCCACCCTGCCCCCCGGGGTCTCCAGTTTGGGATGCAGACAGTAAGCACTCAAAAGACACATGCAGAGAAGTGGTCTGGCTTCCCAAGGGGAGCCCGGCCTGGCGGTCCTGGAGGTCCAAGCTGCAGGGGGAGGCATCGTCCGTCCACACAGATGAGAACCTATGCTAGGCCACCGGGGCCCCCCAGGTCCCCGCCTCTGCTTTCCAGGAAGGTGCCATCTGGGAGAGCAGGTAGGCGGGAGATGGCTGGCTTCCAAGGGAAGGTAGGTGGGGCTGGGCAGGGGAAGTGGACAGCGTCCCGGGTGGGAAGGCCATCTCAGGAGCAGGGGGCCTGTGACCAAGGAGCAAGGGTGGGCCATGGGTCCCAGGGCTGGAGGGGGTGCTCCCTGCCTGCACTCCCCCAGCCCTCCAGGGGCCTCTTCTCTGATTTAGGCCACCAGGGTGGAAGCCCCAGGAGGGCTGAGCAGGGAGAGGGCAGCAGGACGTCCCTGAAGCTCCCGGAATGCCGGGAAGGCCCCTCCCCCATGCCCCACGTGTCCTGCGCGCTCAGCCTCCCGGAGGCCCTCCACACCAGCTGGGGGTGGACACACCGAGGGCCACCTGTGCAACCTACTGGGTGCCAGGCTCCGCAGGCCTCAGGCAGGGCAGGGATCCCCACCTTCCAGAGGGAGGGAGCCAGAGAAAGGAAGGGGGAGAGCAGAGCTGGGTGGACGTGGGCACCCCCCCCAACCAGGGCAGAGACCCTCTCGTGCTGACCGAAAGCTGGAGCCGGCGCTCTGTCCGGACAGGAAGAGGTCAGGCTGGGCAGACGCCGCAGAGGGGGGTGCCGGACGCCGGGACAGAAGTCACCGGTTCTCACCACAGGACCGGACCCAAGCAGGGGTGGCAAACTGCTCCATCAGGGGCCAGAAGGTCAGCCCTCTCCCCTTGTTGGCCGCACCGGCTCTGGCTCAACCACTCAGTCCTGCTGCCGGAGACGCACGCCAACCAGTGGAAGGGGCCGTGTGCCAGTAAAACTTTATTCACAACAACGCGTGGAGGAAGCTGACACGGGTGCTGGGAGGCTGACGGCCCCACCTCCTGGGGCCTCGCGTTAGCCAGGGGATTGAGTGAGACGGCGAGGAACGGGGCCGCTCAAGGCAGCAAGGGCCCCCAGCAAGCGTCACCCCAGGAGGGCCAGAGTCTGCCCGGCAGGAGGGGTGAGGTCACACCCCATGGCCTTGGACCTGGTGGATCACCCTCAGCCCTGCTCACACTTCAGCACGAAGAGCACACGCCTTTCCTTCCCAGCAGTCGTCAGCTCGCATGTCTCAAGAGAAGTGAACAGGAAGTTAGGAAAGACCCAGAACAAGGGTTGCACCAGGAGGCGGGGAGCCTGCAGGCGTGGAGAGGGCGCTTAAGACACTGGGGAGCCCGCAATCCGCGGTGACCCAGCAGAGCCGCTCTTAGGACAACACCGCCGGGAGAGGCCGGGGCTCCCTGCAGCCACACCAGAGGGGCCTCGCCTCCAACCACCCGCTTCCCCCCACCAGCACCTGCACCCCCTCCAGCTTCTCCCCAGGTGAACACACCTGCTGCGACTGGCAGGGGGCCAGGAGGTGTGTGAGCTGCACACGTGGGGCCTCATCCAAGCTTTAAGAGCCGGGCCACAAGCAGCACTTGCAGGTGTCGTCCCCCCCGCCCCAGGCCCGTGCTCACCCCCAGAGCCCAAGGTCTTCACGGAGGCCACACGTGAGGCAGGCAGCATCTGGGCTTCTTAGTAGAAGCAACAGAGACGGGGGCGCGGAGGCGAAGATGTCAAGTCACAGAAAGGAACGGGAGGGAATCCCAGGCTTAGGGACAACGGACTCAGGGAGGGGAGGAAGAAGAGAAAGCAGTGTGGAAACCAGCTCGGGATCCGGAGAAGCGGGTTATCTCAAGTCCTAGGACCTGGGCCTTCGGGAGGGCAGAGTCCTCTGGGAAACCAACAAAAGCTCTAGACCAGGACGGCAGCCACCAGCCACACCAGCTATTCCAGTTTACTACGACTGTACGACACTCAGATTTCCCCTCCTGCCTTGCCCGAGCCACAGCTCAAGTGCCCAGCGGCCTCCTGGGGCTGCCGGCTCCCGTGTTAGCACACAGCACACATCCACCGTCACCCCAGACAGCGCGGGTAAAGACCCTTCCTCCAGGGGAACGTGAAACAGTCCGCAGAAACGTGCCCACGACATCAGGGGGCTCCTGGTCTTCCCTCCCACCCCTCCCGAGCCTGGGCCCTCAGGTTTAAGGGCATCACTCACCCACGGCCTGCCCGCTCGGCACCGTGGGCACGCAGGGCCGGGTGGTTCTCTGTGGGGGCATCCTGCGCGCTGTGCGGTGATGAGTGGCATCCCCGGCTCCCCCCCACTCGATGCCAGGACCCCACCCTCCACTTGTGACAGCCCCGAAGTCATCACCCAAAGACCCCTGGGTTGACAACCACTTCTCTAAACAGCAACAGCCTAACTTTGGGGTGAGGAGGGATCTGAGGGGAAGTCCGGACGTGTCTCCAGGGACTGGGACTCCCCAAGGACTTGGCTGGGGGTCCACGGGGCTCAGAGCTGAGGAGAACCAGACTGGGGAGGGAGCTCCTTTCTGAAGAGGGCAGAGTCTGACTCGCAGGGACCCAAGGCACCAAGCTGGAAGAAAAACCAGAGGCCAGCAGGTTCTGGAACACCAGATACAGCGACAGCCGGGCAGAGATGAGAGAAGTTAGAACTCAGGCTTAGGGGCTGGGATCAGGACCTTGACAGAAGAGGCAGGAGGGGGCAGCAAGGAGCTGTGCTGGATGCGGGCCCAGGAGGCTGAGAGAGGACGGAGCAGGGGCCAGAGACCATCCAGGATTCCTGGAGAGAGGGAGCAAGCGGGATAGCCAACGCTTGGGGACGAGGAGGCTGAGCCCAGGGGGTGCGTGTGCACCGAAGGAAGGGACAGCACACAGGGTCCAAGGGACCCCCAGAAGCCCACAGGCATGGGGACTGAAATGGGGAGGGGGGCTTGGCTAAGGAATCTGAGGAGCCTGATTCCTGAGCTGGGCCCAGAGAGAAGAGAGCCGGGAGAGGTGGGCCTTGACATGAGGCCAGGCCTGGGTTCACGATCAGAGCTCCTGAGCCCCCAGGGGAGCAGAATACTGGCACTGAACAAAAAGCACTGGGGTACCCGTGGGGGGCCGAGAAGGGTCAGGGCTGGCTGGACCTGCCCATCGGGTGCCCCGGCCCGGCAGAAACCGGGCAAGGAGGCTCGTCTCCAACTTAGCTCCCAAAGTGGGAGCTCTGGGCGCAGGGGCATGACCCAGGGAGGATGGGCACCGGGGTGGCGTCCGGGGAAGGGGGCCTGGGCAGTGCGACTCTGGCCCGGCTCGGAATCAGAGAGAGGGGACCCAGGCAGGGTCCAGGCGCAGAGAGAGCCTGGCCTGCGGGTCGGAGCTGCGGGCTCTGGGGCACGTTGCCCTTGTCCGGGGCCAGGGGCCGGGGCTGGGGTTCCGGGGGCACTGGACACCGAGGGCTGGGGGCGTCGCAGGGGTGCAGGCACGCAGGCCCTGACTCGTCTGGGGTTGCCTACGGGTCTGGGGGGCTCGGCGGGGTCTGGGCGCGGGACCGCAGCGGGCCGGGCCGGCGCGGCGGGTCCCGGGGCTCGGGGGAGGCCGGGCTGCACGCACCGTAGGGCTGCCCCTGCAGGTCGTACTGCTGCATGCGGTAGACGGTGAACTCGTGCGCCGCGTCGGCGGCGGGCAGCGGCGGCGCCACGAGCAGCAGCACCGCGGGCAGGAAGACGATGAAGCCGAGCGGCAGGCACGACGCCTTCAGCATGTTCTCCAGCACCTCGCCCGCTTCTTCCAGCATCCTGGCCGGCGGCGGGGCCGCGCGGGGCGGCGGCAGGGACGGGACAGCGGCGGCGGCGGCGGCGGCTCCCGCGGACTCACCTCAGCATGGGTAGCCGCCGGGGTCCTGCGGGCGCCGCGCCGGGCAGCCCGCGCCTGCTCCGGGGTCCTACGGGCACCGCCACGGGCCGCCCCGCCCGCCGCGCTGCCTCCGGGGAGTTGTAGTCCTCCTGGCGCGCGCGGAGGCTCCTGGGAGTGGTAGGCCCGCTCTGTTACTTCCCAGTGGAGGACGCCGTGATGGACTGTGTGGCTAGACCTAAGGATGAAGTTTCACGTTAATACGCGAGTCAGAAAAATACGGAGACTTTAAAGCAACTATTTGCAGTGGAACTTTCTCAAACGCTGTCTTTGTGGCGGGGGGCGGGGGGGCGGGGGGAGGCGAGAGGCGGGGGCAGGACGTGACCTTGCGACCCGGAAGGAAGTTGGAATGAGAGCCGAGAGGGGCCCGCCTGGGGCGCGCAATCTCCTGGGAATTGTAGTCCTGTTACACAGGCACAAGGGCTCACGGGAGCTGTAGTCTTCCTGGTCGAAGTCAGAAAATCACTTAAAACTCCCAAGGAACGTGGATGCTAAACTCCATGAAGGCAAAGACTTGTCGGCTTCCTGCGTTGATGTATCCCCAGAACCCAGTGCCAGGCCTGGCACACAGTGGGTGGGTTATACCGTTTTGGGATGAATGAATGAAAGAAGAATAAAGAAATCATGATAGAAGTTTCCTAAAGGGATGGCGCAGTGGGTTATGGGACTTGTAGTCTGGCGTCTGGAGTCTGTGAAGGGGTTGGTGATAGGCTTATTCATCCTTAAGGCTTATTCGTATTTGGAGCATACTCATAGTAAAAAATAAATTTCGTTGTTCATCGGAAATGCAAATTTAACTGGGTGTCCCAAATTTGTATTTTCGAATCTGGCAACCCTAAGAACCCAGTGCGTCCCAGCCAGGGGTCCTAAGGAGCATCAGTAACGCAAACCCCCTCCTCCAGATGGGAAGACTGAGGCCACGGGGTGCAGAACACGAGAGCCCCAGTGAGCTGACGTCCAGGCTCCGATACGGCCGCCCCCCTTCTGTCCCAGGTGCAAGGTGGCGCTGACTCACAGCATTCGGGATCCAAGTCCCAGCGCCTCCCCTTTCCCGGCTGTGTGACCTTGGGCAGATTGCTCCACCTCTCAGAGCCTCAGTTTCCTCAGCTGCCCGACCTGATGATAAATAATCTCATGACCTTTGCCCACCCCCCAGGGGTAAGAATTCAATAAGATGATCCCCGTGAACTGACTCAGAGAGAGCCAGGCACACATTCTGTGCTCCGAACGTGTTGGTATAATGAGAACGCACTTGGCTGCATCTGCTATCCCACTCCCCTGCCTCTCCGCAGGGCTAACATCTTACCGAAATGACCTCTGGCTGTTTGTCACCCCCACCAGAGTGGACCTTTATGGGGGCAGGCAGCAGGCTGTTTACGGGTGCAACCCCTGTACCCAGAAGAGAGCCTGACACACAATGGTTAAGTGAATGAATGAGTGAGATGAATGACAAGTGAGCGCCCCAGCACCAGCCCACCCCTCCTAGTCCTGTCTCCTGCTTCCAGGGAGCTCCTGGGCCTGAGGAGTCAGGGATGGCCTGGCAGGGCAGGGAAAAAGGACCAGAACTCATTCTGGCCCCTGTGCTCTTCGCACCTGTTCCTTCCATCTGCCCCACCCCCACCCCGTTCTTCCAGGTCGGACTATGAACGCACAAGATACACACACACACTCACCCAGAGACAGCCCAAGAAAGGGGCCTGAACCTGACTCAGATAACAAGGCTTGGACCCTAGAGCTGCTCATGCTGCCTCCTCCTCGGAGTCAGTTTTCCTGCCTGGAAAGTGGAGAGATTCAACGAATCCCTAACAAGCTGGGATCAAGAAGCCACCTGCCTGCCACTGCCACTTTGAATCCCAGCTCTGCCCCTTCCTAGCTGTGTGACCTTGGGTCAATTACCTGACCTCTCTGGTCCTCAGTTTCTCCATCTGTAAAATGGAGTTGACGGTGGTATCTTCCTCCTAGCGGATTTTGGAGGAATAAATGAGTTAATACAAAGGTGAAGAGAGCAGGGCCAGGCACAGAGTAATACATAAG
Source organism: Phoca vitulina (assembly GCF_004348235.1). Classification (NCBI taxonomy): domain Eukaryota; kingdom Metazoa; phylum Chordata; class Mammalia; order Carnivora; family Phocidae; genus Phoca; species Phoca vitulina. The sequence continues at coordinate 2,306,078 of NW_022589784.1, read as the reverse complement.
GCTTTGTTGCTGTTGTTACCCATTTAAAAACGTACACATCATAGTTCCAGAGCCTCTAAGGGCCTCACCTTATCAACATGCCAGGAGGGCAGGGGCTATCGATATCCTTCTTTTACAGATGAGGAAGCCGAGGCCCGTGGTGTGAGGCAGAGCTGGGAAGCGGTGGCAGGTTACAGATGCCCGATCCATCCCACCAGCAGAAGTCCGGATTCTTGGGGACAGTTGTGCTGCTGTCAGGGACGAGGGCTGGGGTGGGGAAGAAGGAGAGGAAGAGGTTTCTGAGGCTCAGAGGAAGGCACGCTGTTGGGTCCAGTTCTCCCAGAGCTCTGGCCACAGTCGTGACCCAGACACTGCCGCAGCCTCTACCCTCACGGAGCTCCCAGTCCAGGGGAAGAGAGGGAGGAGTGGCCAGAAGTGATGACAGCTGCAATCCATGCGGGATGCGCAGGTGGCTGTGGGAGCCGAGAAGAAATCAGGGGAGACTTCCTGGAGGAGGTGATGCTAAAGCTGAGACCCGAAGGGAGGGCAGGCGGCAGGCAAGCGAGGCCTGAGGGTAGGCACATGCCAGGCAGGCTGCTGTGGTGGGGACAACAAGGGAAGTGCACAGGTCCCCAGCTGGGAGGGCCAGCAAATAGTTCAGCTGACTCCAAACGGAGCGTGTGATGCCCCGCAGAGCAGAGGGGACAGCCAGGCCAGCTCACACAGGCCCAGGGCACTGGCCGAGAGCTTCTGGGTGGCCTAGGCTCCACTCACCCCAGATTCCGCCAAGACCCTACCCTGCCTGCAGCTGTCACAGATGAACATGATGACAGGAATCAGGAAAATATAAAAATATCCCAATTTATTGTGCACCTGGACACGTGTTTGGAACTCTATTCCAAGTTCTCAGATGATGGAACTGTCCTGCGTCTACACTATCCAAAACAGTAGTCACAGGCCCCATGTGCCTCTGGAGTATTTGAAATGAGGTTGGCATGACTGGACATTATGGGCTGAATCGTGTCCCCTCAAAGTTCACATGTTGAAGTCCTCGGAAAGGGACCGGATTTGGAGACAGGGTCTTTACAGAGGTGATCAAGCTAAAAAGGAGGTAGTTAGGGTGGGCCTGACATCCTTCTAGAAAGGGGTCATATGGGCACAGACGCCCAGGGAGAGCACCACGTGAAGGCGTGAGGAGATCGGGATGACTTCCAGGGGCCAAGGGGCGCCGATGATGCCGGCAGACGCCCGAATCCGGGAGAGAGCATGGAACAGGCTCATCCTCGGAGCCTCAGCGCACCAGCCCCGCGGGCACCTCGGCTTCAGGTTTCTAGCCTCCAGAGCCACGGGAGGACACATTTCTGTAAGGCCACCCGGTCTGTGGCACTGAGACATGGCACCTCCAGCCGACCAACGCACCAGGAAGGCGAGTGTTTAATATTTCGTTTCATTTTCATTCATCGTAAAGAGCCCACACGTGGCTGGTGGCTGGGGACCGGCCAGCACGGTGAACAGCTTCGGGTCGCCGCACCCCTCGTCGTGCAGGGAAGCCGAGGCTCAGAGCCGAGTGGTCCTGTGCCCGAGCGGCGGGCAGGGTGCTGCCCCCCAGCCCTGGGCAAGGCGGCGGCAGGAAGACTTCCAGGCACTGGCTTGCCTGGATGGAGGGAGAGAGAGAGAACTTTCCCCCAGGAGAGGCGGCCGCGCGTTGGAGGTGCACCCCTGCGCCGTCCAGTATGGTCGCCACGGGGGCCACGGACTATTTAAATGCGAACAAACTCAAAGTTCACTTCGACAGTCGCGCTGGCCACTTATCAGGGCTCCACGGCCACTGGGGCTCCCGAAGCGGACAGCACGCTCCTACCACCGCCACAAGTTTGGTCGGACACGCCAGACGCCACGTGCCACAGCGAGCCTTGAGCGTGTGCTGACAGCCTGGCGCTACGGGTTCCATCCCTGATCAGCCCATTTCACAGGAGGGAAGGACGAGGCAGTTAGTGCTAAAGGGAACAGGAGAGGAGCGGTCAAGCTTCCCTGAGGCGGGGGGGGGGGGGGGGGGGGGGGGGGCCGCGCCCCGGCGGGCCCCCCGACGGGGCCCCCGATAGGTGCAGAGGCCAGAGACGAGGAAGAGGCTGCCGGGGCCCAAGACGAGAGAAGGGGTAGGGAAAGGGGAAGTGAGGGAGAGGGGCGGGGGCCCACCCGGCAGCCCCCACCGGCTCTCACACACGTGCGTGCGCGCGCACACACACACACACACACACACACACACACACGGGGCTGTCTGTGCACGCAGACACACCAGCACTCGCTCTCGTACACCCTGCTCTGTGCCCACCTCCCTCTCCCTCTCTCTCCCTCCCTCCCTCTCCCTCTCTCCCTCTCCCTCTCTCCCTCCCTCTCTCTCCCTCTCTCTCCCTCCCTCTCTCTCCCCCTTTCTCTCTCTCTCTGTCTCTCTTGCACACACACTCGTGCACACTGCCGCTCCCCCTCACAGCCGTATCCCCAGTCCGCACAGACCCACGGCCCTCCCTGCTCGCACAGTCCCACGCCATCGCGCCGGTGCCCACAGGTGAATAAGAGGGAGGCCGGGACAAACCGTCATTGAACTTCCGTGTTGCCAGGCCATCAACCCCCACTGCTGCTGGCCCCTCACAGCCTGGGAGCCCCCCCGAGGCCGGGGAGGGGCTGGGACTCCCCAGAATCACACGGGAGCTGGGGGCGTACATAGCAAACCCACTCACCCCCACTCCAGGACCCTCCCCGTTCCGGTGAGCAGCCGCCTCCTCCGGGGAGACCATGGGACACCTGCTTGGCGTCAGCGGGCCCAGGCGCTGTGAGGGGGACCGTGGGGCCTCGGGACACACTGCCCAGCTGGCTGCCCTGTTCCTGCCTCTCCATCAGAGCCCCCACACTCCCGGCGTGCTCCCGGCCCCCCCGGACACGGGCCCCTGCCGTGGCTCAGACGCTCCGCACGCTGGAGATGCTGGTCAGGGGCTCTCGCATCCGAAAGCTGAGCGACCGGGAGCCCCGAAAGCTGTCCCTGGGCCTCAGCGAGCTGTCCGTGGTGGAGGCTCCGGAGTGGGCCTCGCTGACCTGGGCCAGGCAGTCCCTGGGCCCCTGCAGGCCCAGCCTGAGACACCCGCAGCAGAGGAAGGCCAGCACGGCCTGGCACACCTCCCGGCTGCGGAAGGAGTAGATGAGGGGGTTCACGGCGGAGTTGAGCACGGCCAGCGCCAGGATCCAGTCCATGCCCCGCAGGTACTCCTGCGCCCAGTCCGTGGAGCTGAAGACGTCGGCCAGCAGCAGGCCGAAGAGCGGGCCCCAGCACACCACGAAGGCCACCAGGATCATGAGCACCGTCTTGAGCAGCCGGCGGGCCTTGCGGCGGGCGGGGGGCCGGGGGGCCTTCTGCCCGTTGGCCCGCACCACCCGGAAGATAGCCCCGTAGAGCGCCATGATGGCTGCCAGGATGCAGGCGAAGACCCCCACGCAGAAGAGGATGTAGGCCTTGGAGTAGAGCGGGAGCAGGCTGGAGCAGCGCTGGAAGGTGCACACGCAGTTCCAGCCGAGCAGGGGCAGCAGGCCCAGCAGGGCGGCCAGCAGCCAGCAGAGCCCGATGAAGCCGTACACCCGGCCCCGCTTGCTGGCCCCGCTCTCGGCCACCGGCCGCACCATGGTGGCGAAGCGCTCGCCGGCCGTGAAGAGCAGGCTGAAGGTGGAGGCGGCCAGCGCCATGAAGAGCAGACCCTCGCGCAGGAACCAGTGGGCAGGCGCCAGGTGGAAGGTGCGGGCGCCCGACAGCAGGACGTTGGCCAGGTAGGCCACGCCGGTGAGCAGGTCGCTGAGCGTGATGTTGACCAGGCAGTAGTAGACCCAGCGCCGGGACCGCATGTGGGTCACGATGGCCACCAGCACCAGAAGGTTCTCCAGCACCACCAGGCAGCTCACGGCCACGAAGATGCCCCGCAGGACCCCCAGGCTCCCCTCCTCGGGCCCGCCCCGCCCGGCCAGCCGGCCCGAGTGGTTGTAGTGCAGGACGATGAGCCGGCTATGCCCACTGGCCACCAGCTGCTGGCAGGACTCGGGGGCCTCTGCGGGGGGCCCCGTGGTGTTCATGGCGGTCCCCTGGGGCAGACTGAGGCCCGGGGTGGCTCGCCCTGGGCAGGGTGGGGCCGCCGCCTGCCCGGCCTTGGTTTCCTGTTGTTTCAAATTTCCTGTTATGTTCAAGGTACCCCCAAGCTGGGGGTGAGGCCAGGGACAGGGAGGGGCACCCCAACGGTCGGCTCCCACCCAGGCTCCGGGAGGGTGCTGCGGTTGCTCCCGCCGCGAGACCCTGTCTCTGCCCCCCCTGTGGTCCTCAAAAGCCCAGGGAGGGGTGGGGGCCCCAGTGGGGAGGGGAAATGCCCCACCCCCCTCCCCTGGGCACGTGCCACCCTTCCCTGGGCTGGGCAACTCCCCTGCCCCCACAAGCTACCCTCTCCAGGACCCGGCTATTCTCCTGGACTGCTCCAAGCCTGCCCAGCACACAGTAGGTGCTTAATAAGTGTGTTAAGGCACACAGGTGAGCGCCCCCAGATACCTCATTGGGGGCAGAGACGCATCCCATTTTATTCCCAGGATGGACCTGCTGCATGCCCGTGCACAGAAGGGGAGACTGAGGCCTGGAGAGCGGGACCAGCTGTCTCCAGCGGGAGGTAAACCCCCGCACACGGACCCATGTAGGTCTCGGCCAGGACCCTCCTCACTGGGGGTGCCTGGCCCACCCCTGAGCTGGCCCTGCTAGGAGCAGAGCTGCTGGGGATGCACCCCCCCCAAGACAGCCCCTCACCTCTGGAGGGGGAGGGGCTCATAGGAAAAGTGGGAACTCACGCCCCATGCCTATCCTGAGATGCTGAGGACTGGGGCGTGGGTGCCGGGGGGGGGGGAGGGGGGAGAGTAGAGCCCGTCCTGGAGAGTCTGCTGGGGGAGGCACAGGGCTCCCGTCAGGGGCTCTCAAAGCTCCGTCAGGGGCAGGGCAGTCAGGGCACTGGGGCTGGGGGCAGCCCAGCTGCCTGTGGCCACCGAGCAGCACCCCTCCCTTTGTTCACTGGTCGGCCCTGGGGACAGTGCAGTTACAGGGAAGCCACAGATAGAGGTGCTGCCTGGGGAGGTGGTAGCTTCTTGTCCCTGGAGGTGACCAGGCGGAAGCAGGGGCCTGAAGAGGAGGCTGTGGGAACAAGGGCTGCCCAGGCAGTGGGGCTGTGAGGCTGGGGCAGGCGGACAAGCAGCCAAGTCTTGCTCAGGTACCACCGTGCATAGCTGAGAACTGAACCTTGGTCTCAACTTCACAAGGAGCCACCCAACTCAGGCACATTCACAGAGAGACACACTGTGCGTTCTGAGGCTGAGCCTGGACCCTGAAATGGTAGCTGATGCCAGACTGAGTCCTGATCCCGGACTGAGGCTGAGCCCTGATCCCAGACTGAGCCTTAATCCCAGACTGAGCCCTGAGCCTAGGCTGAGCCCTGAGCCTAGACTGATCCCTGGTCCCAGACTGAGCCTTGATCCTGGACTGAGCCCTGATCCCAGACTGAACCCTGATCCTGGACTGAGCCCTGGTCCCAGACTGAGCCCTGATTACTGGCTGAGCCCTGATCCCAGACTGAACCCTAATCCCAGACTGAGCCCTAAGCCTAGACTGAGCCCTGAGCCTAGACTGAGCCCTGATCCTGGACTGAACCCTGATCCTGGACTGAGCCCTGATCCTAGACTGAGCCCTGATTCCTGGCTAAACCCTGATCTAGGCTGAGTGTGTGACTATAGGCTGGCCACAACTCTGACTCCTGACCCTGACTGAGACCTGGCCCCGGACTGAACCCTGATCCCAAACTGAGCCCCAATTCTAACTGAGCCCCAACCCCCACCCAACCCCCACTCCAGCTGCATCCCTGACTCTAGGCTCAGAGCAAATTCAGGACTAAAGTAAATGTAATGAGAGAGCAGAGTGTGACTAGTAAGGCAAGCCATCCAACAACGACTTTCTGCCATGAATCACCTGCTGCCTGGTGGAAGGCCCTTTGTGCACTGTACCTTATTTAATCTCGGGATTATCCCCATGCCACAAAAGAGCAATCCCCCCTCTAGAAACCTGCCCAAAGACACAGCTCTGACCACGCGCTAGTATGCATGCAAAAGGTTATTCACTGTTGTTTGTGAATGCAAAATATCAGAAGCAGCCCAAATGTCTGCACACGGGAGAGGCTGACCAGCCACACCGCATCATAGAGTGGAGTACCACGCAGCCATGAACAAGAGTGGATTGGAGCCACCTCCAGGTCATATTGTTAAGTGGGGGAAAAAATACGAAAAGGTATATGTAGTAGCCTACCTTCTGTGAAACAAAGGAGGGGGAATGAAATATCTATATAGCTGCTTGCTTTTGCAAAAGAAACAGAGGAAAGACAAGCCAGGAACCAATGAGGTTGGTTCCCTATGGGGGGGCGGGTAGAGTTGGAATGGAAGGAGGAAGGCATGACGACCTCTGTGTAATTTTCAAACTCTGTTTATGCTTTCTATATTCTACAATAAAATTAAATCAACAAGGGTGTGGGGAAGTAAGCTTGAGAATGGATTATAAACCAAAAACAGAGGAACAGAACTGTGTTTCAGATGAAAACAAGAACCACACAGAAACAGAGGAGAACGAGCCCATGCAACTTATGGACATGCACTTATTCTAAAGACAAAAGGAACTACAAAAAAAAAAAAAAATATGAACTTTGTGTCGTAGATCTGTTTTCAGGAGTGGTAGAGGTGTAGTGATTCTGAAACTCTCATGTGTATTATGGGACTGAGCAAAGTACCAAGTGTACTGATGTTCTTAAGAACCAGGTCTCCAGGGGCACCTGGGTGGCTCAGACGGTTAAGCGTCTGCCTTCGGCTCAGGTCATGATCCCAGGGTCCTGGAATTGAGTCCTGCATCGGGCTCCCTGCTAGGCGGGGAGCCTGCTTCTCCCTCTGCCTCTGCCTCTCTCTCTCTCTCTGACTTTCATGAATAAATAAATAAAACATTAAAAAAAAAAAAAAACCGGGTCTCCACTGGGGAGGAAATACAATGTAAATACGGGATGGGAGGACACACTGCTCAACCCCACAGGGATGGAATAGGATCGAAAGTATCAGCGTGGACCTGTGATTTAAAGAAAAATCGATTTTGTCACTCTGTCCGCTGAGACAAGCCAGGAACAACAGACACATCTATCCAGCACCCAGATCTCGGCTTCTAAATATCACCTTCAGGTCTGCGAGAAACAGCTGATTCCAGGGATGGGGCAGGGGGAGTGCCTGGTGGGCCTGGAACATCCTGGTGTACCAGAAAGTCAGGAAGTGCCCCAAGAAGGATGGGGGGCCAGTCAGTGTTTGATGGGGACAGAGGTCAGGTTTACGAGATGGAAAGGGTCCTGGACGTGGGTGGTGGGGATGGTGCACGGCATTATGAATGTGTTTAACGCCCACCAAACGGGGCACTGAAAATCCTGAAGATGGTGCATTTTATGTCAAGTGCATTTTACCACAGTAAAACAAATTAGGAAAAAAAAAAAGAATATTCTTTCTATATGACCCAGCAGTTCCTCTCCGAGGCATCCCCCCAATAACATAACAGTCACCATTTTGTGGCTGGCACAGCAGTAATTGGCCCAGGCAAGAATCAGCATGGGGTGTTAAATTATCGGGCAGACGTTGGTTGGGGAGCAGGGTCTCTGCATAATCTCAAAGTGTCTTCCTACGGATTCCTTTATTTTTTATTTTTTATTTTTTTTAAGTAAGCTCCATGCCCAGCGTGGAGCCCAGCACAAGGCTTGAACTCACGACCCTGAGATCAAGACCTGAGCTGAGATCAAGAGTCAGTGGCTTAACCGACTGAGCCCCCCGGGCGCCCCCTACAGATGACTTTTTAGTTACAAAGAGGAAACTGTCTTACTGGACAAGTGTCGTGAAGATGGTGTTTACATCACCAGGGGAGTATGATAAATGGGCATCGTGCCTTCCTGATAGGACGCAGCCGCGGGGAGCTGGTCGCTGCTGGGACGTTCCCACCAGAAGTGTGTACCCTGCATCTGACTGAGGAATCAGCCCACAGATCCACCTTGAGGCACATCCCACAAGATAATTCCAAAGAGTCAAGGTCATGAAAGGTCATGAAAGACAAAGGAGCAAGCCCACGCTGTCTTGTCTGGGATGGAAGGAGACCCACAAGGCGTGGAGTTAAGTGCGGGGAGTGATCCTGGATGGGACACGAGCGTGGAGGGAAAGGTGCTATAACGGACGGAATCAGGACGACTGATGGGATTTTCGCTTGGGCTGTACATGATATAAGATTATTCTACCAATGTGAGATTTCCTGAATTTGACCATCGTCCTTTGCTTACATAACAGAAGGTGTTTGTTCATAGGAAATGTTCATAGGAGTGCTTTAGAGTCAAGGTTCATGATGCCTCCAACTCACTCTCAAATTATTTAGAAAAACGGAGGAAAAGGAGGAGAATCTTTTCTATAGAATATATTACATACTTTTAGATTATGTTTATAGGCAGATACAAAGCAAAAAGCTTAACCACAGGCGGATCTAGCTCTGGGATCTAGATTTTTTTTCTGCAAAGGGCCAAATAGTAAATATTTTGAGCTTTGCGGGCCAGACTGTCTCTGTCACAATTACTCAACTCTGCTGTTGTAGCCAAAGCTGCCAGGACAGTATGTAAATGAGTTGGCGGTGTGCCAAGAAAACTTTATTTGCAAAAAACAGGCTTGGTGCAGGTGGTTTGTTGGTCCTTGACCTAGATGAAGGGTATATGGGAGTTCGTTGTAATAGTTTTGCAACTTCTTTCCTAACTTTGTGGTCAGATTGTGGTCCTTAAATGTCACCTCCCATTAAAAAGAAGCAGGGCTACTTGGAGAAATGGCAAGGTCCAGGGCAAGTGCAGCGTGAGCCCAAAGCATCCCTCTGTGCCAGAACATGAACTCTTAAGGCCAGTGGGGGCGTGTCAGAAGGACTGAGGAGCCCACATGCAGCGGTCTCCCCTGGCCGGAGACCCAGCCATGTGGGTACAACAAAAGAGTAACGCCCGCTCTCATAAAGCATAAAATTCACCATCATAACCATTTTTAAGTGCACAGCTCAGCGGTATGAAGCACACTCACACCGTCCTGCGACCACCCCCACTCTCCGTCTCCAGAACGTTCCATCTCCCCACACGGAGACTCTGTCCCCACGAAGCACGGACTCCCCACCCCCTGCCCCAGCCCCGGCTCCCACCCTCTCCTCTCTGTCTCTGGACAGGACTCCTCTGGGGACCTCCTGGGGGTGGGGTCCTGCGGGATGTGTCCTTCTGGGTCTGGCTCCTCTCACTGAGCCCAGTGTCCTCGGGGTCCTTCCACGTCGTGGCAGGTGTCAGGGTCCCTTCCTTTTTAAGGCTGGATCATATTCCAGTATGTGGATGGACTGCACTGGGTTTCTCCTTTATCCATGGATGGACACTTGGGTTGCTTCGACCTCTTGGCTATTGTAAATAATGCTGTTGTGAACATGGGTGTGCAAGTATCTCTTCAAGACCCTGCTTTCAATTCTTTTGAGTGTTTTTTTTTTTTAAATAGAATAATTCCAGGCAAAAAATGCAGAGAAAATGGAAGTATTAGGATATCACCATTTTTGCCATCCCAAATGATGTATCTATGGAACGCTCCCCAGTGGCCGCTAAGACCATCAGGAGAAAGGCTCATGGGCAAATTCATGATGGATGAATCAGACTGATGCCCCCTAAATCCAGGGATCAATTTTAACATGGAAGAGAGAGTGAATGAACTTGATGTTCCATTATGTGTCTCCTGGAGAGGGTCAGAGATGCAGGGACAGGCGCCGAGAGAACCAAGCAGAGGTTCAGTGTCTTCTGGCCGAGGCTCACAGCACCCCCTAGGAGTCCACTCCCATTTCCAGACAGATGAGCTTGCAGCGGTTACAGGAAACGAGGCACATGGTCTTTGACCCCGGGGATACCACTTGCCCTGTCTGGAGGCTAGGGTACTCTACAGGACAAATGACCTGGGTTCTTAGACAGATAAATGACCAAGAAAAAAAGGTTGAGGGATGCTTCCAGATGAAGAGAGTTACAGCAGCCAAATGCCACGTGTGGACTTGGTTTGTGAGCAAACATTTGTGACTTATGCCCATCAGTGATGAGACACGCTGTCCTCATGGACCCGGGGAGGGGTCAGTACTGACTGAGGAGGGCTGGGGTCTCTGTCCTGGCTTCAGGGCAGCTTCCCCTTTAGGCCCAGGGCCCACGACACTTTGTGGGGCCTGTGCAAATGTTTTTAATTTCTTTTTGAGATTAGAAGAATAAAATGAATACAGCAATCATGAATATGTAATGAGCCCAGCCTGGATTTCATTAGTCTTTCTACCAACACTGTTGTAAGAAAATAATCGTTAAAGGTTGCTTACGCAGGACGAGGCCCACGAAGGCAGCATACGTTAAGCCCACAAACGTCCAGGTGTAGCCCTGACTCGCCTCCCTGTTTTTGTAGGTTTGGTATTTTCCACAATAAAAAAAAGGCTTTCAAAAGAGTTGGGTGACTCCTCGGCCAGGTGACCGAGGTGCACAGTGGTGGCGGGCTGACCGCACGTGCTCTTGAGACGATGCGGCGGAAATGGCCCTTTGCCTCTGTGGTCCTCCGCCCTAAAACCCGTAACCTGAGCCCAGTCATGAGGGAAATACCAGGCAAGCGCCCACCAAGGGACTGTCCAGGAGATATGGTCAAGTCCTAACCCACTGGGACGTGGGAATGTCATCTTCTTTGGAAACAGGGTCTTTGCAGATGTAATCAAGTTAAGACGAGGTCATTAGGGTGGGCCCCCATTCACTATGACCGGTGCCCCTATAAGGAAGGAGAATGTAGACACAGACGCAGACGCACACAAGTGAAGGGGCCATGTGAAGACGGAGGCAGAGACAGCGGGGCGCGGCCACAAGCCAAAGGGCGCCTGGAGCCCCTGGAGGCTGGGAGAGGCTAGAAGGATCCTGCCCTGGAGCCTCCAGAGGGAGCACCCTGCCACACCTTGACTCCTGCCCTCCAGAATGGGCAGAGGACATTTCTGCTATGTAAGTCACCCACTTTGTGGTACTGTGTTTTAGCAGCTGGAGGAAATGAATGCAATCCCTGACCAGCGGGCTTCAAAACTACCGGGGTCATCAAAAACAGGGGAAGTTGGCAGCTTCTGTCTATCCGCGAGATTGGATGCTCCCTGATTCGTGAATCTCTGGTAAAAAGCCAGTAAGTTCTTTAAAAATCACAAACGAGGAAAGTCTGAGAAACTGTCACAGCCCAGCGGCGTCTCAGGAGACATGACAGCCTCAGGTCGCGAGGTGTCCTGGCTGGGGTCCCAGGACAGGAAAAGGACACTAGGGAAAAACAGGCCATCTGAATAAAGGGTGGACTTCAGTTCATAACGAGTCAATGTTGGTTCATTAATTATCAAAAAAAAGGTACCACATTAATGTAGGATGTTTACAATAGGGAAACCGGCTATGGTTTCGTAAGACAGCTCTCTGTAGTATGTTCACAATTTTTCTGTAAATAGGACTATTCTGAAAAATAAAGTGTATCTTTTTAAAAGTTAAAAAAAAAAAATAGAAAAGGGTCGACTGAATCAGTATCTTGGCTCTGCCATCCCGCAGGCTGGAGCCTCAGTCAAACGAGAGCATTTCTCTGTGTCCGTTTCCCATCTGAAAACAGAGGTGGGCCGGCTTGTGACACGGCCCTGAGGATGGTGGGGGACGGCCGTCCCCATCCGCATCTCCACCTTCATCCGAGGTGGTGGTGGCTCCTGGAATTGGGGGTGAGGAGCAACACAGGCTGGGCTCAAATGCCGCCCCCCGCCCCCAGGCCGGGGAGGGACGCCGACTCCACCGCTCGGCTCCAAGCGCATCAGCCCCACACAGCTCCCAGGACGTGCCCTGCCCGGGTGCGCGCACAACACCAACTTCCCCCTCCTTCCCCACGTGGCCAGCCCACCTGGGACAGGCGCCCTGAGAAGGGGCCGCGCAGTGAGGCACAGGACGCCCCTAAGAAATCATAGGTCTCCAGACACGTCTTTAATGTCTTGCAAGGGGCCCCACAGAAGGGGAGGGAATAAATACAGAGAAGTTGTAAGATGCAGTGCGCCCGAGCCCCCAGCCTGGGAAGTGGGGGGAACGCCTGTGGCCTCAGTTTCCCTCGTCCGTAAACAGGGCAGGACACACTGAGGCGCAGACTCTGGAAGGGACAGCGCTCTCCGGGTCTCTTCCCGCCCAGAACGGGAAGTCCCCGCGCCACGCAGACCTCAGGCTGGTGGATGCCGCCGCCCGTCCGCTAGGGGGCGCCAGAGTCCGGTCCCTCGGCCTGAAGGCCCGCTCCCCCGCCGCCGGGCTGGCGCATCACCTCCGTGGGGGTCCGCGGCCTCCCCCGTGGAGAGGACCTACCCAGGGGTGGGCCAAGTCCCCGATCCCCTGCTCCCCTCACTTCTTCCTCCACCCTGCCATCCCAAGTGGCCGCTGTGCTCCCTTTCCGAGGAGGTAAACGGAGTCAAGGGCGGGCAAACGCGGGGGCTGTCCTGGTGAGGGTCGGAGAAAGGAGGGGGCGGCGACCGGCCTTCAACCCCTGACTCGCTCGCGGCCCTTCCGCCACCTGGACCTGGGGCTGCGCGACAGGGGGCATCCGGGCTCACTGCGCACCGGTCCGCCCGCAGGTCCCGCCTGCCGCGCGCGGGTCCGAGCCCGGGGGCAGCAGCGCCTGGGTCACAGCAGGTTGATCTCGTCCAGGTAGCGGGCCAGCACCGAGTCCCGCACGTCCCTGAAGACCTTGCGGATGTTCTGGGTGTCCGTGGCACACGTGTAGTGGCTGAAGAGGCGCCGGGAGCGCGGGCCCCTCCTGTCCCCGTCCGCGCTGTCCACGCAGCCGGCGTACATGCCGGTGTACATGTCCAGGATGAACCTCTTGGCTGCCTCCGCGTCCTGCTTCGGGCCTGGGGGGCGGGGAGGGGTGGGCAGTCAGGGCACACGGTTCGCGCGGCAGGGGGGAGACTCCCTCCCGAGCCACGGAGGGGGATCTGGAGACCCTGCTCCGGACGTGGACTACATCAGGGCCGCAGGGGCCGCAGGGACCGGGCACCGCGTGCAGGCCGGCCCGTCTTCGGTCTTTCTAGAGGGTTACATGACCATCAGGTCCAGCCAGTGGGAGCCTCAGGAATGGACTCTGATGGTCACACGACCTGGAATGGACCAGTAAGACTTGGCTCTGGGACTTTGGGCAGAAAGAAGCCCTCTCACTTGGCTGGGCTTGCAACTGAGGGGATGGGTACCTGGGGTGGCAGAGAAAGAGCTCTCTGAGCAGTGCAGGTGGGTAAACCGAGGCCAAGAGAGGGGGAGGGATGGCCACCCTGGGGAGGCAGCTGACACGCTCAGCCTCTCTGTTTCTGCGTCTGTCTGTGTCTCTCTGTCTTAAGCACAATGCGAGCTAAGGCTCTTGGAGCCCAAGACCTGGCTCTGCTACTTACTAGTAGGGTTGCCTTATAGGGTAGTCCATGCAACTGCTGTGAGCCTCAGTTCCCTCATTTGTAAAATGGGGATCCTAACAGTCCCAAGCCTCCCAGAGTTGTGAGGATTCAGTGCAATCATGTAGAGGGCTCTGTACTCAATAATCAGAATGTTATCATCATTCTTCCAGAAAGGCAGGGTACCCAGGGGGTAAGGCTGGTGGCTCCTGATCCAGACAGCCTGGGTTCAAATCCTGCCTCTGCCACTCACTGGCTGTGTGGCTTTTGGGGAGTGTTTGCACCTCCCTGTGCCTCGGTTTCCCCATCTCTGTGGTGGTAAGAAGAAAGAATTCCACTGCACAGGGAGCTTCCAACGGTGTTCGATGTGTGAGCTATTGTTATAATCACAGATGTTATTAAGTACAGAAGAGGGAAGGACTGAGCGCCAGAAGTTGGCAAAGAGTACTCCAGCCTCTGGCTCGGAGAAAAAGATGAGTCATGAAGGTTCCCTTTGATGTGAAGGAAAACAATCCTTCAAAACTGTCCACTTTATCCCCATCCCCAAATTCTCCACGCCATGTTCCCATTCCCAAGGCTGCTCAGCTGGGGAGGGAGTAAGGGCTGTCCACCATGCTGGAATAAGTTGACATCTGTCTCCCAGGCCCCCACGTCTTCTGGATCTGATTGGTTGAGAGGGGCTCACATGGGCTCTGAGCCCTAACAAGGCCAAGGGTCACACCCATGGTGATGTCACCAAGCTTAAGAGCTGCATCTGCTTGTGTATTGGGGTGAATAGCATCCCCCCAAGTCCTTGTCCACCCAGAACCTCAGAATATGACTTTATTTGGAAATAGGGTCTCCAGATGTAATTAGTTAGCCTGAAATGGGGTCATACTGGATTGGGGTGGGCCCGGTAGCCAATGACTGGAGTCCTTATAAGAAGAGGAAAGGCGGGCGCCTGGGTGGCTCAGTTGGTTAAGCGACTGCCTTCGGCTCAGGTCATGATCCTGGAGTCCCTGGATCGAGTCCCGCATCGGGCTCCCTGCTCGGCAGGGAGTCTGCTTCTCCCTCTGACCCTCCCCGCTCTCATGTGCTCTCTCTCATTCTCTCTCTCAAATAAATAAATAAAATCTTTAAAAAAAAAAAAAAAAAAAGAAGAGGAAAGGCACACACACACACACACAGAAGGCCATATGACAACTGAGGAGCTCGGAGTGATGTGTCTATAAGTCAAAGAACCCCAAGGATTGCAGGCAACACCAGAAGCTAGTGGAGATGCCTGGGACAGATGTCCCCTCAGAGCCTCCAGAAGGAACCAATCCTGCTGACATCTTGATTTCACACCTCTGGCCTCCTTAACTGAGGGGAATATATTTCGGTGGTTTTCTGCCCCCTAGTTTGTGGTCCCAGGAAATGAAGCCAACTTGTCTCCAGCACGGCCGCCATTACTCCCCTCCCTGTAGGTGGGTGCCATTTGGCCGTCCAGAGGGGAGTCTGTTTACCTCCTTTTGAGTCTGAGCTGGCCTGAGTGATTTGCTTGACCAATAGAGTGAGGCATCTCTAACCATCTGGGACTTCTGAGGCTCCCCCAACCCAAACCGGGGCTGAGGTCTGGCTACCCTGAAACAGCCATGCTGTGAGGAAGCCCAAGCCTCATGAAGGGGATTAGGAGACACCAGATGGGGCCAGGGAGGGGTGCGGGGTGTGGGGCAGAAAGCAGCAGAGGGAAGGAGGAGGAGGCAGGGAGGGAGAGGGGCGCAGAGCGATCAGACACACGGTGTTAGAAGCTGGAGGGGTATCTCGATCCCGGCCACCTCAGCTGATGCCATACGCGTCAAAGATGAACGCACCCACCTCAACCTTTCCCAAGTTCCTGCCCCTGCAGCAAAGTCAAAGGGCTGCTCTAAGCCCCTAACCTTGGGGACAGTTTGTGGCTCAGCTGGGATATTTCCACCAGCCCCTTCACAGTGGCCCTCCAGGGAGAGTGCAAGCCCATAAGCCCGTTCCTGGGACCCACCCAAACCCCACCTCCCCGCTCTGTAGGATATGCTAAACGGTGCCCTGGCCAACTCCCCCATCCTCCTCTCCAGAAGGCCAGGCCCTTTGCCCCTCGGGCTGCGCTGAGGGCTCACTCCCAAACCTGCTCCTTAGTCCTGATTCATGCGTGCTTGCCGAGACACGACCATGGCTACCGGCACCGCATGTAAGAGGGTTGCTGCGTTTGTGAAAACCGAGCCATGTGCCTTGGAAGGACTTGTCCAAAGGTCAGGCACCGGTTTCCTTTTGAATCTGCTATCTTAGATACAGATAAGATGACTATGGAAGATCGAAAAAGAAGTCTCAAAAATCGAGGCAGATTCTGGAAATAGTTGTTGACGCCTTCCAGGTGTGGCTTATGACAATGAACTCTACAGCGGACCCACGCGCAAGAGAGCTACAACTCCTGCCTCCTTAGAGCCCCCTGCTTGAAGCCACGGCATCAAGAGAGATGGTGGCTGTCACTTTGTCCCCATTCTGCAGAGGGGAACACTGAGACTCACGGCTTGGGTCTAGAACTCAGGTCTGTCTGATCCCATTTGAAACTCCACTGACTCCGGCTGAGGTAGTCTGGACCAGCATTTCTCTTGGGAGCTGCTTTCGGGAGGTGAAAGGTTATAGAGAGTTCTAGGACCACTCACCCTGAAAACTGGGGAAGTAGGTAGCCAGGTGGGAGGTGGGGATCTTCTCCTCGAGGATGTCAGTTTTGTTGAGGAAGAGGATGACAGATGTGCTTTTGAACCAGGGCAGTTCCAGGATGGTGCCAAACAGGGCCAGGCTCTCCTTCATTCGGTTCTGGGTTGGGGGGAACAGGCAGGTTATTGCTCCAATGGCTGACTTGGCCCAGACAGGAGCCCCCCCCCCAATGTGGGGATGGGGTTGTCAGCCTAACGTCCAGGAGCTGGGGACTCCCCAGCTCCTGGCTGGGTCAGAGGGGGTGTGCCCATGCTTTTGTGTGGCCTCTACTGGCTTGACTAGTGTCCCCCACAAGTTCATGTCCCTCTGGAACTTCAGAATGGGACCTTATTTGGAAATAGGGTCTTCGAAGATGTAACTAGTTAAGAAGAGGTCATAGTAGATTGCCACCTCTAATGGCAGAGGTCCTTATAAAGAGGGGACGTTTGGACACAGATGCAGGGGGATAAGACCATGTGACCACAGAGGCAGAGATGGGGTGACGTGGCCCAAGGATGGCCAGCGACTCCCAGAAGCAGGGAGAGCTAGGGACAGAGTCTCCCTCACAGGCTCAGGAGGAACGAGCCTGGCCGACATGCTGATCCGGGGTGTGTGGCCTCCAGCACTGGGAGAGGAGACGTCTGCGTATCTCTAGCCCCCAGAACTTCACACTTTATTATGGCAGCCCCAGCAAACTAGGACATGGCGGGTGGCTGCATTCGAGCAAGATCTGTGGCAGAATGACCTCAAATTCAATCTGTTTCATTTGGCCAGAGAGTCAAAATTTTAGCATCTGACCCTTGGGTCTCCAGACTGTGTGTGTGAAACTTTAACCCCTAAAAGCACAAACGTCTGAAACAAGCCAGGTCCTAATTAGGAGAAGAGTTCAAAAAAGAGCGATGCCCAGCCTTTCTGAATAAAAGCAGGACACCGTCCCTGGGGCATGCCCTGTTTTCCCAGGCCAGCTGCATTGTGCTTCCTGGGGGCCATGTCTCGGGGCTCGAGCATCCCTTTGAGAGAGAGAGAGTCCGGGGTGCTTGTGGATCTGTGTCTTGGACTCAATGCTCTGACCACGGAAGAGTGGAGGGTGGAGCTCAGAGCCACGCCAGATGCACACAGACCCACTCAAGAGTGGCAGGGGGGGGTTTCTGCTCAGCTGTGCATCCCGGGGCCAGCAGGAGGCAGCACCTGCGGTGGCCCTCACCTCCTGGTTGTTCTCCTCCAGACACTGGTCGTATTCGCTCAGCGAAGCTAGGTAGATGAGGGCAATCACGTTCTCGAAGCAGTGGATCCACTTCTTGCGTTCTGACTTCTGGCCCCCTACATCCACGATCCTGCCGGGAATCACCCCCTGTCAGGCCTGATCAGGAACCCCTGCCATGGCACCCCAGACCCCAGGCACGTCCAAGGCATGTCCAGATCAATATTTAACAGCAGCAGGAATTGGTGGCAGCCTCTGGGCTCTGCTGTGTTACTGCATTTCAGCCCCGTGAAGCAGGTGTTACTGTTAACTTATTTACACATGGAGAAACTGAGGCACGGGAGGGGAGACTTTGCTGAGCTTCTGCATTGGGCTGCCTGATTTCCACCCCAGGGTAGAGGACAGCAGGTCAGACACATCCGGGATCTGCCCTGGTTCTGGCGGGTGACCTGGGGCAAACTGCCGAACATGTCCAGAACTCAGTTTCCCCAACCGTGACGTGCACATTGTTCTGACGGGCCAACACCATCCCCTCTGTGTGTGGCCCAGGGTGAGGGCCCAGCCTCCACCTCCACACACAGCAACAAAAGCCTGAGCCCTCCCGCCTTCCTCTTCTCTCCTCTAAGAAATGTGGGTCACTGATAACAAGGCTTGCATCATTTCCCCAGGGATGGGACTGTTACCCAGGCAGCCAACAGGAAATGCCAGAAGCCCCAGAGCAAGAAGGGACTTGCCCCTTTGTATGGTCGGGCAACTAAGGCTGGTGCCTGTGGCTCCCGATCCCTGAGACCAACCCCTCTTGTGCCTCTTCAGATTCCCTGAAACCCAGAACAGAACGGGAGGTGCAGGGGTTGAGAGCGGGGCTCTGGAGACTGAGACAGATGTGGGGGATGCTACTTGCCAGCCTCCAGTCTCATAGTCTCAGCTTCCTCTGAGCCCTCACTGCACGGATTAGCTCTGTCCCTGGCCTAAGAACACACTCAAGGCTTCCCACCTGAAAATCAGCACCTCAGCCCAGCCTCACCTGTGAGCTTCCCCAACCTCTATCTTCATTCCTAAACTTTGACCAATTCATCCACCCACATACTCACCCATCCATCCACCCATTTATCCATCTATCTGCCCATCTGTCCATCCACCCATCCACCCACCCACTTATCCATCCACCCATCCACCCATCCATCCACCCATCCACCCATCCACCCATCCATCCACCCACCCATGTACCCACCCATCCCCCACATATCCATCCGTCTGTCCTTCTGTTCGTCCATCCACCCGCCTATCCATCCATCTACCCACATACTCATCCATCCATCCACCCGTCTATCCATCTATCTACCCACCCACCTACCCATGAATGCATCCATTATCCATCCATTCACCTGCCTATCCACCCACCCTCCACACATCTACACCTACATACACTCACCCATCCATCCACTCATCCATCCTTCCATCTTTCCAATCATCTTCCCACATTCACCAACTTCTACTCTGATCTTGAGCTGATCATCACGAGCAAAGCAGGAGAATCAAACTCATTCCCTGGCCTTGTGGGGCTCTCCATTAGGGGAGGAGACTGATGGCAAACAGAAAGTTATGAACCATCCTCGTAAGGACTATGAAAAGGCCAGAAGGGCATGTTCAGGGGGTCAATCTAGGGAAGCATAGGACTCAATATGGGTGAAGTGAACACAACCCCTGTGTGCAGTCCTCACCCTGCACCCTCCAGAGTTCCCTGCCATGAACCTACAGACAGGGAGCTTGCTGAGGTCACAGATAACCCTCTCACCACAATCCCAGAAATCACTGCTCTCAGTGTACTCTTCCTGATCTCGCCTTAGTCTTTGACACTGGTCATCATTCTGCCTGGATGACCCCGTGCTGCAGTGGCCACTCACACCTGTGCCTTGCAGCTCAGGCCTGTGTATGTCCAGCCACCTCCCAGATGCCCCAGATCCCTCAGACTCTAGTGCCCTGAATGACTTCGTTGTCTAATTGAATACCCCCATGCTGCCGCCACCACATATTGACCCCATCACCTTGATTCTCGGATTTTTACACTCATCTAGTCCTGCCCATTTTACACCCGAAACGATTTTTGCACCATCCCTTCATTTCCATCCCCATGACCACTGCCCTGGCCCTTACCAACCCTTCCTGCCTGGATCATGGCTCCTGCCTCCTCCTGAGTCTCCTGACCTCCAGCCTCAGCCCCTCAAGGGGATCACCTCTGAGCTTCCCCAGCCCTGAATCAATCCCTCTGGAATATCACTGACCACACAGTCTCTGTCTCCTCCTACCTAGCAGCCCTTCAAGACTTATCCTAGTGAACTCCTACTCATCCTTCAATGCCCCTAATACCAATGTCCTCTCCTTAGGAAGACCTGCCCTCCTAGAGCTCTGGTCGCCCCACTCTGGGCTCTTCCAGGTCTCAGACCTGACTGCAAGGGGGCTGAAGGTGTCTAGATCCAGCTCTGCCCCCTTCAGCCTGGAAGCCCCTTGAGGACTGGGACTGGGAAACTCCTACTCATCCTTCAGGGCCCCAGTTCCTTTGCCCGCCTATAGGAAGCTTCCCCCGACTCTGGGCTGTGAGCTCACCGCAGGTTGGTCTTCTGCACGGAGAAGCAGTACTCATTGATGCCGGTGGTAGGCATGCGGCTTCGGAGCACGTCCTGGGCTGTGGGGATGTAGCCCTCCTCAGTGATGCGCTCCAGGTGGGACAGGTAGCTGTGGAGTGAGGAGCCCTGAGGCCCAGTCTTGCAGACTTAGTTTGTTTCTCAGACCCCCCACCCAAAGCCCAGTGAGGCCCCTGCTCGGGGAGGGGCCAGGATCTCTGGGTCTGCAGGTAGCCCAGAAGCATCACCCTGACGCTGTGGAACATCGGGAAGAAGTCGTTTCACCCTCAGAGCAGCAGGACCTCAAGGACAGTGTGAACTCAAGAACAGTCTCACTGTGTGGGGGGGTCACCTTCGGGGAGCTGTCACCCAGTGGCACTGTCCCAAGAAAAGCCCCAGCTGTCACATCACCCAGATGCCCAGCATGGTACTCAGGACAGTGTCACTGTGTGATGATGAGCAGCATCACCCCAGGAATGATGTCACTGCAGGTCAGTGCCCCCCCAGGAATGACATCACTTTGGAGCAAGACCATCCATAGCCAGCCCACCCCACCGCATGTCCCACATCAGGAGCCCATGAGCCTGGGCCCTGTCTGTCCAAGAGCAATCCCTAGGAGGAGTTCATCACTGGCTGCCTCTCAGCTGTGCCCTGCACCCCACACCTGCCGCCCGTGGGCCCCAGACTCACTACACGGCCGAGTCGAGCAGGTGGAACTCTCGGCGGCGCTCATAGCAGGCCCGGATGCCGGCGTCCCTCCACAGCCACTGCATGGCCACGGCGTAGCGCTTCTCGAAAGTGGTCACTTTGTACGGGTCCTGGCTCATGACCAGACTGGCATAGTGCTGGGGAGGGATGCACGGGGCACGTCAGGGGCGGGACCACCCTACACACATGCCTGCAAGCCACCTCCTCTCTCTGCTACGGAGCCCCCGCACACTGCTGTCCCGCTCCACCCCTCTGCTCTGCTCCTTCCTTCCCACACGAGTTTGTCCCCAGATGGAGGGCAGAGGGGCCGCAGAGAACACAGGTGGACGTCAGTTCTGGACGAGTCAAGTCTCTACAGGTGCGCCCACCACAGACTAGATAACGCAATGAAGCCCCGTGGCCAGGTCTCTCGGGGAGGTAGAGGCACGTGCAGCCTGAGCCGCCTGCCCAGTGGCCCACGTTCTCCCCTTCTTCCTCACAGCAACCTCCTCTCCATCTCTCCTCCTTTCTTTCCAGCAAGAAGGCATCAGTGCTGATCAGACTCCTGCGCTGGTGTGGGCACACATGTGGGTATGTGGGGGGGGCTTGCATATGCCTGTGAATCCGCGCGTGTGTGGGTGTGCATCTGGGCACATGCATGTGAGCTTGTGTGGATCTGTGTGTTCCTGAGACTGGGAATGTGACTAAGATGTCCACGATCTCTAATTAACCCTGTACTGAGGTCCTTGCCAGTGCCATACGATGGGGAAAAGAAAGGAAAGCTGTCAGGTTTGGAAAGGAGCATGTTATGCTGTGGTTATTCACAGGTAACATGATTATATGTAGAAAATCCAAAACAGCCTAGAGATGAGCTATCAGAATACACTGGTTAACTTAGCAAGGTCCCTGAAGGCAAGATCAATAAACAAAACTCAAATGGGTGGCTATATATTAACCACGAATCAGTGGAAATTTTTAAAAATTTAAATCCTCAAAAACTAATGATGTAATGTATGGTGATTAACATAACATAACAAAATAAATAAATAAAATAATAAAAATTTAAATCCCATTTACAGTGGCACTGAAAGATATCAAATACCTAGGAATAAATCTAACAACAGATGTGAAAGCTCCCTACACTGAAATGTAGAAAACACCACCAAGAAAAATTTAAAAGATCTAAATAATCGGAGGGCTATGCCATGTCCGTGGATTGAAAGACTCAGCATTTTTTTTTAAGCTGCCAATTCTCCCCAAATTAATCTACAGATTCCATGCAATTCTACCAAAATCCCAGAAAGGTGTGAAGGGGTGTGTGTGTGTGTGTGTGTGTGTGTGAGCAAAAACTGACAAGATAATTCTAAACTTTATGTAGAAAAGCAAAAGGACCCAAAGTAGCCAAGACAATTCTGGAGAAGAATAAAGTGGCAGGATTTACACTAACAGGCTCGAAGCCTAGATATTAGGAAGCTACAATCATTAACATGAAGTGATATTCACTCAAAGGTAGATAAATTGACCAATGGAACAGAAGATCATTAGCGGGTCCAGGCACATTTGAACACTTGATTTATCACCAAGATGAGACTGTGGTACAGTGGGAAAAAGCATAAGAGGCACTAGCATGATTGAGTATCTGTCCTGGGGGGAGCGGGGGGCGGGGGGGTGGGGTGGAAGGAAAGAAACATAATCCCTGCCTCACACCCTACACAAAAATCAATTCCAAATGGAATGTAAATATAAATATGAAACAACAAAGCTCCCTTTAAACGACAGCAATAGAGAGTCTCATCACGACCTTGGGGGGAAAAACATCTCAATCTGGCTCCAACCTCCCCCCGCAACAACACACTATTAACCAGAAGATTGACACACTGGACTTCATTGAAATTAAGAGCTATTCATCCAGACACCATGAAAACAGTGAAAATGCAAGGAACGGATGGGGAGAAAGTATTTGCAAAATACATAACAAAGTGCTCGTATCCAGAACATACAAAGAATCTGCTACAAATCAGTAAGAAAAAAACTGACAATACTTTTTTTTTTAAATGGGCAAAACTAAAAACAAAAACAAAAATGGGCAAAAGTTTTGAACAGGTGCTTCACAAAATGGAATACCCAAGTGTCCAACACATACATGAAAAGCTGTGCAGCCTCCTTATTAACCAGGGAAATGCGAATCAGAACCACAATGAAATAAGACCAAGAACCCACCAGAATGGCTAAAACGAGGGGACAGCATCAGGTGTTGGCTAGGATTTGGGGCAAGCAGAACTCTTCACATGCTGCTGCTTGGGGACAGTTTGGTGCTTCCTCCTTACCTAATCCACTTTATGATCCACATCGACTTCTATGCAGATACCCAACGGAAATGCACAGTTTTGCATAAAATATATATGGTAGAAAGGAACAAATCACAACTATGCCCCCAATGATGGAAGAATTCCAGATGCACTGTGCAGTGCCAAAAGCCAGACATGGCAGAACATTCCGTCTAATTCCATGTAGGAGAAGTTCAAAAATAGGCAATATGCTGATGGGAGACGGGATAGTGGTTAGCCCGGGGCGGGGTAGCGATGTCGGGGAGGGGCCTCTGGGGACACGTTCTGCTTCTCGTCCCGGGCAATGGTAACACACGTGTCTTTGCTTTGTGATGATTCACTGAGCTCGCCAGCTGGCTTCTTTGGCACGTGTGTTACATCGCAATAAAAAACGTTATTCTGTAAAGCAAAGCAGCATAACCAAAGGTGGTGGTGTGGTTGGTGGGTGCTTATCTTTGGTCTTCCACTTGTGGACTGTGAAAATTGAGCCAAGTGTCTCCCTTCCTTGAGCCTCCTGTTTCTCACCTAGGAGATGGGGACGATGGCACCCAGCTGGAAGGGGTTTTGTCCCATCTACCGATGCTTACTGTGCCCTACTACACTCCAGGCACCGTTTTGAGAGCTTTCAGCACTTTTAATAGATCACATTCTTCTATCAGCCCTGTGAGGAAGGTTCTACCAGCCCCAGTTGCTCTTCTGAGGTCCTTGGACCAGCTCAGATTCAAAATCACAAGCTTTCTGATTAGAGAAAGGTGATGTCACCTCACACCTGTTGGAATGCCTATTATAAATACCAAACAAAGGACAGGTGCTGGCAGGGATGTGGCAAAGCTGGAACCCTTGTGCCCTGTTGGGGGAAATGCAAACTGGTGCAGCCGCTGTGGGAAACAGCATGCAGGTTCCTCTAAAAATTTAAATTGAACTACCGTGTGATCCCACAATTCCACTTCTGAGTGTCTAACCAAAAGAATTGAAATCATGATCTTGAAAAGATATTAGCTTCCCGTGTTTCCTGTAG
Organism: Phoca vitulina; assembly: GCF_004348235.1. Classification (NCBI taxonomy): domain Eukaryota; kingdom Metazoa; phylum Chordata; class Mammalia; order Carnivora; family Phocidae; genus Phoca; species Phoca vitulina. The sequence goes on along the minus strand of NW_022589784.1, from coordinate 2,281,990 downwards.
CACGATTCACAACGGCCAAGGTGTAGAAACAACCTAAATGCCCATCAACAGATGAATGAATAAAGAAAAAGTGGTGCGTGCACGGGCGCGCGTCCTCATGTGCGTGCGCACGCGTGCGTGCACACACACACACACACACGCTGGAATATTACATAGCCTTAAAAAAGAAAGGGATTCTGCAATAGATAACAACACTAATGAACCTGGGGGACATCGTGTTAAGGGAAATAAGCCAGTCACAGAAGGACAAACACTGCAGGGACATGGTCCCACCCTGAGGTCCAGAGGGTCCCACCCAGCTTGAAGCCCAGCAGGAGAGGCCCCAGGATGCTCACACTGCTCTCAGGCCTGCTGAAAGGGATCTGCAGCCGATCCATGGCCTCAATCATGGCCCGCATGGAGACGAAGATGTTCTGGTAGACGAGGGGCCGGAAGCCCTTGCGGTCCTCCTCCGAGTAGCCCGCCCCGTGGATGATGCGCATCTGCTTGATGAACGTGCTCTTCCCGCTCTCACCGGGCCCTGGGGAGGCACACGAGCAGCTCAGCCCTGGGGCTCCCGCCACCCACCACCCAAGCCTCCAGGGCTCAAATCCCGGCTCAGCCAGGGCCGCACTCTGTGACCCTGGGCGAGCGCCTTCACCTTCCGGGCCTCAGTTTCCCCAGTTGTAAGACGGGGTTCGCAACAGACCCTGCCCGCCAGCTCCCAGGAAAGGAGCTCACTGTAAGGGGCTCCCAGGGGGGATCAGCAAACTATGGCCTGAGGGCGATCCAGCTGGCTGCCGATTTCTGCGTGGCCAGCAAGTTTTTACAGTTTGTATGGTAGTTTTTGCATCTCTAATACTTTTTACAGTTGTAGTTTTTACATTTCTAAACGACAGAAAGGAATTAAAAAAAAAAAGACTTTCGTCACACGTGGAAATGATATGAGATTCGTGCGTCAGTGCCCATAAATAAAGTTTTATTGGCACACTGTCACGCCCATGTGTGTACAAATGGTCTATGGCTGTTTCCTCACCACAACAGCAGAGCTGAGCAGGTGGACAGAGAGCGCCTGGCCCCCAGCACTGAAAATACTCACCATCTGCTTGTACAGGAAAAGCTCGTGGACCCCTGGCCTGCAGCATGCCTGGACACAGGAAGAGCTACACTGGCGTTCACTATGCTCAGTAACAGCAGCATTGACTCTAGTTAGAACTGCTGTTATTATTTGCTATGATAATTTCGGGTAGAGAAACTTTTATGAAGGAAATACAATAGAATAAATAGTGTTTAGCTGACTATAGCTGAATGCCAGGGAAGGCTTCTCAGTGAAGGTGACTTGTGGAGTTGAGATCTGAAGTCTGGGAAGGTTGCTCTTGTGCCAAGATGTGGAGGAAGGGCACATCATGCAGAGGGCACAGCCCGTGCAAAGGTCCTGGGGCAGAACCAGGCCTGGTGTGTTGGAGAACAGCGAAGATGCCATGTGGCGGGAGCAGAGTGGGTGAGGGAGAGAGAGGGAGGAGGGGAGGGCAGGGTGGGGATAGGGCAGGTGGTGCAGGGCCTCAGGGACCATGGAGAGGACTTGGACTTGGACTTGGACTTTGACTGACCCCAGAAAGGTGGGAGCCCTGGAGGGCGGTGGGGAGTGGTACTCCTGTCCCAGGTCCTCACAGGCATCCTCTGGCGGGGGGTGCAGTGAAGACAGACTGTGGCGGGCAAGGGCAGGAGCAGGGGTTCCGGGGTGGAGGTCTAGCTAAGTGATGATGGGGGCTGCACCCAGGTGGAGAGAAGGGAACGTTTGAGAGATATTTGGAAGACAGACTCAACAAGACCTTGCTGAGGGACCAGAGGGGTCCTTGCAGGGCCAGCTACACAATTTGCGGGGCCAAGGGCAAGATGAGGCCCTTCTGAGCCCAGGGCGCTGTGGGCCTGCCCCGGCCTCACACCCAGGAAGCCAGCCCTGGGCTTGTGATAGTAACACTTGGATCTTCAACAGCCCGGGACTGGAAGCTCAGAGACTAAGGCTCAACGCCCCGCTGTCTGAGCTCTGGACTCTCCCTCTCTGTGTGCCTCTGTTTCCCCTTTTGTCAAGTGAGTGTGACAGCCAGGCAGGAGGTGTGGGACCAGGAGGCTCCTCCAACACCTTCCTGCCCTGCCCAGCTCCAGGGGGACACTGGCAGGGGGTCCTTCCAGGGACAGGGTGGCAGACTGGAAGGAACAGGAAGCAGCAGAAAAGGAAGGGGTGGTCTGGTTGGAGCCCAGAAAGAGGAAATGGGGCAGAGGGAGCAGAGGTTGGGGGGAGGGTGGGAAGCAGAGAGAAGAGGAGGTGCCGTCTTGCATCCCCCCCCCCAGAAGCTCCCTGTCCCCACGTATCTGAGGGCAACAAGGGCAGGCCGGGGTGACACCAGGTATTCGTTAAGTCCACTGGACTCGAGGTCCAAGAGAAAGAGGTGTTTTTCTCTTGTCCTGAGGGACATTGGCAGGGAAAGGGGAGAGTGGCCAGGCTGTGAGTCAGGTGTGCGGGCCAGGCTGGTGGAAGGTTCTGCACGGCGCTCATCACCTGCTCTTGATCCTCGTCCTGGGAGGGTCCCTGCTTTGTGGTGGGACTCAAACCCATGAAGTATTTAGGGGTAAAAAGCTGTCAGGCCTGCAACTTACTTGCAAACAGTTCAGGGGGATAAAAAATGAGTATGTATTGTATTAAATACACGAATATACAGTAAAACAAATTATAGGTATAAGTATTCATTATATAAATTATGAATATACACACATATCTGGATACATAGAGTGTGTACACAGAGAGAGAGGGAGAGAGATGGAGGACAGAGGGAAAATGGTAAAATGTCAACATTTGCAGAAGAATCGGGTGCCACTTTTCCACGAGGTCTGAAAGTATCTCAAACTGAAAAGTGAGGATGCTGAAGGGGACGCCCGAACAGAAAAAGGGCCCCAGCGGAAAACCAGTCACATTCCGAGTCCGGCGTGAATTTCCCAGCCGTGACAAACGTGCTGTGCTCTCCGACATGTGAACTCGAGTGGAAGCCGTTTAGGAGTCAACAGGAACCCTCCGTACTACCTTTGCCATTTTCCAGTACATCTAAAATTATTCCAAAATAAAAAGTTTCCCCCAAACACCCAAACATCCCACGCCACGGGTCCACAGGCTGAAACTCTCCAACGCGGAGCCGTATGTGTCTGAGATTACGGAATTTCTTGGGTTCTAGGAAGGGATGCATCCAGCTCACCAAATGTCCCTGCGGGGGGAATGTCCGTGCAGATATCACAGCCGGAGTCAAGCCGAGGAGCCCGGGGTGGGGGGTGGGGGGTGGGGGAGAACACCCAGCCCCCGGAGCGCCGGCAACACAGCATGGCAGCGGTGGCCGTGAGCCCGGACCGAGGGACGGCTCTTGGCTCACTCTTCGTGTGGGGAAACTGAGTCCCAGATAGGCTGATGGGATTGCCGTGGGCCATGCAGCTGATAAGTGGCCGAGCTGGGACGTAAACCTCGTAAACCTCGTTCCGTCTGAGTCCTGGGTTTTAAGTAGGATACCAGAAAGTTCCCCATAAAGATAATCACAGCGAGCGTGATTTAACTCTTGGCATCTGCCCAGCCCTGGGCCAAAACAGTCCATGCCTGTCCTCAGTCGATCCTCACAAAGATTCCCACTGGCTTACAATCTGCAGATGACACCCAAGGATCAGAGAGGTGAGGTGATTTTCCCAGGGTCACACAGCCAGAGGAGAAGCAGAGCAGTAAACTCAAGCCTTTACAGGTCCTGAGCCAACAAAATGGGATACGGCCAGCCAGCCGGGTCAGGTGTCACCCGAGTATCAGACAACGTCACCCGAGTATCAGACGACGTCATCCGAGTATCAGATGACGTCATCCGGCCGCAGACACTCAGAAGCTGGACAGCTCCTGGGGGGGGGGGTGCGTACTGAGGCCAGCGCAGGGGACCGCGCCCTTTGCCCTCTCAGACCTCGGTCTCCCCCAGGAGTGTGGAGGGCAAGCACAGGTCTCACAAAGCAGCAGCTAACTTGCTTTTCTTCTCTTCTCTTCTGTTTCATTAAAGGAAAAAAAAAATCCTGGTCACCACCCACAAGATGGATCGTGTGACTCACGGATGGGTCACAGGCTGAAGTCTGAGCACTCCAGCGGGTGGAACCCCCTCTTTGCAGGCCAGGACTATCCTGAAGCCAGGAAGGACTCTGGAACTTCTCCAGCCCCAGGCTCCCGGCCGGCTTCGGGACCCCCCTCCTCACCCCGTGGGGCTGGGGGCCGCAGGGAGAGCTCTGCCCACCTGGCAGATCAGAGGGAAGTGACTGCTTCCTTCTGGGGATGGGTGAGGAAGCGGAACCTCGCAGACACTGGGAGGGGCTGTGCCAACCCCGGGCATCACGAGACACCGTGAGCCTCCTTCCCTGGTGGGTGGCCGCTCCAGGAAACGGGGCCTCGGGGTCACAGGGAGCCAGGCCTGGGCAGCTGGAGGGCAGGCAGCTTGACATCTATGTCCAGCTCAGGCTCAGACAGGCTGCCGACCCCAGCCCAATCCTGTCACCTCCCTGGGCCTCAGTTTCCCCATCTGTCATTGGGGAATCGGGGCTTTTCTCTCCAGGAGCACATTCACAGGGAGGTCAAATGCATGGGCTTTGGAACCAGAATTCTAGGTTCTGATCCTGGCTGTGTGACCTTGGGCAAATTGCTTCACCTCTCTGGGCCTCGGTTTCCCCATCTTATCTACCTCAGGCGCTGCGGACAGAGCTGGCTCCTTTAATGGATTCATTCTGATGCCCCACACTCCCCAACAGCCAGTCGCTTCCTGTCCAGGACAGACCCCTGGCCCCTCAGCCTACTTCCTCAAAAAGATCAGCCACCTCCAGGAAAAAATAACTTTTGGATTCAATTCCTGTTTTCAAGAAGGGAGGGTGGTGTGAAGGCCGCCCTCAGAGCTGGGGGTGGGGGGGGTGGTCAAGACCACAGTCCACAGCACGGTCCACAGGGCCACCATCAGCACATGGGACGTGGACAACCTCCCCTCCCCCCACCTGACACCAGCAGAAGGGGCTTCCTGATGCGGGGCTGGCCCGGCGTGGTCAGAGCCGTGTAGGGGCAAGGGACCGCCCAGCTCTGGCGCAGCTCCAGGGAAAATCGCCCCTGAAACAGGACTCATTCATTCCCTTATTCATTTATAAAGTTTGCTCTGGGCATCCGCTCTCTGTCGGGGTCACCGTGCTCCTGGGCCGGATGCTGGGGACCCCGGGAATGAATGAAAGAGACACGGTCCCCACCTTTGTGCTGTTTGCTGTATCACTGGAGAGACAGACAATGAAGAACAGTGAACAAGTCTAAGAGAATGTCAGTGGGTGAGCGCTCGGAAGAAAGATCAAGTGCATCAAGTGGAGGAAAGAGAAGGGTGGACAACCTTTGTAGTCAGCGAGTCCTGGAAGACTTCTCCGAGGAGGAGACACATGGACCATGCTGCCTGGAGTGAGAGCACCAGCTGTGCGGAGGCGTGGGTGACGCTGACAGGTCCTAGCAGGAGAACAGCATGTGCAAAGGCCCTGAGGTTCGGGTATATGAACTTGAGGTGTGCAAGGAAAGATCACCGACACTGATAAACCCGAGCCTGATGGACGGAGGAAAAGCAAGCAGATGGAACCAAAGAGAGGACACCACCCCAAATGCTCTGGGCCTGAAAAGGATGATGAGGGGCTTGTGGTAGACAACTGGATGCCCATCCCTTTGACAGCTTTGAAGAAACGGGCAAGTGCTTTGACAGTCACTGACAACCAAAAATAGCCTAGCTAGCCCTAATAATATTATTATTAAAAAGTAATCAATCACATATCATCTATCATACCTATTATTACTGTAATAACCTACCTGGTCTGAAGAAATCAGAGATAGCTATTAAAGTAATTAAATTCTTAATTAAAAGCTTCCAGGCTCAGACAGCCTCATTGGTGATTTTACCAAAGTGGTGGTTTTTTTTGTTTTTTGTTTTTGTTTTTTATTTGACAGAGAGAGACACAGCGAGAGAGGGAACACAAGCAGTGGGAGTGGGAGAGGGAGAAGCAGGCTTCCCGCTGAGCAGGGAGCCCGACGCGGGGCTCCATCCCAGGACCCTGGGATCATGACCTGAGCCGAAGGCAGACGCCTCACCGCCTGAGCCACCCAGGCGCCCCAGATTTTACCAAAGTTTAAGGAAAACAAAATAGTCCATGAAAAAAAGCAAAGAAGCCAAGTGGCCACCAAAGGATTATGGGAGGAAGGAGTAGGAGCTGGGGTCTGAGAGGCCACGGGGCCAGAGCCTGGACCCGACAGGCCATCCCCGTGCCAGCTTCCTTGGAAAACTAAATGGGGGGGGTGTCTTTTACCGGAACTGCTTGTAAGACTAGAGTGAGAAGGGCCCTGATTCAGGCGCAGTCCCGGGGTCCCATGCTTTCACTCCTCGGGGTCCTTGGGGTCCTTGCCCACCGAGCCAGGGAAGAGCGAGGCCAGCGCACAGATGGCCAGCCTCCTGGCCCAGGGCCGGCCGGGCAGCAGCTGTGACTCGGGGACACCTGACACCTTCCCTGCACCCCCCCACCCAGCTGGGGCTCAGGATGTCCCATGCAGGGCAAGGTCCGTGGGGAATGGACATGTGAGCGGGACAAGACTTGGAGCTTCCCAGGGCCGCAATCTCAGAGCCTTACAACCCACCGAGCCCGTCACTCCTCCCTCCCACCCTGTTTTCTTTTCCTCCTGCTTTTCTTGCCGCTGGAAATTATTTTATCTGCTCGTTGGTTTACGGGCTAACTTAGCGTCTGTCTCCCTCATGGCAAGATGAGGTCCACGGAGGCCGGGACATTGCATAGCTGCTGCGCCCCAGGAGGTATTCACTGTTTCTTTTTTTTTTTAAAGATTTTATTTATTTATTTGACAGAGAGAGAGACAGCGAGAGAGGGAATACAAGCAGGGGGAGTGGGAGAGGGAGAAGCAGGCTTCCCGCTGAGCAGGGAGCCCGATGCGGGGCTGGATCCCAGGACCCGGGGATCATGACCTGAGCCGAAGGCAGACACTTAACGACTGAGCCACCCAGGCGCCCCGCATTCACTGTTTCTTGATTGAATGAATGAATGAATGAATGAGTCAACCCGCCCGTCACTCAGGCAGGGCCGACTGACAGTGCTGCCCAGGGGACTCCGCAGATGGTCAAGTCCTCCGTGGGGCGGGCCGTGTGGCCGGGGAGAGGGCGGGAGGGCCTGTGTGGATGGCCGGCCGGCGAGGCCTGGGCAGGCCGCAGACCTGAGCTCCTGACTCTGCAGCCGGATCCGGTAGGGCGTGCTGGGCCTGCCGCCCTGGGCCGCCTCCGCTCTGGCACTCGCCCCGCCAGGTGCCCGGAGCCGGGTGTCTCTGTGCCTCGGTCTCCGCGCCCAGAAATGGGCTCCCAGACTCTGCCAGCCTGGTGGGGGCCCCGTCCCGGTCCCCGCCGGCCCCGCCGGCCCCACTCACCCAGCAGCAGCAGCTTCAGCTCCCCGCGGTCCCGTTTCTTCTGCTCCAGGAGGAGCCTGTTGATCTCCTGGTCGATGCGGGCCGCCGCCTTCTCGTCCTCGGTCAAGCACCAGGGACAGCAGCTCCAGGTCAGCGAGTGGGCCATGGTGGGGGCCTCAGCGGGCACGAGGCGGCATGGCCCCGGCCCCGGGGAGGGCACCCCACCCGGCCGGCCCGGGGAGGGCTCCTGGCCGCCGCCGCGGGGGGCTTCGCTCTTCTGGGGGGGGTCACCCCCAGGGACCCCTGACTTCCCGGCCTCGGGCACCGAGCGCCCGGCTCAGCGAGGCCTGAGTGCCTGGCACAGGCGGGCGGGGGCAGGAGGAGGAGCCCAAGAAGGTGTGGAGGTTCAGGGCTCCCCGCCCATCTCCAGACCTGCCCGCCCGGCCCTGCCAAACTGGTTGAGGGTGGGTGCCCCCGGGGAGGGCGGGCTGCCGTCAAGGAAAGGCCCTGGCCACAGTCAGCCTCCCGCAGCGCCCGCTGGGCCCTCCTTCCTCATTCTGGAGAAGGGGGTGGACTCCATCCTCCCTGGGCCTCTGACCCCGCCTCCGGGCTGGCCCCGGGCCCACCCCTTCTTCCCCTCCACGGAGCCAATTAGGAGACATCATCAGAAGACCAATAACGATCTTTTTCAAAAAACAGTGAAGGCCAGGGCTCCCATGTATGAGAGTTCCTGTTACCCCCCATGTGCAGATGAGCAAACTGAGGCACGGAGCCAGGAAGTGACGCGCCAGGACAGCCCCGACAGCGGCGGCAGAAGGACCAGACAGGGCTGGGAGTCCGCGGGGCCCCGGGCTCCAAGCGCTGACCAGGCAGCCCTGGGGAGGGGCTGTTCCTTCTTCCTGCAAATATTTGCTGAGCGCCTACTGCGTGCCAGGCAAAGGACAAAAGGACAAAATCCCGGCCTCCCTGCCTAGCATCTCAGATAGAGACACGGATGAAGAAACACAGTTTTTTAAACATATTCCAGCCTGTTGGGTGGTGATACATTTATTCTGAACAAAAAACAAAGCAGAGCAGGGGGCAGGGGATGTTGGGGTGCTGGGCTTTAAATAGGGGGTCAAGGAAGGTCACACTGACCGGCATCAGAAGAAGGAGCTGAAAAGGCAGCCTGGGCACAGGGGGACCTTGGGAGTTGAAGCTGTTCAGGGAGAGTTCAGGGACTCTCCGGGCGAGGCCACGGGGCCACCTGACCCTACCCCCTGAGCCCCCAGGACCCTAGAAGCAGGATGGTGACACAGCAAGGGGAATGTCACAGCTGCTTCCTGGACGGACGCTCACAGCAAAAGGGGAGGTCTTGGGTTGTCTCCAATCCCATACATCTTTGCCCTGTTTGGGTGCAGAACCCCCTTTAAGAGGTTCTAGAAAGCTCTAGAAAGTTCTGGAAAACCCCTCCCCCTGGAGGTACGCATAATTCGGGAGCCTCTGGCCACCTCTCAGATGGCGGTAGCAAGGCTCAGAGAGGGTGAGAGAAGAGCCTGGATCACACAGCAGCAACCGTTGGCCCTCCCCCACGCACGGCCGGCGGGATTGTGTGGTTTTCTTTGCTGTTGATTCATAACGAATGGCAGATGGGAAGTTCGATAGGGCCCCCCCCGTTGGGTCACTGGGGCTGGTAGGCGCTGCCCTGCTCACCCGCCCTCCCGCCCACAACCGGATGGCTGTGAGGAGAGGTGCTCCCCAAGGCTGGAGGCCTGAGCAACTTCCCACTCTTGGGGCCGATGAAGAAAAGCAGAAATAGGTCTGAGCCAGGCAGAGCTGGGAGGGCCGCAGAACAGAAAGAACCAGCTTGGCAAAACCAGGAGGCCGGGCTGAGTCACAGACGCACAGGACACGGAGGGGCCCCCCCTGCCGAGTGTTTCCCCGAGGGGACACCAGGCCCCCACAGGCCACAACAGGACCAGGGTGTGGGGGCCTTGGCTTACCATCTTCTGTGGCTGCCAGGGGCCTCAGAGAAAATGAACCAGCTCCTCCATCCCCATCCCTCTAGTGGCCCAGCCTCTGAGAATATCTCCAGCTTCATAATAAATCTCCTTTCTGGTCCCTTGACAGGTGAGCTGCTTCCTTTCTCCATACCAGCCGCCGTGTGGGACATCTGTCATGTTTCAGTTCATTCGGGAATACCAGGGTGCGCTTGGGTGCATATTTTCAAGACACACACACACACACAACACATAAAACATGAATATACAACCTAATAAATTCTTGTGAAACCAACAACCACGTGATCGGCACCCAGGCGAAGACGAAGGATGTCGTCAGCCCCAGGAGGGTGCCCAGATGTTCCTTCCTTCTGCCCAGCGGCCCATACGGCTCTGACTTCCACGGTATCCTGTGTCCAGGGAGCACTTTTTGGTAATAAGATTTATCTTGTCCTTCATTTCTAAAATTTACATGGCGCTGTATTCACTTTCTTGGGTGTGCGGTTCTACGAGTTTCGACAGAGGTACAGGCATGGAAATTACCACCCTCACAGTGGCCAGGATGTGGCTCCATCCCCTGAAAATCTCCCTCCAGGTACCCCCCCCCCCCCCCCGGGTCCTCAGACCCTCACCCGGCTCCAGTCCCTGGAAACCGCTGATCTTCATTGCCATGATTTTTAAAATATTTCTCAGGATGTCTTATTAAAGCAAGCCTACTCTTATGTAGCTTGTCAGGTTGGCTTCTCTCCCTTAGCGTTTGAGATTCACGTCTTCAAGCAGGGGTCCCAGGCCTCCTTCTGACCGCTGAGCGGCTGTGGGACACCACCCAGCAAGGTTCATCCACAGAACACGGGGCGCTGTTTCCCATGCAGGGTGATCGTGAAGACTGGCTGCTACAAATACACGTGTTGATTTCTCCAGGATAAATCCCTCGAGGTGGGATTTGCAGGGCCAGGGTCTGCAAGGCACCGTGAACAGCTTCCCAAAACCGCCACACCATTGTGCAAGGGCAGCCGCGATGGATGACACACCATTGTTGCTTGGCGTCCTCTTCAACACGTGGTGGTGTCCATATTTTTCATTCTAGCTATTCTTTTTTTTTTTTTAAGATTTTATTTATTTGCGAGAGAGAGAATGAGAGACAGAGCATGAGAGGGAGGAGGGTCAGAGGGAGAAGCAGACTCCCTGCCGAGCAGGGAGCCCGATGTGGGACTCGATCCCGGGACTCCAGGATCATGACCTGAGCCGAAGGCAGTCGCTTAACCAACTGAGCCACCCAGGCGCCCCTATTCTAGCTATTCTGAGACGTGTGTGATGGTGTCTCCTTAGGGAGTTAATCCGCGTCCCCCCGATGAACTAACGGTGTCTAGGCGCCCTCTGTGTATCCTCCTCGGGGAAGGATCTAGTCATGTAATTTGCCGTTTCTTTTACTGTGTTGTTGTCTTATGACTGCGTTTGGGAAATTTTTGTATGATCCTGATACAAGTCCCTTATTGGGTATGTGGTTTGCAAATATTTCCTCCTAGTCTGTAGGTTGGTTTTTCATCCCCTTAACTATGTCTTTCATGGAGCAAAAGTTTTAAATTTCAATGCTGTTCAATGCCCATTTTTTAAACTCTGTGGATCATGCCTTCGGTGTTTTATCTGAGAACTTTTTGCCAAATCCAAGGCCGTGAAGATGTTCTCTGTTCTTTTCTTCTGGGAGTTTTACCGTTTTGCACATTACATTTATTTTTTTTCTTAATTTTTAAAAAAATTTTATTTATTTATTTGAGAGAGAGAGATAGCGAGAGAGAGCAGAGCAGGGAGGAGAGGGAGAAGCAGGCTCCCCTCCAAGCCCGATGCGGGACTCGATCCCAGGACCCTGGGATCATGACCTGAGCCGAAGGCAGACGCTTAACGACTGAGGCACCCAGGCACCCCTACACGTTACATTTAGATCTACGATCCTCGTGTTCATTTTTGTGTAGGTTGAGGTTCTTCCTCTTCTTCTCCCTCCTCCTCCCCCTCCTCCTCTTCTTTCTCCTTCTCCCCTTCCTCCTTTTCTTTCTCCTCCTCCTCCTGCATGTGGACGTTCAGTTGTTCCAGCACCATTTGTTAAGAAGACTGTCATCTCCTTTCAGGCCCTCCACATCTTGCCTTGTGTATCTCGTGCATCCCCACCTGAATCATCTGGTGAACTCTGGTGAGTTGATTCTCTTAGGTAAAGTCCCTCTTTGCTTCTTCACTTTACTAATTCACAACCGAATTAAGCAAACCTAAACATCGTGTTTCATTTTTGCCAGTTTTGAACTTTATCTGAGTAGAATTGCACAAGATGAACTCCGGAGAGTCTGGTTTCTACCCCTGACTCCGCGCCGCACGCGGTTGTTCAGTCCTCAGTCCTCATGGCCGAGTATCCCACCATCTCTTCATCCATTCTTTTGTTTTTCTGATCAGCGTTTGATACTTGTGATGTTTAATTGACATGACTTTGTATCGGTTTCAGGCGTACAGCATACAGACCCAATATTTGTGTTATATTGTGAAATGATCACCACAGTGGGGTCCAGTTAACATCTGGACCCACATGTAGTCACATTCTGTTTTCCTGGGATGAAAAAGCCTAAGATCTACTCTCAGCAGCTTTCAGATATGTTGAGTACGATCCCCATGCTTCGCTATCCTCCCGTCGTACTGTTGATGGGCGTCTGGTTAAATTTCAGCTCAGGGCTGTACTGAGCAAACTGGCTGTGGGCACTCGGCACACGCCGTCTGGTGACCGTCTGTCTGACTTTCTGTGGATAAATACCTATGTGTGGCAGTGCTAGGTTATGAGGTATTTCCCAGATACTATGTTTTGCCAAAGTGCATGCACCAATTTACACTCCCACGAGCTCTGGTGAGTTTTCGTGGGATGCATTCATTCCTTCCCTCCCTGTCTCCTTTATTCATAGACGACTCGCTCCTTTCTGCTTCTCTGGTACTAAAAATGTCCTTTCTGCTTGGGGCGCCTGGGTGGCTCGGTTGGGCATCCGGCTCTTGGTTTCGGCTCAGGTCATGATCTCAGGGTCCTGGGATCGAGCCCCGTGTGAGACTCTGTACTCATCAGGGAGTCTGCTTGGGATTCTCTCTCCCTCTCCTTCTGCCCCCCCCCCCAACTCGCGCACACGCGTTCTCTCTCTCTCTAAAATAAATAAATCTTTTAAAAATGTCTTTTCTGCTTAATGAAGAATAGGATATTTACATCATTTCCAAGTACCTCCCACTCCTCAGATGCCGGGAGTCCATGGCTGTCCCTCCCTGGACCCTGCCCTTGGCCACACCTAAGGTCATGCCCACCCCCAGGAGTGGCCCAAAGGCAATGCTGGGATCCCAAGTTTTTAACTGATGAATCATTTATTTGGATAAGACAAGAAAGTCTTCATCCAGCGATTCCCACTGCCAGTTTTATATTCAAAAGAATGGAAAGCAGAACTCAGGTACTTAATACCTGTGTTCAGAGCAGCAGCCTTCACAGCAACCAAAAGGTGGACGGGTCAACAGGGCAGGCTTCGTGGGTGTGCGAACCTGGCCCTGCAGGTTTTCCGACTTGAAATTCTCCTACTGTTCTCCTACCGCGCTGTCATTTAGCCCCTGCCTGAGCCTAGCTGGACAGGCTGCGGCTGGCGCCCAAGTCCCGCAACCGCTGGCCTACCGTCAGGGCAGGGAACTGGCCACTCGGTGCCTTGGTTTCTCTATTAGAGCGGGATGAGAGGTCCTCCCCCGGAGAAAATGCGCTTTAGGGCTGCAGGGGGGCGGGGAGGCCAGAGCTGGCGAGCGGCACCTGCCGGCCGCGGGGGGCATGACGTCCAGGTGCGCCAGCGCTCTAGCGGGGCCTGCTCCTCCCCGCCGCCCACTTCCCGGATCCTGCCCCTCCTCTTCCTCCACCTGGTCAGCCCCCATCACGCCCGCCAGGACCAACGCAGTCCCCTGCACCCTGGTCCCCAGTCCCGCCCTCACCCCCAAGTCCACCCTCCCGTCAGCGGCCACCAGAGAGCGCCCGTGAGCACCCGAGTCAGGTCCCGCCCTGTTCAGCCCACAGCCCTCCAGGACTTCCACCTCCCTGGGGCCCAAGTCCTCCCCACGTGGTCCCCTAGGCCCTGCACGACCTGCTCCTGTCCCCTCCGCTGGCCCTCCCCTCCTCCTTCTCTACCCCTCACTCACTCTGCTCCAGCCACACAGGCCCCCTGGCTGTTCCTCCAACATGTAAGCCCAGTGCTGCCCCAGGACCTTTGCATAGGCTGTGCCCGCTACCGGCAATGCCCTCTCCTGTCACTATTGTTACCCATCCTGCCCTCCCGCTCTATTTTTCTTCATAGATTAAGTCCTGGTGGCGAGGCTACCTCCTTCGCCATACCGCAGGGCCTGGGACAGTGCCTGGCACCATGGGCCTTCAAGGAGTATAAACAAGGGACAGACAGACAAGGGAATAAAACCAGAGGAGGATGTGCAGAAATTGAAACCCTTGTGCACGGCTGGTGTGAGTGTGAAACGGGGCAGACACTGGCAAAGGGGTTGGTGGTTCTTCCGAAAGTTAAATCGAGAACGACCATATGATCCGGCAATCCCACTTCTGTGTCTATACCCAATAGAACTGGAAGCAGGGTCTCGAACAGGTATTTGCACACCCATGTTCACTTACACGATTCACAATAGCCAAGAGGTGGAAACAACCCAAGTGTCCACTGATGGAGGGACAGTAAAGCAAAAAGTGCTTCATCCATAAAATGATTATTCAGCCTGAAGAAGAAAGAAAGAGACTCTGACCGCTGCCATGACGTGGAGGGACCCCGAGGACACCAGGCTCAGCGAGAGAGCCAGACCCAGAAGGACACATCCCGCAGGACCCCACTCCCAGGAGGTCCCCAGAGGAGTCCCGTCCACACAGAGAGGAGAGGGTGGGAGCCGGAGCTGAGGCAGGGGGTGGGGAGTCCATGCTTCAAGGGGACAGAGTCTCCGTGTGGGGAGATGGAAAGTTCTGGAGACGGAGGGTGGGGGTGGTCGCAGGACCGTGTGAGTGTGCTTCATGCCGCTGAGCTGTGCACTTAGAAGATGGTAAATTTTATGTTATGTGTACTTACCACTTTTTAAGAAGAAAAAAAGCCCGAGAGAAGACTGCAGAGACAGGCCCAATCTCCTCAGTTTACAGAAATAAATACAGAATGTCCAGAACCTGGGCTCCTCAGTCCCCGACCCCCAATCGGGAGGCACTTCTCTTGCCGGACGGTCCAGCCCAGCAGTACAGACAAATGAACCTGAAGTCAGGGCCAAGTCGGGGAACCTCAGAGCAGGGGCCCTGGTGCCAAGGCCGGAGGCACATCCCGGGGCATCCGTGGCCCCCGCTCCCGTGAGCTCACACACCAGCCAGCCACACGAGGACCAGGCAAGACCCTGCAGAGCTTGGGCACCCCTGCATTGCCCACCACCCACCCGCTCTGGCCAGCAATTGGAAATAAGCCAGAGGGGGCCACAGCATTTAGGAACAAAATTTATTCCAATTTAAAACAGAATTCATTTCAGGAGAAAGATATGAAAAGTCAATTTCCATCAGCTATCTCTGGATTAAGGGGTCAGGGCCCCGACACGTTGAGCGAAGCCCGCCACCCCCCCACCCCTGCCCCAACACGGGAGTCTTGGCCCTGGGAGGTTGGCACAGAGCTAATGGGCCTGTCCCCCAGCACGCACAACAATACATGCATTTCAAATGACAAAAGGTTTAAAAACAGTATTTTATATAATATTCTTCTTTAAAATAGGTTAAGATTGAAACCGTCTGAAATCAGGACTGTGTAATATACAAGTATGACCGGAGAAGGTCCACTGGCGGCCGGCACGCCTCCCGCACCGCCGCTCGGGGGCGCGGGCCCTGGGGCGTCTGGGGGGGACCTGACACAGTGGGAGGAGGATGGAGCCCCCAGGGTGGAAAACGAGAAAAACAAACCTCACACCATGGGCGAGGGAGGGGCCCGGACCACCAGGCCCCACTGGCACAGAGCGGTCTCCAACCCTCTAGGGCACACAGCCGTGTCCCCGCCCTCTGGTCCCGGGCCCTCAGGGTTCCGGAAGCACCGGGCGGGGTGCCATGCGTGCCAGCCAGGCTTCGGCTCTGGGGTGCTTGGCACACTGCTCCCTCTGGGAAGAATTAATACTTTGGGTGCCCAGGCCCACATGCTCAGGTCACCCCCCCCCCCCCGAGGCCCAATCCAGTTCCCTTGCGATCTGGGCCCGAGAGAGGCGCTGAGACATGGCGATGCGCACCCCGCGAGGACCCCGAGTGGCCTGGGCAGGCCCCCCGCCAGCAGCACCATCTGCTCTGGCACTGAGGGTGCAGGCTGGGGGCTATGGCCCCCCCCCTCCCGTGCAGACACGTGGCACCGCGAGGGCCCGTCCTGCCCCCAGAGAGGGCTGGCCACTAGGAATGTCGCCGCCCCACCCCGAAGGGGCGCCCCAGTCGCCACAAGGCCCCTCCTAGCTCCCTCCTCCGACACCGGCAGGCCGGCCCCTGCGTCAGGCGAGCGGAGGGAGCGGGGCCAGGCGCAGCGGACGCCAGCCTCGGGGCTGCTGTCCGAGGCGTTTCTACTCTTCGTTGGCGGCCCAGACCAGCAGCGGCCACACAGACCGTGACCGGGCCGTGTCCAGATGCAGCGGGTGGGTCCAAGGCCTGGCAGTTCATTCCCGCTACATTGTGCAAATCAAATCAAAACAAAACAACCCACAGAAAAACACTGTAGTGCTCAGTCCACATCAGATGAAAACACACCCCCCGCTTGTTCCCACCCTCCGAGCCCCTCGGAAGAAGGCGGCCCGGGCAAGGCGGCCCGTGGCTCTGGCTCAGTGCGTGGCCGTGGCCGTGGCCAGGCCTGGAAGCCACCCGGGGCCGCGGCGCCAGCGGCCACTGGCCCTCCACGGCTCGGGGCAAAGTGCGCGTCGTGCTGCATGCTCACCTCCCGGGGCAGGGGGCTCGGGAGCAGAAGCGGGAGATGTGGGAGAAGGGCTTGCGCCGGGGGCCACGCCTGGGAACCGCCGCGGGCGACTCCCTTCTCTGCCTCTCGGGGACAGACCTGAGAATATTCTGAAGAAGTCCCCACCCCACCCTGTTTCCAAGCTGGTTTCGAAACAGAACTAATCAAAAGCGACTCCCAATCCAGGAGGGCCCTCTCCCGGCTCCCTGGGCACAGCGGGGCGCCCTCGACCCCTCGGGGGTGTCTGCATGGCAGCCTGTGGGCCCCGGGAGCCAGCTCACTGCCTTCCTTTCCTCACCCGGAAAAAAAAAAAAAAAAGTTAGGCACTTCCCAGGGCGGGCAGCGGGGGGCGCCACCCACCCCCACTTCTTGGAGTCCAGGACGTCAATAACTTAGGGAGAGAGAGAGAGAGAGGGAGAGAGAGAGAAGTCACAGTCCGGGGCCTCGCGGTGAGGGCCAGGAGCAAGGGGGGCGGGCCGGCGGGTGGCTCTGTCCCCGCTGGGCGCCGGGGGGCCGCCGGCCTGCAGTGGGGGCGCGCGCGCTCGCGTGTCTCGTCTCCGCTGGTCTCGTCTCCTT
Organism: Phoca vitulina; assembly: GCF_004348235.1. Taxonomy (NCBI): domain Eukaryota; kingdom Metazoa; phylum Chordata; class Mammalia; order Carnivora; family Phocidae; genus Phoca; species Phoca vitulina. Next base: position 2,264,996 of record NW_022589784.1, on the reverse strand, counting down.
CTTTTCCTTTTTTTCTTTTTTTTTTTTTTAATAGAAAAAAGCGAGCCACGAGTCAAGGCCAGGAAAAGGCTGCCGCGCCGCGGACACAGATGAGGAGGTGCACGGGGTGTATAGAAAGAAACACGTACGTCCCCTGATAGCTGTGAAATAAAAACCCTTTGTTAAAAATAGGAAAACAAAATCAACTCGTCTGTGGGCAGAGCCGGGCGGGCTCGGCGCCTGGGGAAGGCCCGCCCGACGGCTGTCCCTGTCCCCTCAGGGCGGCGGCGGCCGGGTCAGACCAGGTTGTACTCCTTCAAGTTGAGCTGCAGGATGGTGTCCTTGACAGCCGCGAACACGAAGCGGATGTTCTCTGTGTCGGTGGCACATGTGAAGTGCGAGTAGATGATCTTGTCGCTGTCGGGGTTCAGGTCCACAAACATCTTCAGGATGAACTCCCGGGCAGCCTGCGCATCCCGCTGCGGCCCTGGGGAGGCAGAGACAGAGGCAGGTGAGCGAGCCCAGCCTGCACCCGCCGGGCGTGGACTGACACCCACGGTGCGCCCAGACACCCACCGGGCGTGGACAGTCACCCGCCGGGTGCGGACCGGCCTCATGAGGGCACCTGCAGATCGCGGACAGACACTGATCATGCGCAGACCGGCCGTGGGCAGACAGACACCCGCTGGGCGCGGACCGGGCACTGGCCAAGCAGGGGCAGCTCCTCCGGCCGCCCCCAGCCTCCAGCAGGGGCCCTGGCGCCCGTGCGGCCCCTCGGCCTCTCAGCCAGCTGCTGCCCACATCCAACACCCCCTCCACCTCCAAACTGTGCCGAGCTTCCCGCCCAGCCCCATTTCACCGCACTGCGCTCCCACCACTTCCCCAACACCGACATCCAAACACGGGCAGGGGCCCACACGCGCGTCCACACGGCCCCACGCGCCCCTGCACACACGTGCACACTTGCACGGCTACCGTCCCAGCTGTGCGCACACGGCGATCGGGCCACAGCCGTGTCCCCGAGGCTCTGGGCCAGCCGGGACCGAGCTGCTGCGGAGGGGTGGCCAGGCCCAGAGTGCCCTAGAGTCCCGTGTCCTGGCGGCAGCTGCGGCTGACGCTCACAGAGCAGGGGTGCCGAAAAGGCAGCTGGGGACGGTCTGCACTCAGTTTTGCCTTCTGTTAGAGCTCAGGCTAAGCCGGGGAGGGGAAGAGGGTCCTGGGTCACCCCCTCATTCCCAGGGCCTCGCTCCTCCCCACTCAGGCTCCGGGCAAGCGGGGGCCTGGGAGCACAGTGTCCCCGTGCATCCCTCCTGCGGCTGTGCACAGACTGTGGGAGATACCCTCTCCAAGAGGACGCCCCCCTGGGACACAAGATCCTTCTGCTCACTAAGGCTGGGGTGGGGGGGGAGCACGGAAGCTCCCCAGCTCGCACGGACCGTGCCACCAGCCTTGGTCAGGGCCCGCACCCCCAAATCACAGAGACACTGAGGCCCAGAGCGTGAACGGGCCCTCCCCGGCAGGATCACGGGGCCCAGAGGGGCAGGGAGCCCAGTCCCTGCTCTGGGTGCTCCCCCACTCCACCGCAGCTCCCGGCTCACCGTCGAACTCGGGGAAGTAGTCCACCAGGTGGGAGTGCAGGATCTTATCCTCCAGCAGGTCCTTCTTGTTGAGGAAGAGGATGACCGAGGAGTTCTGGAACCAGGGGTAGGTGATGATGGTCCGGAAGAGGGCTTTGCTCTCCTCCATGCGGTTCTGTGGGAAGGAAGACGTGAGGATGGACGCTGCCCCCCACCCCCAGGGCCACAGGGCAGGGAGAGCGCGGAGAGGGGTCCCTCACCTCATTGTCCGATTCCACCAGCACTTGGTCATATTCACTCAGGGCCACAAGAAACATAATGGACGTCACGTTCTCAAAGCAGTGGATCCACTTTCTCCGCTCTGACCTCTGGCCTCCCACGTCCACCATCCTGCAGGAGACAGGAGCCCCACAGGGGCTCAGCACCGCGGTCGGCTGTCAAGCCCCTTCCACCAGCACGGCGGCGTCTGCTAGAGCCCGGAGGGCCCCCGGGACAGCCCCTGCCCCCCACATCCGCTAGGGCCAGGAGAACACGCTGCGCCTCAACACCTGCACCTGATGGAGGAGTCACAGGACTAGGGAGCCCGGGAACCCAGGTGCTCCCAGGGAGGGGGGGGGGCGGGACGGGCCGACCCCTGGACCTGAGGTCCCACATCTGAGACCCACCCCCTCACTTGGGCAACGTGCACGCACGCCCACCACAGCGCTGTCTGTGGGACACGGGAGAACGAGATAAACCGAGGACAGCCACGCGACGGACCCGCCTCGGCATCGCGAGGGGGTGGCTCACGGAGCGACACGCTTCCCCTGTTGCCGGGAGCAACGGCAGGTGGCAGTTTCCCGTCCAGCACGAGAAGCACGTGCAACCTAACAGTCCGAACAACAGGCTCCCGGGCAGAAGGGAGCAGCCGGGGGAAGCGAGCAGCAGGGACGCCCCGTCACACTGGACTCACGACAGGCGTCTGCCGCTGGCTACCGGTGAGCTCCCTCAGATTCCTCTGATGAGGAAAAACCACAGCAGGCAAGCAGAGCGGCCCTCAGGCAGGGGTCCCCGCGGCTGGGCCCTGCCCCGGGGGCGCGGGGGCCGCGGGGAGGGGCTGCCGTCAGGGCTGTCCCGGGCACGGCCGGCAGAGCGGGGCCGCCCAGCGGAGCTTGCACCGAGGAGACTCCAGCAAGCACAGGAGGGTGGTGACGGGCCCGGGGCCCCGGGCGAGCCCACCAAGCTCGCAGCAGCAGCTGTGGCCAGTCTGGGGAATGCGCCAGCGCAGACAGGCTCCGGGGCCACGGCCTTTCCGGAGCAGGAGGCTCCCCAGTAAGGCCCCTGTTCGGGACCAGACTCATCTCCTCACACACTGGGGCCGTCAGGCCATTACTCAATGCTGTCCCCGCTCCGGTCAGGGGCCAGGCCACGAGCTCAGGGCCAGGGCCCCCAGGCTGCCCCCATGGGTGCCCAGCTAAGGAAGGGGTGGGCCGGCAGAGGACCGGCAGCGGCAGAGGGTGGGGGCCCATGACAGAGCATAGCGCAGAGCGGGGAGGGGGCACCAGGGAGATGCCAGCCGGCCCAGGCTTGGGGAGGGGAGGGAGGGGGCCGGGCATCCCGGGCAGAGGACCCAGCAGGCACAGGCCGTGCCGCGGTCGGGGCGAGGCCAGGAGGACGCCCCGCGACGGGGGCTGGGGCAGCACTCGTCCCAAGCCCCAGCCCGTGCTCGGCAGGCTCAGCTCCGAATTCAGAGGTCACAGCCCCATCAAGGATCCGACGTAAACAAGAAAGAAAACTCAAACCTGACCCCTCACCAGGAAAGGAAAACGTGCATCAGGCCCGTGCAGGGTGGATGCCTACAGCTTCCAAGACCCCGGGGAACCACGCAGGGCTTCCGACAGAGGCCCGGCGGGTGAGAGAGGGTGCAGAGGGCAGGGAGGGGTGAGGGCAGGCGGCCCCCCCGGCTGAGCTCTGGGGGGTCCCTGTGGCAGGGCGGGTCTCGGGCCAAAGGGCACCTGGAAGCACACCCAAAAGGCTCCTCGGGTGCTCCCCAGAGCTGGCGCTTCGAGGCCACAGGACAGTGGCAAGTGCCACGGCTGAACACCTCCTTGGGACCCCGCCCCAGGAGCATCAATTCCTCCCCAGCGTGAGCTTGCGCTGGGGGAGCAGAGGGCGCCCAGACGGGGTGCTGCGGGCAGTGGAGGGCTCACAGCTGGCAGACGGGACCCGCCCCAGCGTGGGCCTCGGGGCGCTGGGCTAAAACGGTGTCCCCCAAAACCTGGGGACGGGACTGACTTGGGAGCAAAGTCCCTGCAGATGTCATCAGTTAAAACGACATCACATTAGAATGGGGTGGCCCTATCCAATCACCAGTGTTTTTACAGGAAGGGGGATGTCCGGACACAGACACACAAGGACAGGCCACGTGACCACGGAGGCAGGGATGGGGCGAGGGACGCCGAGGATGGCCGACGACCCCCAGGAGCTGGGAGACACGGGGAACAGACTCCCCCTCACGGCCTCAGAAGGAACCGGCCCTGCCCACACCCCGCTCCTCAGCTTCTGGCCTCCTGAGCTGGGACGGCAAACACGCCTGTGGGTTTCAAACCGCCCGTCTGTGGTCATCGGCTGTGGCAGCCCCAGGGGACACACACTTGCCCTTGCCACTCAGCAGCTCCGGATCCGCCATGGCCTCGCTGAGTGGCGGGGCCCGTGTCCTCAAGGACGGCACCTAGTCTACTCCGGCCGCGCCACCTGCCAGGACTGGGCCCCATTCTGCCCACATGCCAGGAGCTACCGTGGGCCCAAGAGCTGGAGTCCGGGAACCACCTGTCACCTGGCTCTGCATGGGTCCCCAGGGCCGCCAGGACCTCTCCACCGCCCCACAGCGTACCCGGCTCTTGCCGCAACTCCAGACCACCTGCCCCACTGACACGCGCCGGCGTCCTCCCTCGTCCACAGTCCCGGCACAGAGGCCCCCGGAAAGTCCTCCCCTCCAGGCCAGCTCCGGCCAGCTCCGTCACAGCCCGTACCACTCCTGGGACACGGATTGCTCTGAGAGCCGGTGACAGTTATTTATGAGCCCGTCTCCCATCCCGGGCTGGAAGCCACCCGAGAGCAAAGACCGGGACCCGGTGACCCCGTCGCTGTCCCCGCAGCAGGTGCCTGGGGGCTGGGACGCGAACAGCCCCCACCGCAGCGCACAGAGCCCGACGCAGCCGCAGCACATGGCCGCCCAGGGCGCCGGGGCACAGGTACCTGAAGATGATGTTCTCCAGGTCGAACGGGTACTCGATGATGCCAGTAGTGGGCACACGGACCCGCAGCACGTCCTGCTGGGTGGGCAGGTAGCCCGAGGTGGCGATGCGGTCCACGTCGGCCAGGTAGCTACGGTACAGCACGGACAGGGCTGCTCAGGCCACGGGCGGGGGGGACAGCCCAGCCACCACGGTCCCCCAAGCAGCCGGAAGGGGCCCGGCACGGTGCCTCACCAGCAGGGACGCAACAGCCCCGAGCACTTGGGACAAGGCAGACCTGGGGTCGGGCAGAGGTGTCCCTGGCCCGCCCTGGCTCCCACGGGACAGGCGGCCACAGGACAGAAGTCAGGCCGGCTCTGGGGGTCTCTCTCACAGGGCTGTCCGAGGACGGCCGCCGCGGCGGGAGGAAGGGGGCTGGCTGGGCGGCCAGGCTGGAAGCGGACTTCTCACAATGAACTTCCCTGCCTGAGCACGGGGCGGACTCACAGAAGAGGCACTACAAGATGCTCCGAAGCGACCGTCTCACGGCAGCCCGGCCCGCCCGCATGCCCGACACGTCCCCTGCGGCCTGGCTGGGTCCGCGGGGCGGGCGCCCTACTCACTACTTGGCGGAGTCCGAGAGCTGGTATTCCCGCCTCCGGTCGTAGCACTCCTGGATGCCAGGGTCATCCCACAGGGTCTTGATGGCGTGCACGTAGCGGTGCTCAAACGTCGTCACCTTCTCCACATCTACCTCGCGGATCAGGAGCGCGTTGGCCTGTGGGGCGGCAGGGAGAGCCGTGGGCTTGCTGGCACCCGGGCCCCGCGGGGCGCCTGCCCGAGGGGGGACCTCTGCCCCAGCGAAGCGCGCGCACACGTCAGGATGGAGCGAGAGTGAGCCGCGGTGGGGGGGTCCCCAAAGCAGGGCCCGAGGGCAAGGCAGCTCCTGGGGCCGGGCCTGCACAGCTGGGGTGCGCCCCAGTGCTGGGGTGCGGCTCTGGGGAGCAGCGGGCAGGACTGGAAGCAACCACACGCACAAACAAGCAGACTCCAAAAAGTGACCGAGGGCCGGACCCGAAAGAACAGAGCAATGAACATACACACCGTCAGCAGCTCCCCGCCCCCGTTTCACAGACTGCCTCAGAAGTCTGTCTGGCCTGCACCCCCTTGCTGGCACACAGCCCCTCAAACCCCAGCAATCTCTGCGGGGACAGTGGGCTGGGGGCGGGGCACCGGCCAGAGGAACCACTCGGGGCACGTGACTCAGGAGACCCCACTTCTCCACGTGCCTGTCGTCCTCAGGGTGGTCCAGCCACACAACCGGCCACCAGCAGAGGGTCTGGGAAGGACACACCTGGGCAGAAGCCAAAATGGGGAACGAGGGAGCCCTAGCCCATGCTCTGAAAGCCAGTGGGCTCCTCCTGGGCTGGAGAGCTGCCCCACACTGCCCACCCCCCAGCTGTGGCCCCCAGCCCTCACCTGCCCCGTAGTCTGCACCTACGGAAGCAGACACCAGCCCCGGAAAACCCCCCTGTCAATGTGTGACGGTCAGGGATCAGGGATCACTTCTATAAAAGCCCAGAGAACCGTGTTTTCAGCTTTGTGGCCCCCATCTCTGCCACTGCAGCAAAAGCCATCAAGGATGACACATAAACAAGTAGGCATCACGTGAACCAATAAAACTATTTACAAAAACACAACACGGTAGGCCACTGCTGTTCTAGATGCCGATGGACATCTATGGTCCGAACACCGGACCAGCTGGACTGTATGGTCTGGATGCTGGAGAGGGCCGCAGCGGAGCAGATCACAGAAACCCAGACCCAGAGGACAAGGGGCTCCAGCAGGCCCCCCAACCCCACACCAGGCCCTGTTGGGGGTCCCCGATCATCTATGAACCCGGGATAGAGGGAGGAAGGTGCCAATTGGAGATATATCAACAACCTGGTTGACTGACCTTCTGAAGCCTCAAAGCAATGGATTCATTTAAACCACTACTGCATAAATATGGACTCCGTGCCTCACGTCAGCTCGAGGCAAACTCCTGGGGTTGAATGAGAAACCCCCAAAAACAGATCTACAAAAGCAAAGCCAAGGGAGGCCACCAGTGAGAGCCCACTGGTGCATGACTGGGGGGAGTGCTGTGGCGAGAGTGGGCCGGCAGCTCCTACCAAGGCAGACCTCGAGCTGCCCTGTGAACCCCCGTGTCCCGGGAGCATGGCCCGGGGAAGTGACAACAGGTGTGCACACAGAAACCTGCATATGAATGTCACCCCAGCAAGGAGACAAACTGGAAAAACCCAAGCATCCATCAGCAGGTGAGCGGATACACACTGCGTGTCCCCCTGCACGCGGGAGCGTCACTCGGCCATCAGGTGGTGAACAGACACGTGAAAACGGCCGCCAGCAGGAGCGAGGCGCCCACACGCGCGGCCCCGGGGACGGACCCCAAGCCCACGATGCTCAGGGAGGGAACCAGACACAGAAGGCCACGTGGGGTGTGAGTCCACGTGGGTGACACGTCCACGGACGGGAAGGGGGCTCGTGGGGGCCCGGGGCTGGGGGAGGGGAGACTGACTGCTGATGGGGATGGGGTTGTTTTTCAAGTGATGGAATGTTCCCAAACTAGACAGTGGTGGTGGTTGCTCAGCTGTGTGTTTAGAAAGCTGTGAATTACACACTCTAAGGGGAGACCTGCCCAGTCAGTGAGTGACTTTGGTCTCGATAAGCCATTACTCAAGAAAAAGGAAGGGAAGTGCCCCACCCCCCGGGATCACCCACCCCGGCAGACACAGTGTGTGAGGGGCCAGGAGCTGCAGCTCACGCTGCCCAGCCCCAGGCCGGCTTCCCCGCGGTCGGATCGGGGCGCTGAGGGCTACCCGACAGGAGGGCTGAGGCTCGGCCAGGACGCGCCTGGTGCAGGCGCTCTGAGAAGGCAGGTCCTGGCAGGGAGGGAAGCCAGGCGCCGTGCTGTGTCCCGGGCGGCCCCTATCCGACGGCACCCCAGGCCTCACCTTGTTCTGCTCGTACTTGTACAGGATCTTGAGGGTCTCCATGGCGCGGATCATGGCCTGCATGGCAGTGAAGATGTTCTGGTACACGAGCTTGGTGAAGCCCCGCTTGTCCTCCTCCGAGTAGCCCGCCCCGTGGATGATCCGCATCTGCTTGATGAACGTGCTCTTCCCGCTCTCGCCCGTGCCTGCAAATGCAGGGCGCGTGAGAGCGAGTCCGGAGCCGAGGCCTGCAGCCCCACCCCGCAGAGAAGGGGCGCTGGGGGTCAGAGCTCAAGAACTCAGCCCTCTGAGGGACTGTGGGACACGCTTGGCCAGCAGGCGGCCACTCTGCGAGGGGCGTCCCCCGCTGTAGCTTGGTCATGCCCCAAGCATACGACCCTTCTACACAATGGGAAAGTGAGGCTCAGCGTTGGGGGGGCATCTGGCACCGAGGTACCAAGCAGGCTGGTCCCCCAAGCATCCTGCCTGGTCAGACAGCAGGTGACCGGCCTCCGCACGCACTCCATACCCCGAGGCCGCAGTGAGGCACGGAGCCGTGGGTCTCCGCCAGGCGTCGCTGCCTCCCTGACCAGTCAGGCTGACCAGCCGCTGCCCCCCGGGGCCATATGCGGCACCCCACACACGACGCCAGCCCCTTAGGACCTGCCCACGCCCACCGGGGACAGCAAGTCCAACTGGACAATGTCCCTGTGGACCCCCAACCATGTTCCTCTTCCAGGAGCCCCACCAGAGTCAACCTTACTTGGGGGCAAGAGTTTAGTACCTGCCCGGAAGCCAGGGCAGCCTAAGGACGGAATCTATCCCCACAACGGTCCTCAAAAGCTCCTTCCCAGTTAGCGGTGAACTCATAAACCCACCCAGCATCACGCCGCCTGCTGAGCACTCCGAGCTCCCCCAGAGTGACCACAGCACCTGGACGAGTCCAGGCCCCGGAGCCCACACCCACGCAGAGGGCCCCCCACCAGCTCCCCACTGGCCCGGGCATCCGCTCTCTTCACTCAGCCCACTGCCCTGGCGCACACAACATCAGACCGTCCTGTCTCCCTTCCCCTCTGCAGGCGTGAGGGGATGCGGGGCTCACCAGGCAGCACGCTGACCCCTCAGCTTCGAGGGATCGGAAGGATCGGCAAGTCAGCGGGAAGGCCATCTGGAAAGGGGCCCCCTGGCCGCTGAGCCCTCATGCCAGCCCCGCTCCAGCACCATGCAGCCCAGGGTCCCCTCCTGCGTCGGCCTCTCCCCACCCCGTCCGGGGGCCAAGCGGCAAGCCTGTCTCCTCAGCTGGCTCACCCCACACTCGGGCACAGCAGCTGTGGGTTCTTCAGACCCACAGACCTCGGCCGCACCCCCTTAAATGCGTGCAGACGGACCCCCGTGCAGCGAGCGCGGGCCGACTCAGCGACCACCTGCAGAGCAGGACAGATGGTGGGGGTCACTTCCAAGACTAGGTCACAAGAGGCGCAGCAGCCTGCTCCACACCGTCGGCACCACTGGCGGAGGGGCCCGGGGGGCGGCCACCAGGCTGCGAGGACGCTAGACCCACACTGGGGAGAGGCGCCGAGCCAGCCGCCGGCTGACGCGCGCTCTGCAGCCTCACGAGGGACCCGGAGCCTGGACCGCCCGGACTCCTGGCCCTCGGAGACTGTCTGCCGGGTGAGGCTAAGCTGGGGGTCATGTGATTACAGGGCGAGAGAGAACTCCGCCGTCTAGGCGCACGCCGCCTCCAACAGCTGCCCATACCCTCACTCACAGGCTGAAGCCCCAGAGCCTCCTCCCGGGGGCTCAGAACCCCCCAAACTCGCCCACCTGCCGCTCTAGGCCTACTTCCACCCCTCTGCCTCTGAGTCGGCCCGCGTCTGCCCACGTCCACACACTGGCCTGAGCGGGGACCCCGTGCGGAAGCCGCCGGCTCACACACCTGTGACGCGCCCCCCGGGCGGGCAGCCCTCCCTGCCCCCGGAACCGTCCCCCCCAGCCGAGGGGGAAGCCTCTCTGCCGGCGTCTGCTGCTGGCCTCCTCCACGGACCGGGGCCTCCGCGACAGACTGGTTCTGTGGGCCCCACGTGTCCACGCTGTCCTGCAGCCTGGAGGCCCTCGGCCCACATCCAAGTAACTGACTGCACTCGGGGACACCCGGGCCACCATTCCCAACATCACAAAGCAGGGGTTTTGGCTGCAATGCTCGTGCCGTTCTGGTACTTTCACCAACTACCTCGGATCCTTCCTGGAATAAATAAAATGACTCTGGGTCCATCATCAAGGAAGGTAATTACCTTCACGCCATCCCCCGTCCGTCCTACTTCAAACAACTCACCTCTGCTATAAAAGTGACCCGAGGCCACCTGCTCACTCCAACCAACACCTCCCCCCCGAGAGTTCCAGGGGCAGGAGGGAGTGGAAGGAGTGTGCCCATGACCCCACGTATCCCCAGAGGGATCCACACTGCTCCCTCACCACACTGCAGGGAGGGGACACGCATGCCAGGAATGCGATTTCTAATGTGGTTTTCTCTTGACCCGCGTCTGTCCCCCTCGGCGCAGCTGACACCAAGCACAGTCATTCTTTGGGGGAGGGGGGGCGTCCCGGGCACTGTGGGGGGTGAGCAGCGTCCCCGGCCCCACCCCAAGATGCCAGGAGCACCCCAGTGTGACAACCCCAGACATCCCCAGACACCGTCCACAGTCCTCTGGGAGGGAGAATGGCCCCGAGTGAGAACCCCTGGTTTTGACAAAACACTATTATAGGAAGGAAAGTGCCCTGCCAGTCCGTTTGGAAGGGTCCCTCCCAGGCAACAGCCAAACCGCGCACACACGAAAGCCAAACTCCGAGACGCAGCCCTAGAGGTCGGCCCGAGGGGGAGACGGGGCAGGCCCCACACTGAGGCCCCCCGACGCCGCCCCGATGCAGTGCCCGCGTGGGAAGGGCAGGCCACGCTCTCGCCCAGGGTGTGGGGAGGACCCAGTGAGGAGAGTCTGCGCATGCCCGGGGAGAAAGGGCCCCGCCTCACGCCACTTTGTACAAAGGAACTCGGGGGCACCTGGGGGGTGCAGTCGGTTAAGCTCGACTCTTGCTTTCGGCTCAGGTCGTGATCTCAGGGTCGAGGGATCGAGCCCCACGTCGGACTCTGTGCTCAGCGTGGAGTCTGCTTGGGATTCTCTGTCTCTCCCTCCGTCTGCCCCTCCGCCTCACGTGCGTGAGCGTGCATGCACACTCTCAAATAAATCTTAAAAAATAAAATTAAAAATGAAGGCAAAAGAGAGAACCAGCCCCCGCTGGAGTGCTCCAGAGACAGTGCAGACACGCTGAGGGGTCACTCACACACACGCTCGCACGCGCACACATGCTCATACGTGTGCGCACCCCCCACACACACGGGCAACTATGTCGACCAGCATGACACCCTGCTGTGAGCCCCAGGAGGGGACGGGCGGTGAGGGGGGCATGTCTGTGAAGGGGCCCTCGATGCCGGGCCAGAGAGCAGCCTCCCATTTAGCAGGAAGCCGGGCCAAGGGAGAACAGCGGCGTCCAGGGCACTGCCCGAAAACTGAAGCCTGAAATGCGGGCTCAGCCCCTGGAGGTGTCGGGGGTCCTGGACAAGGGGCGTGGCCGAGGTCACACGGGTCCCTACCAAGCCCTGCTGGCTAGTCTGCCAATGCCCCCCCGTGGCAGGGTAGCCACAGCCAAGACCACGGCCATGGTCAACCTCCAGAAGAACCAAAACGCACAGAAACAAGGCACGACACCGTGAGGCGCTGGACGTGCTAACTGACCTAACTGAGGCAATCATTTCATGGCACGTCCATGTACCGAATCATCAGGTCGTACCCCGCACGCTCACGCGATATTAATGTCAATCAAATGTCAATAAAGCCGAGAGGAAGAAGGAAGCCAGAGGGAACACCAGGCACACTGGGAAACGGGGCGATCAGTGACCCTGCCCGAGGCAGCCACCACCTTGCCAGGAAGGACAGAGAAAGGAGGGTGTGGAGGGGCGGGTGCAGGGAGGTGACGCCCTGGGAGGAAAGAAGCGCAGTCTCGTGTCGCGTAAGCCCCGGGCCGCCGTCCAGTGAGCAGGGAGCCCGTGAGGCCAGGTGCGGCGGTGCAGCGGGCATGCACCAGCAGGGCCCTCTGCCCTGGCACGGGCCAGGCCCACTGCCCATGAGGCGCCGGGCCACCGCAGCGTCCGGGAGGGAGGGAGGGAGGCTCAGTGCAAGGCTGAGCAGGCCAGAGCAACCCAGGTTAGCTTTCCAGATGCCCTGTTTCCTGGGCCAACTGAGCCACGGCCACATCTGTCCCCTGGGAGCTGGGACTCGGGCCTCTGACAGGATCCCTGGCCCCGGGAACCGCCATGCACCTGACCCAATGTCCACCTGCCCAGAAGCGTCTCGGGGGCAAGGACTGCCTGGACCTCACGGCTGGGCCCCTCTGCAACCAGCCGCTGACCTGGCCCCTGTGCCCTGGCCGATACCCCAGTGCCCGGTCAGCCCAGCATGCCCCGCCTCCCATGGGGCTCTCCTGCCAACCCACGCGGGGCCTTGGCCCTCAGTCTCCAGTCTCCGACTCAACCTGCCCAACCTCAGTCACGCTCCCCCTCAAAGAGATCTGGTCACACGTGCCCTTCTGGCTCAAAAGCAGGGAGAAAAGCAAGGCCCCACCTCAAGCCCAAGCGTGTGACACTCCCAAGACTGAGCCTTGCTCTATGCACACGAGCCGACAGCACCCCACCTTGCCCCCAGCCACGCCGGGGCAGCTGCCCTGGACCCACGAGCTCCCAAGTCGCTCGCTGCAGTGAACACCAACGTCCACTCCAGCACCCACGCGTGGCTTTCAGAGCAGCATTCCCGGAGCCCCTGAGAAGTGGCATCGGCCCAGATGTCCTTCAGGTCCAGGCAGATGGCCACAACAATGGCCCAGCCATACTGCGGAGCGCTACTCGGCACCGAAAAGGATCCCCCGTGGACACAGGGACAGCCGGATGGGGCCCGGGGGACTCTGCCACGCGGGAGCACGTGCTCCATGTCACACACGGCGTGGCGCTGCCAACGCGATGGCATGGAGGATACACTGCTGGGCGCCAGGGGCGGGGGGGCGTGGAGAGAAGGGTGACAGGAGGGTCCCTGCGGTAGGGGGACTCAAGCACCGGGACAAGCGATGAAATCGCGGCACCTCCCCTGAAGGAACCATGCAGCTCCAGGTCCCGGCTGTGGGCTCCCTGGCCGGCCTGCTGCCGGTCGTTTCCAAGAGACGTCCACGGGGCCCTGTGCCACCATGAAATGTAAGCTACCCCAGCACGCCTTCCCAGCACGACTGGCGCTTCCCGCACAGACACTCAATTTCAGGGCTTCCAAGAAGCGCCCCAGCACCCTGATGCCCCACCCGTTCTTCCTCCAGACGACGCCACCCAGTCACCCCTCTGTGAGGTCTGCTCTTCCCCATGTGTCTGCACGCTGGGCTGGGGCTCTGCTCACAGCCCCCTGCCCTGGCCCCTAGCACAGGCCGGCTCACGGAAAGTATGGCACAAGCGTTTTATGAATGAACAGAAGGAGCTGGGCCCCAATCCAACATACTGGCTCCGTTGAGCATCTCCCCTGGGTCCCCCGCATCCCTGTGCTGGGCAGGGGACTCGATGGGTCGTTACTCCAAGAACAGGGGGCCCTTGGTACAGCCCAGCCTGGCACCTGCCCCGCAGGGTCAGATGGAGCACGGCATGGGCTGGGAGCCTGTGGACGCCCTCTGGGCGTGCTCTCACACGTCACCCTCTGGAGGGCCAAGTCTGACCTATGCCCAGCAGAGACTAGCTGAAGAAGAGGGAGAGTGGGAAGAGAACCCACTGTCCCCCCTCCTCGGGGGCTGAGATCTAGGAGGGGGGCTGGGGAGAAGGAAGTCTGAGCCCCAGACCCAGGAGGGCAGGGAAGGGACTCCAGACTCCCAAGGGCTGAGGCCTCCAGGGCAGGAAGGATGGGGCTGGTCTCATCTCCCTGAGACTCAAGGTAAGCCACTGAATCCCGGACCCCAGGGGCAGGCAGCCAGGCGGCCCAGGACTGTGGGGTGTGGGCAGTGAAGCCAGGAGCCGCCAGGACCGCAGGAGACCGATAAGAGCACCCTCCCAGGGGACCTGGGGCTCCCGGAAACCCAACAGGGACCTCGAGCTGTGTGGACAGGTCTGAGATCACAGATGGGACACTGTCCTCTACCCAGGGGGACAGAGAAAATGGAAAACCCTAGAGCAGCTGAGGATGGTGGTTACACGCCCCTACTCACTCACTCATTGGGTGACACAACTGTCAGGGCACCGCCTCAGGGGAGGTGCGGGAACTGAGACACAGAGAGGGTCGGTGGCTTCGCTGAGGTCACACAGCCAGCGACCTCAAAAGACGGGGGCCACCTGGGCTCGGTGCTTGGGGGCAGCGTCGGCGACAGGGCCTCCGGAGAGAGCAAAGGCGCCGGGGGAACCTGCCCTGAGAAGGCAGGGCAGGTGGCCACCCTGGCCGAGTCGGCCGGGGCCTCTGCGGTGCAGACACTAGCCGCCCCTCAGCTGGGCCACGCCTACTGTACCCCGAGGCCCAAAGGTGGGGCTGGCCGTCCCTGCTGATTTCGATGAGTGTCCTCCATTCAACACGTGTCCTCTGAGGCCCCACTTTTGTCCCCAGTGTGCTGAGTCTTACTGTAGCCCTTCCTGGGGCACCCCGACAGTCAGGACACTGTGAGCCCCCGGTCCTGCCCAGCACCCCCATCCACCCCAGCTGGAGGGTGAGGACAGAGCTCCTTCACGGAGGCGCAGATGAGGGGACAGATGGCAGAGACGGAGAGAATCTCCGGAGCCCCACCTGCCTCCCACCGACACCCTTGCCCCAAAGGCCTCGGGGAGCGGCCTGACCGCGGCCCCCAGGCAAGCCGGCCAAGAGCAGCTCCTGCCGGGCCCCGCCGGAGGGGTTTACGTGGTGCGCAGCGCACCACCCCGCTGCGAGCAATCAGAAACGGTAACGAGGAAAGGCACTGAGACTCCCTCCTCTCTGAGGACCAAGCTCAAGACAGGAGGCCCTGCTCAGGAGAGCAGAGGGGACCGCCAACCAGGGTGGACAGTGTGGTCGGATGCAGACAATCCTGGTGGCACCCCCCGCCCCGTCTGACCCTCACAATCATCCTAGAAGGTCACTGTGATTATCTCCACGTCACGGGAGTCAGATGGGAACAGACGCCCCACTCCAGCACTTTCCGGCTCGGTCCTGGTGGGGACATGCACCTCCCAGGGCTGTCTCAGCGGCTTTCGCAAGGGACCGTCACCAGCAGTGACAGGACAAAACAGCTCCCTCTGCCTGCCGAGTGCCCGCCGTGCCGCAGGCCTCCGCCGCATCATCCCACCGAACCCTATGACCGTGCCTCAGGCCCGGGGCGCCAGCCCACGGGACGGACAAGGAAGCGAGGACGGGAGACACGGCCTCGCCCCAGGGCGAGTGCCCCAACTGCTCCGAGGGGAGCCCTCAAAGCCAGCCCCCCACGCCCACTTGCAGGAGGGCCTCCCGAGGAAGGCCACTGCGAGCTCTGGCCCCTGGAGTCCCTGTCTGCTCACACGCCAGGTGGCAACAGGCGCCCCCAAGCAGGCAGTCGTGTCCAGACGGGCTGTGAGCACCCGAAGCTCGGGTGGCGGGGGAGCCAAGTCACTCCCACCCCACTTCCCGGGGGATCTGAATTCGATTAAAGCAAATTGGAGTCACTCAGCAACATTTCTAAGGTCAACGGCTCTGCCCTGTGGGCCAGGGTGGCGGCGACCCGAAGGTGGGGGACAGTGGCGGGAACGAGCAGGAGCCTGCATGGCAGGTGAGTGGCCGCAACGTGAGGCCACAACGACGACCGGCCAGATGCCCTCCAGGGGACAGATACAGTGGCCCCGGGGCGACAGAGAGGCCCAGGAGCACGGGAACTATAAACACCTGTGAGTGGTTGCACAAACTCCCCAAACCAGCAAGCCTGAGGCCCGGACCCCGGGTCTGTGAGCAGCCCGAGTCCCGCCCCCAAAGCAGCCTGCATGCAGCGCCTCCGGGGCCGTGGCACGCTGCTCACCTCCCCAGCTGGCAGGGCCCTCAGTTAACAGGCCACCACGGCGGGCCGGGCACCAGGGATGGGACCGCTCCTCCCAACGGCTGCCCGACTGCTGTCCAGCTCCGGCCACCCCGCCCACCCTGGGCTGAACTTTGCACCCAGCGCCATCTGGGACAGAGAGGGACAAACACACCCCCCCAGCCCTCCTCCCCGAGGTCTCCTGGAAGCTCCTGTCTGGCTTCGCTGCACGCCGCTCCAAACACCCCGGGGCCACCAGCAGCAATGCCGGTGGCCGTGCTCCTGGGGCTGCATGGAGCAGGGCTCCACCGCAAAAATACGAAAGTGAAACCTTCTGTGGTTAAATACCTAAGACGGAACACTTCCTCATGTCCCACCGCAGAGACCGGCCCACCAGCGGTCCGGGGCACACAGGGCGGGAGCAGAGCCGGGGAGCACTGTGATCATCTGTGCCAATGTGAGTTCAGAGTCTGGCCCTGGCCCCAGTGACCCCCGTGACCCCAGCGGCCCCAGCGGCGGGACACACATGGCGGCTGGTGGCCGAGCTCGGAGGGCCCCACGCTAGCTGACCTCTATCAGGCCCATGGCAAGGCGGGGAGAGAGCCGTGAGCTGGCACTGGCGTCGTCCGGGTACACGCAGGGAAACTGAGGGAGAGGGCGGCCTCAGAGCAACCCCGCAGCACTTCCAGGCACCATGCCCAAAGAAAGCGGACCGTTTGGGCAAAGAAACTTAATTTAAATTTAAGGGGCATAAGGCACATGCTGGGGTGGGTCACGGTCCTAACACAGCCCAGGGGCCATCCAGGGGTGCACGAGAGGCTCCCCGAGGGTGCTTCCCGCTCCCCCAGGCGGCAGGGGATGCAGCCTGACCACTCTGCCTGGAGCCAGTGACCACACTCCACTCCGCGCCTCAAAGCACTGGGAGGCGCGCCCTTCCCACCAGAGCCACCACACCCCATGCCAGATTCTGGGCCTTTTCACTGCCCTTTGGGGGCCGGCACAGCCGACAGGAAGCCTGTGGAACTGACCGCCCTGCTTTATTTAGAAATCCCAGAGCCGCGCCGGCTCAGCCGGGCCAGCACGCTGCACCTCCAGTGACCAACGTCCCCGTGGAAGACCTCGATTTTCAAACAGGAAACCTGCCCTAAGGAACAGACAAGGGGCCTCCTCTGTGGTTTTCTACCAAGTGACAGAAACACGACAGCAAAGGACTTGCCCAGGACAGGTCATGGGAGGCAGAAGCCAGCCGGGCCGGCCTGGGACCCCCACCCCAAGAGCTCCTAACTGGGTTTGCAGCATCCCCCCCGCCGACCTCAGGGTTCCGTTCCCTAAAATGGGAGAACGGTAGTGAGTTCTCAGGACTGCACACTCGCTGCACAGCCCTGCCCCCCACTCCCGTTCCCGACCAGACTAAACGCTAACAACAACTCGGCCTGGAGCAACAGCACCTCACGGAGCTCAACGCCTGCCTTCTACATGTCCAGACGCACCGTGCGCACTGCATGCACACGCACACACAAGTACCCACTTCGTAAGCACCCCCGAAACACCCGCTGACCACACCCCAGTTCTACAAGGCGCATTTGATACCGTGCACCACAGGGCACTGGGGGGAGGGGGGCCCAGCAGGCAGTATCTGGGGGCGTCTGTGGCTGTCATGACTGGGGTGCTCCTGGCATCCAGTGCGTCGGGCCAGGGATGCTGCTCAGCCCCCACCCCAGCATTGACAGCTGTCTTCCTCCTGCCACAGACCTCCGCTTGGGACCTGCAAGCTCACTCCTTCCTCATTTTCCCACCTGCCCCCCGATACCTAGAACTTAACAACCCCCTGAAATGGGTGCATGATTCCCCATAGTGCAGGCTGGCAGGGGGAGGGCTAGGTGCTTCTCTAGGGTCACAGGGCGGCGGCAGTGTGGGACCGCAGACAGGTACTCCTGCTGCCGACACCCCAGCCCACAGACAGGCACGAGACACTTTGGGCAGGTGGCCACGCTGGGTCTCCCAATCCAGGGAGACTGCAGATACACACCAAGGCTGCAGAAGCGTGAGCTGCTGACCTGCCTCCCTGAACCCCAGCTCAAGCCAAACCTTGGGTGCTCAGGACAGGTGGCAGGGGCATCTGGAGGGTCATGCAGCCCCCAGGCAAAGGATCAGGCAATATCGTTAACACGCCAGTAACTTCTAAAGTCCCCGTCCCATAATCAAGTCTGTGTCACACTGCAAAACCAGCCAGTGCCACGCTGTCCCCCCAGAGGCCCCCCAGAACCCACTGCAAGTCTCCTCCAAACTTGAAGGTTACTCTCTGTCTTTTCTGCAAAGTTGGCCCTATCATATAGTCTTTAAGTAAACTGAAACATGTCTGTAAAAAAAAAAAAGAAAAAATAGGGAAGGTACTTCATCAAATGGAGGGCCCAGCAGGGCCACTGCAGGAGAAGCAGTGCATTCCCGCCAAGACCTGCGGCCTCCCACAGGGCCACCAACACGGCTCATTCACCTGCAGACTCCGCTCCTCTGAGCCCTCCACCACCCTTCCAGCGCACCCCTCTGTGACAGGGCCCCCTCCCACCTGGAGCCCATCCAAGCTACCTCTGAGGGCGGGGAAGCATTTCCACCCTTCCCTGCAGTGCGGGAATGAAGCAGAGCTCAGGAGAAGGGCAGGGCAAGGGATTCTGTTTTGTAAACGACCTTCCTGTCTTTGGCGGTGGAGTCCTTCAACAACCCTCCTCTGGGTGACAGCACTTTGCCAACAGCTGGGCCGACGTGCTCCCTACAACAGGTGTGCCCTGGGGAGATGGAGACCGGGACCCTGGAGACTGGGACAGGAATTTTCTCCAGGAGGGAGAGGACCTGGGAGAGCAGCTCCCACCAAGACGAAAGGAAAGGGTTTGGGGAAGGGTGGTGAGCTGGCCGGCTCTGAGGATCCGCAAAGGCTCCTGCGGGGCCCCCGCCCTGGCCTCCGCCTAAAACAGGAGCCCCAAGGGAAGGAAAGGCTGTCCTCTCCCGCAAGGGGTGTACCCCATTCAGGAGGGAAACAGTTTTCCCACAGAGGGAATGGGGTGCTGGAGGGGGACAGACCCCGCACGCAGGAACAGGGCTCCACCTGCTGGGAAGAACCAAGACAAGATCCTGGGAGGTGAGGGGCACAGCTTGTGGACTGCAGCCCAGAGCTCTGGCCCTGAACAGATGCTGGGGCAGCGAGGGGGGTACATCCAGTAGAGCAGGGACAAAGGGCCAGCCCTGTGTGGGCAAGGGGATCGCTGGCTGAGAAGTGGCACAGGGTCGGCCCTCGAGGGTTCTGGGGCGCCCCCCGACCCCGGACAGCAGAGGCAGGGCCTGCCCCTGAAGGAGCCGGGGGCCTGGTCTGGACAAGAGAGGCAGGGCTGACCCCACAAGGACCTGGACACCTGAGGTGCACAGCAGAAGCAGGGGCTGGCCCTGGGGGACTCCGGAAGCCCCACATGGGCAGCGCAGGCACGGCTGACCCTGGAGGAACCTAGGGCCGGATCCGGACCTCACAGGCAGGGCTGACACCCCCCGACACGCACCCAGGGGCTGGGACCGGCGGTGGACAGCACAGGCGGGGGCCGGCCCCGCAGGAGCCTGGGGCGTGCTGCGGACTGCACGGGCAGGGATGCGCACGGGCCGCGGGCAGCACGGCAGGCTCGGCCCCACCCGGCCCGCGCCGACACCCGCTGCTGGCCCGCAGGACCCCGGCAGGCCCGGCCCCACTCACCGAGCAGCAGCAGCTTCAGCTCGCGCCGGGCGTCGCGCTTGTCCCGCCGCAGCTGCTTCTCGATCTCGGCGTTGATCCGCTTGGACTCCTTCACCTCATCGCTGAGGCAGCACGCCATCATGGACTCCAGAGTCATCGTCCCGGCCCCGGCCGCCCGCCGGCCGCCCCCGCCGCCGCCCCCCGGCCCGGCCCTGGCCCGGAGCCGCCCCGGCCGCGCCCGCCTGGCCCTCGGCGTTCGGCCCCCGGGCCGGCCGGTCCACCTCGGCCGCCTGCGAGCGCCGGTCCCCGCTTGGCCGCGCACTCCCGCCCAGCTGCCCCGCGCCCGCGCCGCCGCCGCCGCCGCCGCCAACCGCAGCCGCCGCGACCA